>NC_132794.1:12515294-12815882 GCF_048418805.1 Vulpes vulpes
CAACCAAGACAGAAGACATTTATTTTAAAGATTCTATTTCAATTCAAGTTAGTTAACATATAGTGTATTATTAGTTTTCATAGAATTTATTGATTCATCATTTGCATATAACATTGCATCACGTGCCCTCCTTAATGCCTGTCACCCAGTTACCCCATCACCCCACCCATCTCCCCTCCAGCAACGCTCAGTTTATTCCCTATAGTTAAGAGTCTTTTACGGTTTGCCTCCCTCTGTTTTTATCTTATTTTATTTTTCCTTCTCTTCCCCTATGTTTTGTTTCTTAAATTCCACATATGAGTGAAATCATATGGTGTTTGTCTTTCTCTGCCTGACATTTCGCTTAGCATGATACACTCTAGTTCCATCCATACCACTGCAAATGGCAAGATTTCATTCTTTTTGATGGCTAATATTCCATTGTCTCTCTATATATACATATCTCACATCTTCTTTATTCATCAGATAGACACTTGGGCTCTTTCTGTACTCTGGCTATTGTTGATAATGCTGCTATAAACATTGGTGGGCATTTAACCTTCAAATCACTATTTCTGTATCCTTTGGGTAAATACCACTAGCTTCTAGAAGCTGGTCATGTTCAGGACTAGACCAGCTGTCTCTCAGTACACGCCTTACCTAGTAGTATTTACCCAAAGGTAAATTTGGGTAAATTTCTTGGGTCGTAAGGTAGTTCTATTTTTATCTTTAGAGGAACCTCCATACTGTTTTCCAGAGTGGCTGCACTGGTTTGTATTCCTACCCACAGTACAAGAGGGTTCCCCTTTCTCTGCATCCTCACCAACATCTGCTATTCCTGAGTTGTTAATTTTAGCCATCTGACCGACATGAGATGGTATCTCATTGTAGTTTTGATTTGTATTTCCCCGAAGTTGAGTAATATCGAGCATTTTTTACGTGTCTGTTAGCCATTTGTAACAAGTCAGAAGACATTTAATATTTGTATTGACACAGATTCTCTCCTCTACCAAACTACTCAGGCTCCAATGAACTTTTCAAGTAGGGCTTGACTTTTTGACTCTTCATCTTCATCTCTGCATTGTCCAATTTTAGTGAGAATCCTGCTAAGTCAACTTAACTAAAATCCTCAGCCTTTGATATTTGATCCAGTTTCTTATCCTCCACCATCCCCCAGATGATATCTGATCACCTCAGCGTGCCTTCAGCAAAAATCCTCTCTGCTCCATTTAGCAAGAATCTCCCTTTATCCCTGATGTTTCCACTTGATAATTTCTACCCACTGACTCCCACCCTGCCCCATGGCTATAAATTCCCATGTGTCCATGTTGTCTTCAAAGATGAGTTTAATTCTCCCCCATTACAGTGATCCTTACTCCTATTGCCTTGGAAAAACTCTTCCTTACTGTGCTTTCAGAAGTGTCATTTGAATAATTTTTTTTTCAGGACGCTTGTGGCTCAGCGGTTGAGCACCTGCCTTTGGCCCAGGGCGTGATCCTGGAGTCCTGGGATCCAGTCCCACATTGGGGTCCCTGCATGGAGCCTGCTTTTCTCTCTGCTTGTGTCTCTGCCTCTCTCTCTCTCTCTTTTTGTGTCTCTCATGAATAAATAAATAAAATCTTTAAAAAAATGAATAATTTTTTTCTTTAGCAGTATTTTTTTTATTCAAATGACTGTTTTACTATATGTAATATTGGCCTATGACAGAGCTGTTACGACCACTATTGCTATTTCACAGATGAAGAATCCAAAACTCAATTAGGATATCACAAGTCCGGAACAGGCAGTGACCCCCTACCATCTGGGTCTTCTGACTCTCACATGCGTGCTTTCTTACCAGAGGCAGAGGCAGAAATGAGGTGCTCTCTAGTTTGAAGAATGCTTGGAGCAAAAAGGGTTAGTGTCAGAGCTGAGCATGAAGTAGAACTTTGATGAATACTTATTCCTTGCCCCATTCAACAGGGGCAGCTGTATCTGCTAAGACAGGAAAGTTCCAAGCCTTATTATGTAACAGCAGCTGCATTTCCCAGAAAGATCACTATCCTTGCAGCATCTAAGCATTGAGAAGCGCACTGGGAATGGACTGTTGGATATTTTGGGCCAGATCTCTACCAGGGGAAATAATCTGAGTGATTTGAAAGAGCTTTTTTAAGCCCACCAAGTCCTGTGATGAGCGTGTGCGTCACTGAAGACGTCACTTGGTTCTGAAAGGGTCTCTAAGGCTCCCATTCTCACCAGCAAATTTCAAACTCCTTGCCACTGGGCTAAACCGAGAAATAAAGGACACATTGGAAAAAATGAATTTGAAAGGAGCCAAGAGACCCTACCATTAAGTCAATAAGCTAAAAAAAAATTAAAAATCAAAAAAATAAAGGAACAGAAGAGAATTTGTAGTGCTCATCTGTGCTCTGCTGGCATTGCCAGGAAGTTGTCATTAAAGTAATGGCAGTGTGTTTGAGATGAATACTGATCTTTATAAAATGATCCAGTGAGGATTTTGGAGAAAGTCTGGGGCAAAGAAAGTAGTAATTATGTAACTTGTGTCCCAGCTCTGGATCGGTTATTAACTACTCATGTGACCTTGGATACATCACTTCTTCTTTCTTGTCCTCAGTTTCTTTATTTGTACAAAGAGATAGTTGGGCAAGGGGATCAATTTTTTTAAGGCTCCTATAACTATTTGCCATTGGACCTCAATTTTCTGTCACAGCACCGGGGAGAAGGGTTGTGGCAGGTTGCAGCTTTTGCCAATGGGCAGAGAGAACACCTGACAACATCCTGTACCCAAACACACTAAGGAAATAATAGTGTCACTGCCCCACACAATTCACATCCAAATGGAGATTTATAGTTACAGAGTTTCCATGCACATTATCTGAATTATTATGATAAACACTTCAGTATTCCCCCAGGCTGCTGGGAGGACTGACACCGATACAAGTATATGGTAAAGGTACATTCTTTGGCCAACTGGAAGAAACAAAATAGCCTCCAGAAGGGACCAGCTATTTTTCAGTACAAGCTTTTGTTTAAACTTTGAGAGGATGATTCTGTTTGTGGTCATATGTTTCTATCCCTCTTTCTCTCCCTTCATTCCATCATCCATCCTCTCATCCACCCATTAAATCCATCCATCCATTCTTCCATCTATCTATCTATCCACCATCATCCATTCATCTATCCATCCATCTATCCATATACCCACCTGCCCATCCATCCATCCATCCATCCATCCATCCTTCTATCCACCCATCCATCAATCCATCCATCCACCCATCTATCTGCCCATCATCCATTCATCCATCTATTCATCCACCCATTCATCTATTCTTTCATTCATTATTCTCTAAAAGTGTTTACTGAGCACATAATTATAGGGGCTATTGCAGGCCCTGTGAGGGATATAAGGGACATGTTAAAGATGGGCCCTTGTACCAGAAGAGTCCTTTATTAATGTGGGAAGACAAGCCCCTGCAGCAAAGATAATAATACAGCAAGAATGATCAGTGCTGATGAAGAGTACAAGAGAATCACAGGACCCTCTTCACCCCTTTCTTCCCCCTCTGTCTGCTATATTCTCTTGGACACCTGTGTAGCAGGCCTATCCCTGTCAAACTTCTTCCTTAGCTGAAAGTCATTATGTGGTCACATTAACACAGCTGAGAAAAGAACATTACAGAGCCACTTCACAGAATATTATTGAGCTGTTTCCTGAATGGCATTATTATTGCAGCTGGGCCCTCCTACTCGCCCAGAGGAATGTCACTGTGGTGGAATGGGCCCTTCCTTAGTTTTCTCAGAATACAAATATATATTTATATGTTTACATATAAATATTCCTTAGTTTTCTCAGAATATATTTATATATACAATTATGGTATATATATGAATGGAATATATTTATATATGAATGGATATATATATTATATATATATAATGGAAAATGGATGTGTCCTCTTCTCCAGCTTCTTAGTATTATTCTCATTCAACTTGTTCTTTTGTCATTAATTTTAATAGAAATGAATAATTAAAAGGATAAGTACTTGCTATGATTTCTCCCAGACCATCCCGCTTTTAGGATGGTTGTGGTAAACTGGGGTTTGTCAAAGGAACATGATCAGTATGGTGAGAAGGGCGTGGTGCAGAGATCATGCCACCACACTGACCACTGTGGATGCTTATCATCCACACGCTGAAGGGTTTCTCAGTGGAAGAAGGATGATGTTTGTCATGGCTTAACATAGAAGGTCAAAGTGAAGATAAAATTCTAAGTCAGGGGACACCTGGGTGGCTCAGTGGTTGAGCGTCTGCCTTTGGCTCAGGGCGTGATCCCAGGGGTCCTGGGACCGAATCCTGATCTCCCCACAGGGAGCCTGCTTCTCCCTCTGTCTATGCCTCTGCCTCTCTCTGTGTGTCTCTCATGAATAAATAAATAAAATCTTTAAAAATTTCTAAGGCAGATTGTTGTTCAACATAAGAAGCCACTTTCTGAAGCCATCAAAATGTCTATCAAGTTAAAAATAAGCGAACAAGATGTGACATATCCACACAATGAGATATTATTCAGTGATAAGAGGAATGAAATACTGACACCTGCTACAATATGGATGAATCTTGAAGACATGATGGTAAGTGAAAGAAGCCAGATGCATAAGGGCACCTATTGTATGGTTCCATTTATATCAAATGTCCAAAATAGGCAAATCCGGAGACAGAAAGTAGATCAGTGGTTGCCTGGGGCTAGGGGTGAGGGGGGTGGTCAGAAGACAATGGGAAGTAACTGCTAATGGGTATAGGGCTTCTTTTTAAGTGATGGACATGTTCTAAAACTGTGGTGATGATTGAATAACTCTGTGAATATATGGAAAACCCCTGGTACATTTTATGTACATTATGTAAATTGTATGTTATGTAAATTGTATGTTATGTAAATATCTCAAAAAAGCTACTCTAAAAATCAGTTTACCTGTTTTTAACTTTGAAAAAACCCAAACCTGCCTTTTTAACAGAGAGTGGAAGGATATACTAGCACATGCTTGACCTGTGGAGAGCCCTGGATGCCCTCTGGCTCACTTCTGACCCCCTGACTTGTCCAGCAATGAAAGACTTAACTGAGGAAATCAGAACTGTTGTCATTCCTGGAGATACCAGCAAATACATGGTGGCCAACTGAAAGGGGTTGTAGAAGGTTCTTGCAGTAAGAAGGAGAGGACATGGGTCAGGGTTTGGATTTCCTTGGGAGTAGAGTCTAAGGCAAAGACTTGGGGCCAGTAATTGATTTGAGAGGTGATGCCAGGAGCCAGTAGTTTGGAGCAGAACAGGCAGGGCAGGGAAAGAGGAGCTAACGTAAGGAGCAATGTCAAGGTCACTGTTGTGGTCCTTCTGAGAAATGTACAGAATGCCTCTGCAGATGTTCTGCTTGAAGGGAGGAGGCTGGGCCAGCCACCCAACAGCTCCTCTTCCCACTGGCTGACTGCCCCATGCTTCCAGGTGGTACTGGTGTAGGAGCCTGAGGGACTACCACCAGGCCCCAGAATCTGTGTACCGCATGCCTGGAGAGGAATGCTATGAGTGAAGTGAGCCTGAGCTCGCATGGAAATTTCCAGCACAGCTGTGATTGAAATCAGGGGTGGCTCAAGGAGACGTGTTACAGGCACCAGACACATCTGCCATAATGGGCAATTTTGGCTCAAACAAGCAACTTGATGGCTCTGAGGAGCATTTTTTTTAAGTGAAGTAAAATAAGATAGAAGTGATCAAATGTATTGCATCTGAAAAATACCATTTCAGGAAATTTTTGTTTCATTACATGCTAAACGTGTTTGTGTGCATATGTATGCATTGGGTTGCGACATAAGGAGTATTTGTTTCTGTGCGTCACAGAGAAAAATGCTGCTCCACTGGAACAGCCTCTAAATTCTTGCAGAAAGTGAAGTTCATTTTAGAGTCAGTTTTTAGGTTGTAGTGGAGTAACTTGAAGAGAGGTGTGTCCTGGTAGAAAGAACAAGAATGAGGTACAAGTCCAAGGAGATTTGGGCTCTGGTGTTGTCTCTGTTTCTTAGCAATAGCAATCTGGGACCACCTACCTTATGTAAAGAGATTTATTTTGAGGAATGGCTTATGCAATTGTGGGAACTGGCAAGTTCGAAATCTGTAGGGAAGGCCACTACGCTGGAAACTCAGGCAAGGTTTCTATGTTACGGTCTTGAAGCAGAATTTCTTCTTTTTGGGGAAATCTGTTTTTGCTTTTCAAGATCTTCAACTGGTAAGATGAGGCCCACCCACATGACCAAGGGCAATCGTCCTCACAGTCAACTGATTGTAACTGTTAACCACATCTACAAAATACCTTTCTCAGCAACACCTAGATTCAAGTTTGATTAAGTCACTGGTACTATCATTTAGCCAAGTGGACACATAAGCGTGACTCTCCCACCAGACCCATAGAGGCCTTGGTTTTTTTCCGTTTTGCAGCCCCTTGAATTTGAACTCATTTCCTGACAGCCTCAGAGCTAAGTGCTTTAAGGAGAATGGCATTTGCAGCTGAGGCTTGGGTTCTGTTTTTCTGAAATTCCAGAGTGTTCGAACCCAGCCCTGTCCCTGTTTTTCCAGGTGGGAGGACCCAAATACAGAAGGTCCAGCTCATTCTGTAGAGGTCTTGCCATGCACTTGTAGCCAAGCCCTTGCTCTCAGCAAGGCATCCTGTCATTCTTAGAGAGCATGAAGGATTCCAAGAGGATCGTTTGCTCCAGCCAAGTAGGGAAGGAAATACTCTGTCTTAACAGAATCTCCATGTTACCGCGAGTGGTTCTCATTCTCTTGAACAAGGGGAGAGTTGTGTTTTCATTTGATGGTGAACATTATTGAGAGCACATTTCCTATGGAGAACAGGCCCGGGATCCTTCCTTATGGGAGGAGGAGAGGGCCCTCTCAAGAAGAAAGGGGGGCGACAACTGTTCTGGGAAACTCAAGCTGCTCCAACTTGGATGGGTTGTCAGTCATCAGAACCAGATGTGCAAATGTGTCTGAGCCCCTTCACCTCACCACAGGGTGACCAAGCCCGGAAGGGGGGATGTGGCCTCAAGAAGTCTCTTCCTCATCTTGGATGCCTGTAATCCTCCAGTGCGGGCTGGAGGAGGGGGCCCTGTGGTTGGGAACTCATTGGCCTTTCTCCTGCATTTCCTTCCTCCCCACTCGCTGGTGTTCTAATCATTTCAACATGGAAGCAACCAGGTCCCCATCTTTACATGTGTTCCATTCTTACTGTAGCATGGCATCAGGGGGGGTTGGGATTGGTCAAGCCCCAGTCTCCCCTGCATGGCTTGTAAAGAGCTTAGCTTAAGCTGCACTTTTATCTGTTTTATGTTGGGGATCTGGGTGAGATTTCACTTGAGTTCCACTGCATATATATGTATAAATAAAATAATATATATAGTTATATATAAATATAATAAATATAAATAATAAATATAATATAAAATAATATATAAAACTTTATATATATACTCATTTTATATATATATATATATATATATATATATATATATATATATATATACACTCTGAAAATCATTGCTGAGGATAATGGAAAATCATTTAAGGTGATGGTCTTAGATGTAATGAATGTAATACAAGGCTAAAACATATGACATTGTGGCACCTGAGTGGCTCAGTGGTTGAGCATCTACCTTTGGCTCAGGTCATGATCCTGGGGTCCTGGGATGGAGTCCTGCATCGGGCTCCTTGCAGGGAGCCTGCTTCTCCCTCTGCTTGTGTCTCTGCCTCTCTCTGTGTGTCTCTAATGAATAAACAAAATCTTAAAAAAAACATTTAGGACAAATTATTAAATCACTTATGACCTTCCAAAATACTCTTTTTAATACGCTTATTTACAGTCTCCTCCATAAGAGTCAAAGAGTCAAGCATTCCTGTATACAATCAGAAATTATTAAAGACGGAAAGGTGTATGTGACACAAGGCAAAATACCTCTTACTTGGACAAAGCTGGAGGATGAGTGAAAGCACATGGTGCTCCTTATCCAAAGGAGCAGTACCTCACCAATCTCACCCCTGTCTCCCAGACCATGCCTGGTGAGTCTGTTCATTCTAGCAGACCCAGCTGAACACTGGCTTTCCATCAAATGGACCTAATCTCCCAAAAGTCTCGTTTCACGCTCAGACAACATAACATGTCAAGCCAGGAACGCAACCTGTTTTTTAGATGAGAGAAAGTTCTATTTTTTATAGGAACCTCAAGATACCTCTAAATTCTGATATTTTCCCCCATGTGTATGTAATTAAACAAAATAAAAAGATATTGCTTGGCTTTGGAGGGAAAATAAACACTTTCTGAAATTAAAAAGGCTTGGCATGACGTTGACTTTTAGCTGGACTTTTGCTCGTGAGAAATAGTAGTGCCTTACATTATAACCAGATTTATTCAAAGAAACCATTTTGGCATTTCTCTCTAACTAAAAGGTGCAATGACCACCTGACTGCCCTATGGTTGGCTTTTGCCTATACTCTTGGGGATAATGAGAAATAAGTGTATGCTCTGGCACAGGGGTTGTTGCCAGGAATTGTAAGAAGCATCCAGTGAGGCAAAGGGCCTGGGGCAGGTGCCCTATGACAGCCGGTAGTAGCACAGCATGGCTGCACAGAAGCTTGCCCTGGGCTCTGGAGTTCCTTGAGTGGAGCCATGGAACCATCTGTCATGGAGCCATGGATATTTCACAAAATCCTGTGGGTAGACTTGTGGATTTTCTGTCTCATGCATTGTCCCTCCACAATACTCATCCTCTGTCAATCACATCCATTTTGGATCCCAAGGGAAGGGAATGTTTTTATCTTGGGCATGTTTCAGGTCTTCTCTCTTGGGTATTTTACTTCTGTAGAGAACTGGAGGATAACAACAATGACCCAGTGGTTTGGCTCAGATTTCCTAGTTCCCCAACTTCCTCTGCTTCAGCTTCCACCTGAGAAACCCAAGTACTCCTACTGAGTATCTCTGCCTGGGAATTTGCATCCTCCCCCTCTTTTACCTCCCAGCTCCTTTCTTCTGCAGGCAGTTAGAAGTATTCTCTGCCAGTTGCCTGCCACTCTACTGTGGCTGTGGCCCTGGGTGAGGACCAGGGTGTTATAACACAGGTCTATAGCCAGAGATAGATCCTGGGAGAAGTCATGCTTGTCATGCCAGGATCAGCTTGGGCTGTTCTAATTATGTTTGCTGTCTTACTTAGGATCAAATGAAGAAAAATTAAATACTCTTCAACTTCAAGCAGGTCTGGGCAGGTGGGTATAATGCCTTCCATTCTGCTCTGGTTTATTTTTCATCTTGTATCCATCTATGGCTGTAGAGGTGACTTCTAGAAGCCATTCAATAAAGAACCTACTATTATTGCTACTGTATCTTTCATTTACTGAGTGCTGACACTCTGCCAGGGACTTCACATACATCCTCACCTATCTCAACCATGCCAGGTGTGTGTGATCTTCATCCCCACTTGGTGGAAGAGGAGATGGAAAGTCAAAGAGGCTAATCAATTTGCCCAAGACCACACATCTGCAGAGGCAGGACCTAAACCCAGACATTCTGACTCCAAAGTGGTCTTTCTCTACTACTGAAGCACATTGCCATCAACATCATTTTTATTTCATCACATTTCCAAGCACATTCAAGTCAATGTCTTCTTTCTAGGTTCTCCTGTTCTTTCCTTTTCAGTTTCCACTGCTCTTGGTTGACTCAAGCAGAGTATAGTCATTTCTTCAGCAACGTGTAATTATTGATTGCCTACTACATGACAGCCACTGTTCTGGACACTTACACTAGAACAATAAAAAAATGAAACAAGCCCCCACCTCCATCATGGAACTAAGATGAGAGAGGCCAGTATATAAATGTTATGAAGAAAAGTAGAAACAAGAAAACAGAATATTTTCCAGCATAATCCTGATACTAAAACCAGACAAAGACATCACCAAAAACAAAACAAAATAAAACAAAACTGTAGGCCAATATCCTTCATGAACATAGATGCAAAGATTATTATAGGAGGTTGATAAATTGAATCCACAAATATACGAAAAGAATAATATAATGCAACTAAATGGAGTTTGCTCTAGGAATTCAAGGCTGGTTCAATATTAGAATATCAAAACATCCTACTTATTAATAGTTTAAAGAATAAAAACAACATGGTCATATCAATTGTTATAGAAGAAGTATTTGACAGAATTCAACACTTGTTCATGATTTGTAAAAATCTAAGCAAACTAGGAAAGGTGCTCTTCAATCTGATAAATGACATTTATGGAAAAACTGTAGCTGAAATCACACATAATGATAAAAGATTGGATATTTTCCCCTTAAGATGAAAAATAGAGTAGTCTCTTCTCGTTGCTCCTATTCAACCCTGTACTGGAGGCCCTAGCCTGTGTAGTTAGGTGAGAAAAAGAAAAGTCATACAGATTAGAAAGGAAAAAAAAATTGCCCCTAGACAATATGGTTGTCTATGTAGAAAATCCCAAGGAATTTACAAATAAACTTCTAAAACAAATAAGTGAGGTTCACAAGATTATAGGATACATGGTCAACACACAAAACATTGGTCATATTTCTATATACTGGCAATGTATAATCTAAATTGAAATTTAAAAATCAAGAAATTTTACAATAGACCTCTCACTCCCAAAATGAAATACTGAAATACTTTTTTTGTATCTAACCAAAATTGCACCAGATCTTTATCTTGAAAACCACAAAAACCTTTGTTTTCTGATAATGGAAACCAAAGAAAATTCAAATCAATGGAGAGACATACTATATTCATGGATTGAAAGATTCAATATAGTCCAGATGTTAAATCAAAATTACAGGAAGAAAAAAGAAGAAAAAAAAAAATTACAGGAAGATAATTTTTTACAGATAGAGACAAGCTGATGTTAAAATTTATATGGCAAGGAAGATAGGGACTAGAATAGCAAAAATGGTTATCAAAAACAATAAAGTTGGAGAAATCATGCTACCTGATTTTGAGAGTTACTATAAAGCCCCAGTAATTAAGAGTATGGCACATAGGTCAATAGAACAAAAGAAAATCCAGAAATAGGCCCACACAAATACACTTGATTTTTGAGACAGATGCACAGATAATTCAAAGAAGAAAGTTAATGTTTCAACAGATGATGCTGCAACAGCTGGTTACCCATAAACAAAAAAATAAACCTTTACCTAAACTTCACATTTAGTACAAGAAAATTAACTCAAATGCATCATAGATCTAAGTTCAAAATGTAAAGAGTAAAACTTTTAGAAGAAAACATACGGGAATATCTGTGACCTGGGATCAGGCAAAGTTCTTGGACATGAGATCAAAAGCGTGATCCATAAAGTAAAATATCGATAAATTGGTCTCTATAAAAATTGATGTATAAAAAGGTAGCGACACTTTGAAAAGTAGTTTGGCAGCTAGAAAATAAAAGATGAAAGAAAGAAAAAACTAAACATGCACTTACTATATGACCCAGGAATTGTTTCATGGGCATTTATCACAGAGAAATGAGACATAGAGCACACAAGAATCTATACACAATTATTCATAGCAGCTTTATTTGTATTAGCCAGAAACTAGAGACAGCCAAATGCCTTTCAATAGGTGAATGGATAAACAAATTGTAGGACCTTCATAGCATGGGCTATACGACTCAGCAATAAATGGAACAAACGGTGGAGAAACACAACACAGATAAATTTCAAAAGCGTTATGTTAAGTGAAAGAAGCCATTCACAGAAGGCTACATATTGTATGATTCCATTCTGGAAAAGGCAAAAGTAGGGCAACAAAAATCAGACCTGTGGTTTCCATCTGGGGTGGGGGAGGGGATAGATTACAAAGGGGCACAAGAGAATTTTTTGGTGTACTGAACATATTCTCCACATTGATTGTGGTGGTAGTTACACAACTGTGTACAGTGGCCAATACAAAAAGGGTGAATATTCGTCTATGTAAATTATGCCTCAAGAGGTACAACTTTAAAAAGAGTTGAGGATGGAGATGTGATATGCAGCATGGTGACTAGAGTTAATAATACTGTGTAGTATATTTGAAAATTGCTAACACAGTGGATCTTAAAAGTTCTCATCACAAAAAAATTGTAACTGTGTGGTAATGGCTGTTAACTGGACACACTGAGGTGAACATTTTACAATATATACAATATTGTTATATTGTGCACCTGAAACTAATATAATAGTGTGTATCAATTACTTTGCTGTGTGTACTAATTACTAAATACTAAGTACTAATTACTAAGTGTGTACAATTATAGCTTAATAAAAAAATAAGGCAGAAGTATCTTCAGATTAAGCTCCTTTCCCCCCAAAAATGAGTCAAGGTAAGGACCCAGAAAGTGGCGAGAGTTCCAATTTAAATTAGGTGGCTGGGGAAGGCCTGTCTGAAAAGATGGTATTTACACAATGAGGGCAATCAGCCAAGCAGGAATCTGGGGAGTGGCCAGCCCAAGGGCAACGAGCCACCCTGGAGAGTGAGAAACCTTCAGGGACTGGGGTTGTGTGTCTATGAAGGGAGGTGGAGGGGGCCTGGGAGCTGAGCTAAGCACCATGGTGAGGACTTTGTACTTCACAAAGGGGGAGAGGGGAGCCCTGGAGCATTCTGAGCAAGAGGGTGACAGGATTATTTCAGGTCATTTCCATTTTTAAAGGTTCTTTCTGCTTTCTGTGTGAGTGGTCTGGTGGGGACAAGAGTGGAAATATGGACACCAGTTGGGCGGCCATGGCAGTAGTCTGAGGAATGAAGAAGGTGGGAAGGTGAAGAAGAGGTAAGGACAGAAGGGAGAAAGATGGTCAAGAGGAGACAAGAGTGGCCCTGTAATATCCAACCCCCCTTCATATGCAATGTGACAACTAAGGGTTAACTCTGACTCAGAAGCCATTCTCTTGGGCTGTTCTAGAATGCAGAGAGAGTGGCCCCTTGGTGACTGCACTGGGTAGAGTGGGAGAATTCATGCATGAAAAGCAGGACCCCCGCCCCCAGCCTCCTTTAAATTAGTCACCATCAGGCACCCTGCAGCCTGGACTCTGGAGCCTCTTTCAGAGAGTCCAGCCTGTTGCTGAGGGGAAGAGGGAAGGATCTGGCCTCTGTCCAAGAGAACTAATGTAGGGCAGACTGAATAGAAACAAGACAAAGCTCACCGTCAAACTGATCATGATTCAGTATCCAGGTAATAGAGCTCTGAACTGTGTCTGATTCAGCATTTAGTTTTGGAAAGTTGTTCTCTGGCTCATCCAGTCCCCTGATGAAGTGCATGCTGAGACTGCATTTTAATGTTAGAAAGATTTCCACCACAGAAATTAATCACCAAGTGTCGACATTTACGGGGAAAATGATTTTAGTCAAGGAAGTGTCCCCTCTTGGGGCTCCTGGGTGGCTCAATGGTTGAGCATCTGCCTTCGGCTCAGGTTATGATCCCGGGGTCCTGGGATTGAGTCCTGCATCAGGCTCCCCACAGGGAGCCTGCTTCTCTCTCTGCCTATGTCTCTGCTTCTCTCTGTGTCTTTCATGAATAAATAAATTTTAAAAAGAAAGAAAGGAAGGAAAAAAGGAAAAGAAAAGAAAAAAGAAAAGAAAAGAAAAGAGCCCCCTCTCCTCAAAGTGATGGGAAAATGTTTCAATAGAAGACAGAGAACCAAGGATAAAACATAATTTGATTTCAGCATTGAGGAGAGGGTGACAAATAGTAGTAGCTGTCATGAACTCCTTTAGGGTGTTGCCCACTAAGCCTAAAAATAGTGTATGACTGGCAAGAACAGCTACACAATATGGAAAGTCCTTGGGTAACATTTAGGTTTTCAGCTATAAGATTGGCTTAGACAATCAGGATTTATTATCTTATACATCAAGAGGTTGGAGATTAGCATTTGCAAAACTGGTGAACTCCATAGCTTGCTGACATCAGAGCTTTATGTCTAAGATTTTTGGGGGTTTTGCCTCATGGGCACAACACAGATGCCAGCACTCTATGCACTGTATCTTTACATCACAGTATCTGAAGGCAGAAAAGTATGAGTGGGCACGTCTTTGTGTGCCTTTTTTTTACCAGAAATGAAATGTTTCCCAGAAAACCCCAGCAGATCTGTCTTTCTCATCTCATTGGCCCAAACTGGGTCCCCTGCCAACTCCTAAACCATCACTGGCAAATCATGACTTATGTCCATGAGGTTTGGCACACCTTCACTAAATGTATTGCTGCTTAGTAACCTGAATGAAGTCCCAAGCTAAGTTTTAAATATATCTAGCGACATACCATAGTGCTATGAACTGAATGTGTACCCCCAGAACTCATACGCTGAAGCCCTATTCCCTAGTTTGATATTAGGAAGTAGGGCCTTTGGGAGATAGGTCATGAAGGTGGAGCTCTCATGACAGGATTAGTGCTCTTATAAGACGAGGCCGAGGAACTCTTTTTCTCTCTCTCTCTTTCTTTCTCTCTCTATCTCTCTCTGTCCTGCCATGTAAGCACACAGCAAGAAGGCAGGGTCTGGAAAGAAGAGGGCCCTCATCAAGAGCCCAACCATACTGGCACCCTATTTTTAGACTTTTAGCCTCTAGAACTATGAGAAATGTTTCTGCTGCTGAAGCCACTGAGTCTTTGATATCTGTGCTATAGCAGCCAGAACTGACTGCTAAACTAAACACACATCGTTTGTATTTACTGTGTAAATGGACCATGGATTATGGACCATGGACCATTGACCAGGTCCCTTGCTCTGTGTTCTGCGTGTATTATCTAATCTTTGTAATTCCCAGTGAGTTGGACATCTTCGTTTTGCTACTGAAGAAATCGGAGCTCCAAAATGTAAAGCAATTTGTTCATGGTCTCACAAGAATCTGGAATTGAAATCTTGTTCCAGTCAACTCCAATGCCTGTGCTGTTAATGGTATCCTATGGTAAAGAAGGGAGAATTTATTTTTATTTACCAAGAATTTATTTTTAAGGGGACCCCTGAGAAATAACTCATTCTGAGTGAGGCATGCCCAGACTAAACCAGTGAGAAAACTTTGTTTGTCAAAAGGAATAGGTAATCTAGAACATAGCAGGGCCTCTGTTGGCTCAGTCCCTATTGTCTGAAACATTGTAGGAGATCAGGGCCAAAATATCACCCCTTGGTTACCTCTCTAACAAAAATAGAGCAATGTGTTAGTTTCCCAAGGCCACCATAAATCGCCTCAAGTATGGTGACTTAATAGACATTCATTCTCACAGTTCTGGAGGCCAGAAGTCCAAAATTAAGATGTCTATCACCAGACCTCCATTCCCCCTCAACCCCAGAAGCTCTCAGGAAGATCCTATTTGTTGCCTCTTCCAGGTTCTGGCAGATGCCAGCATTCTTGGGCTTGTGGCTGTGTCACTCCAATCTCTGCCTCTGTTGTCACATGGTCATATTCTCCTCTCTCTTGTGTGTCTCTTAGAAGGATACTTGCCATTGGTTTGAGGACCAACTCAGGTAATTCAGGATGATCTCCTCTTACAACTCTTAACTTAATTACATATGCAAAGACACTTTCTCCAAATAAGGTCTGATTCACAGGTTCTGGGGATGAGGACACAGACACAACTGTTTTTTGGCTGGGGTTGAGGGAAGGGATTCACCCTTCAACCCACCACAAGCATATAGGGCTCTTTTGGTTTTATGTGACAGAACCACTATCCAAATTAAAGTAATCAAAAGGGAAATTTGCGTGTTCATGGACATGAGAAGTATAGGGGGGGTTCTAGCTTCAAGTGGATCTAAGGGCTCTATGATGTTAGCACAGCTCTTTTCTAGTTTTTACTCCATTTCTCACCTCTACTTGTCTCAGCTTGACTTTGTTCTTTCTGCAAGCTTTTTCCATAAGGCTCTTCGAAGCTCATACTTGTTACCTTACAGTTGGAGAAGACAGTCTTCCTTGACAGCACTTTAGAGCATCCCCAGGGAAGACTCTGATAATCATATATTTCTTTTTGCAGAAATAAATGTGAGGAGAGGGACTTTATGATGATTGACAGCCCCACTCAAAGTATATGGAAGAGTAGAAGCATATCCCCAAGGAAGGGAGGCAGGGCAGGCAAACTAAATATGCCTACCACGGGACATTCTTCTCCCCTACACTATGGAAGGAGGGACAGCTTTATATCTAGAGAGCTCCAGGCTTCCATGAGAAGTGACCAGCAGATAACACACCACACTGGAAATTTGCATCAGAAAACGATGGGAATGGGGTGGCCCTTGAAAGGAGAGAACTTACTCAAGGCCACATGTAAGAAAGACACCTATGTGGAGTCCCCAAAACACTTGTGGAAAACCTTAAGGAAAATGAGAGCCTGCGCATAAATTCACAGACTGGTGGCACCTGGAAATAATTTTAAAATATCCAGAAAAGCCCTGAATGTTTGAAGATTAAGCAACACATTTCAAAATAACCCACAGGTCCAGTAAGAAATCACAACGGTTATTAGAAAATATTTTGAACTGAAAGCTAAGTAAATTGTGACATATTACAGTGTATGGGGATGCAACTGAAGCCATCCTTGGAGGCACATGTATATTGGTTGGCGTGAGAGGCTAAAAAAAATGAGATAGATATATATTTCAAAAAGTTGGGAGCTTGGCCAAATGGGGGGATTCATTGCCTCCTGTAACTAAAAAGTCCAAGCAACGTTCTGTTTTCAGACATACCTGGATCGGGGTGTCAGAACATGTCATGAAGTGTTAGTAGCTTCTCATCCTGTTTCTTTTCTTGCCTCTATGTTAACTTCCTTCTCAGGTAAGTTCTCTTTGATGATGAAGACACCTTAAGTTTATAACCTCCAATCTTGGCAATTTCATGAAAAGAGGAATAAATAGCTCTAACTAGCTCCAGAAGAGATTTCTGGGTGGACTCTGAATAATTGGGCTGGGGACACAAGCTCTCCTCCGAACTAGTCAATGTGGCTAGGGGTTAAGGTGGTCCCATTAGATTTGAACATGAAACAGATTATTTGGACATTTTAAAATTTAGTGATCCCTAGGAATCAGCATACAGTCTCAAAAAGCAAACCAACCTCATTTGTTTTTGTGTTTGTGTTTTTAGAGGTTTTTGTTTTACAATTCAAGAGAACAATCCTTCACAAAGCATTTGACGAGGACTACCATGATATCTTTGCGGTGGAAAGGATAGAATCTTAGTGCATTTATAGCTGAGTTCAGTTAACTAGCTGGTGACTGGTGATGATCACCTCATCCTTTTTCTAACAAACTTCCAAACCATGTGCTTAAAACTTGTGGATGATCAGTGTAGTAGGATGCCTCCCCAGATGACATTCTTTAGAGAATTGTCTTTAAGAGGGTAACCCACTGCTTTTTTCCTGCTTTTGGCAGTATTTCTTTTCAAAGTTTCTCTTGGACAAATGTTAAAGGGGATTTTGTTTTTTCAAATTTGAAGATGATAGGAAACAAAAAGGCTAAGATAATGTCATTGATAAGAGAGCGTGTTGAATTTGACTAGAATTTTGTTTTGAAGGAATTAAGATGTGTTTAAACAATAATCTATCAATATAAAAGCCTACATTCAGGTCATCCAAGTTTAGAAGGTGGGGAAACATAACTGGTGGTATTTTATGGGAGGAGACAGGATGGAAGGGAGCCAAGGGAGCGACTCAGCTCCTAAGGAAAGTAAATGCAGCCCAGCACCCCCAGCCCTGCTTTGAGGGGGACCAGACCTACCCTCCATGCTGCCTGCTACTCTCTTAAATTCCAAGAGTGGGCTCCATTCCTAAAGCCTCAGTTTAAAGGGGATCCTGACAATCTTGAGAGTATCCCATTCAAGGTATTCTGAATGGTGAGGCTTCGGAACCATCCTGTTGGAATAATGGATGGAAGAACTGAATATATTTAGCCCAGGAAATTAAAGCCAAAAAAAAAAAAAAAAAAAAAAGAACAGCTGCTTTTAAATATTCAAGGACTGCCATGTAGAGGAAGAAGCAACTTTGATCTTGTTACTCCAAAAGATGCAGCATGAAGATGGCAGGGACTTTTAAGAGAGTAGATTTGACTCCAACTGAGACACTGCCTGATAGTTACAGTTGGTCAAAGTGGAGTGAGCACCGCCTCTCTGTTTGCTGGAGAGCTCTAGCAGATGTGAGGGGGGAACTGCTTCAGGTAGAGATGGTGCTTTCAGGAGTTCCCATGTTGAGTAGGTTAGAGAGTTGGGACCAGCTGAATGAATGGCCTTTCCCAGTCTGAGTCCAGGTTGCAGATTAGGATTGAATGAGTTGGGTGCGCAAGTGGGATTGACACAGATACCTGATGAGGACAAGTGAGGGAGAGAAGACCCAAGTTGGAAAGGAAATGGGTCTCCTCTTACAACTATCTCCGGATATTTTGCCAAAGGACATGCTGAGTACATCTGCTGAAGTCCAGGCCAATAGGAGTTGGATTTTACTGTGTTAGGCAAGGCAGGTTGTCTTTCTAAGAATTTTTGTTTGTTTGTTTGTTTACGTGCTGTCAAATGATGTCCTAGGAAGAGTCCTGTTAGGGATGGGCCTCCCTGCAGTGGGCTCCCACAGGAGGATAGGTCACTGGATTCTGGCTGTGGTCTAGTACCTGGTGACAGCTCTGACAAATTGATTCTCTTGGGGGACTCACAAATGAGCTGTCCACATTGGCAGCCTACCTAATGCCCAACCTGTCAGGCTTTATCAGTTTGCTACCAGAGCTCACTGGCTCCAGAGAAGGAGACAGGAGGAGAAGGGACTGGTTCTTCTCTACAGTCTCTGTGGGATGAACACTGAGTGATGGCTCACCCTCTAAGTGGCTTGAGGGGTGGTGGGAAGGAGGGTATGCCTGTACCAGGAAGGCAGCCAACTTGCCCCCTAAGAAAACTAGAACCTCGAGAGACACAGTGAGATATATAGGAAAGATCGGCTTCATGAGTTAGTTAGGACCATTGCTGAGTCTGAATTCCATCTCTGGTACTTGAACTTGTATGAACTTGGGCAAATGACGTGGTCCCTTTGCACCTCAGTTTCCTCATCCATAGAGTAGAGGCAGTAATAGTACCTACCTCATAGAATGCAGTGAAGTAATACTTGTGAAAGTTAAAACAGTATCAGGAGCATAGAAAGTGCTAGAAAAGTGCTTAAAACACACACAAACACACACATACACACAACAAATTGAAATGAGATAGACTCTGGTTCATACCCCAGTTCTGCCATTTTCTGGCTGTGTGACCTTAAGAAGTGTCTCAACCTCCCTGGGCTACTTCATCCATGAAATGGAAATGGGAATGCCAACCCGACCAGTGGGGATGGTGTGAAACAGCATGTAAACTAAGCAGGGCAACCAGCCCTCCACCACAACTCTTGTTAGTAACCAAAGATGCTGAGAACAAGCAAGAGTGAATGCCCTTGACCCTTGAACAATACCAGTTTGAACTGCATGGGTCCACTCATACATGGATGTTTTACAATAAACCCAGTCCAGTACTATAAATGTATTTTCTCTTCCTTGTGATTTTCTCAATAACATATTCTTTTCTCCAGCTTCCTTTACTGTGTATTTATTTGTAATACATATAATATACAAACTATGTGTTAC
This sequence comes from Vulpes vulpes, assembly GCF_048418805.1. Taxonomy (NCBI): domain Eukaryota; kingdom Metazoa; phylum Chordata; class Mammalia; order Carnivora; family Canidae; genus Vulpes; species Vulpes vulpes. The sequence continues at coordinate 12,534,910 of NC_132794.1, forward strand.
TCCACTGTTTATGGCATCAGTAAGGCTTCTGGTCAACAGTAGGCTCTTAGTAGTTAAGTTTTGGGGAGTCAAAACTACACATGGATTTTTCAACTGTGTAGGGTGTGGGAATCAGCCACCCTGACACCTTCATTGTTCAAGGGTCAACTGTATTTGGCTTCACAATACTATTTTTCCTAAGTTTCCAATAAAAACAGGCTCAGAGAGTCAGAGATCATTTTGTAAAAGTGGCAAGGAGGACCAGGTGACCTGAAGTAATCATAACAGTAGCAAGAATAGTGACAGCAGAAGCAGCAGGAATTTTCTATGTCCCAAGCCCTGGGCCAAACCATTTGTGTACATTATCCTATTGAACACTAGTAAGCCTGTGAGGCAGGGATGGTCACGATCGTGACCACCATTACCATGTCACAGATGAAGAACATGAGCCCCAGTGTAACTTGTTCAACCTCACACTGCTTTCCAGAGTGAAACCTGGATTGTAATGGGTGTCTTCTGACTCTATCCCCACACTCTAGACCACCAGGCACATAGCCTCAGAGCCCCTGAAGACTGGATTCATCAGGGTCTAAGAGTCCCATGAGGAGGAGCCAAGGGTCTTAATGTCCCACAAGGCTAAATGAGCCAGAAATGTGACATAGCTACTAACCAAAAAAAAAAAAAAAAAAAAAGATTTCAGACAATTCTGGGCATGTTCTCATTGTCCTCTTATTGTCATCTGCCCAACCCTGAACTGGTTCTGGATGTTTGAATACAGTCACATTTTGGTTGGCCTGAGTTAACTAGAATTTTCCAACATCCTGGATCACCTTTAACCACAGTTTTAGAGATAATACTTGAAATGCAAGTACTCTAGATCTGGACTGTAACTTCACTGAAATTTACAGATACTGAAGAACAAATTGCCAACATCTTTTCCCTTGAAGAATGCCTGATCCATGTCAAACTACCTACAGTTGCAGAGATGATGAGAAGACTCAGATTGGGAGGCTAGGGCTTCGGAGGGAATCCAGTTTCCATCTTTGGGCTGTGGATGTAATCCCTCAAGACTGTGTCTTCCTGCTGGAGCTTCAGTGCAGATTCCAGGCTGTTCCCTGCAAGTAACTAAGTAAATTCTCATTTCTCTCTCTTCCTCTCTCTTTCTGTCTCTCTGTCTCTCTCTGTCAGCCCTTCCACCTTGGAGAAGTGTGAGGAGAGACAGAGAAAGAGAGAGAAAGCACAAAGCCCACATTCCCAATCCACAAGGGAATCAAGGAGTGGGAGAGCCACTCCCACAGAAGGGAGGAGACCAGGAGGGTAGCTGCTCTGTGGGGAAGGTCAAAGGAAAGAAGAGTTCATGAACAACGTGGTGGGGGGAAAGCAAGCATTTCTGATGAAGGCTTTTAAGCAACAAAAAGAATGACAGTGATAACTAACACTAGTGTGTATTTCTTGTATCCACACTCAGCCTCATTTTATGTGTATATCTCAGCTTACCAAGAAAAAAAATAAGTAAAGGATGAAGCAGGCTTTCAACAGGAAGAGGTTGGTTCAAGTCTAACTTTCATGCTTTTCCAAGACCAATAATATTGACCCTGGTAGGCAGGAAATGTTATTGTCCCCAACTTACCGAAGAGAAAACTCAGACATTATAATTTAAGTAACTTGCCCAAGATCAACAGTAAGTGGTAGAGCTGGCATTTAAACCTGTGTTTTGGCTCAAATGTACCATATCATGCAGAACTGCCAAAGACATGAATGGATGGTTGCCACTGCGATGTATGATGTAAACCTCTCTGTCTTCCCTATGAAATATTCAGCAAAATACTATTGCTTACCAGTTCTGGTATAAGGTTTCTTGTTGGAGCCTGGGAAGTGAGGTTGTGTCCTGCTGTAAGCCAGAGCAGTGATGAAAACAAAGGGCATGTGTGGAAGCAGATGACATCAAGGTCACACCAAGGCTATAATAAAGGGGGGAGGGGCTCTATCTAAAGCATAAAGCAGAGGTAAACTAATCCCTCCACAAAATCTTCTCATGACCCAATAATCTTCCTGCCTGTCCAATCTGAGATCAGCTCAGTAACAATGACCCCTAACCCAGAATGACTCACAGCCACAAAAGTTTATTCTTGCTCAAGCTGCATGTCCATCTTGGGTTGACTATGTCCCTGCTCTTGTCCTCTTTTTTGAAATCTAGGCTGATAAAGAGCCTCTCTCTAGATCATGTCCACTTTGTAGAAGAGGGAAGCAAACCATGCACTGCTTCTTAAAGCATTTGCTGGACATCACACAGATCACGTGACTTTTGCTTGCATTTGTTGGTAACCGCAAATCACAGTGCTAAATCTGACGCTGGGGGTGAGGAGAATAGCAGAGCATCAGGTCCTTCTGGAAGGGCCAGCATATATTTTTGAATGATACATTCTAAAACAGTCTCAAAACATTAAACCCTTGAGGACAGACAAAAAGTGCCACCCCTAGCACCATGACCCAACAAAATGTCCTTGCTTTTCATTATAATGCATCCTGTGGGGAGGAGGGAGGAACAGAAGGGATGGGGAGCTGAGAGGAAACCCCTGGAGGCCAAGAGCATAAATTAGTGATGACAAGAAAAAGGGGACAGCCAGCTTCAGCTGATAAGTGACAAGGGTGAGTGCCCTTGGCCCAGAGAGGAGGAGAGGTTGCAGAGGAGACCTGTCCAGAAGGTGGGCCCAGAGGAGGAGAACCTGGTACTGTCTGAAGCTACTGTCTGGTTAGAAAATGGAGCAACTATTTTCTATGACCCAGTTTTAATAATGTGAGTTTGTAAAGAAGCTGGGGGAGCCAAACTTTAATCTCTAAAGGAGCTTAATTTCTATTAAAAAAAAAAAAAAAAGCACTTCTCTACAGATAAGTGCAGTTCAGTTCAAGTCTTAGAATAGAAAAAGTAAGTCAGAGAGCAGGCCGGAGGGAGTGGCTCGTGGGGAGTGGTCCTAAGTCGGCTGAGTTTATATCTTCTGGGGTTGACTGTTAAGAGGACCAGAAGTACAAAATGTATAAAGCAATGGCATTCAGCTTAGAGGCTATGGGGACCATGACCACATTTGTCCACAAAAAGTATGGCGCACACACTAAGACATTTATGTAAACTGGGCCAGAATATTTTAAATTAAATTGTCATAAAAATCTAGGCTATAGGGGATCCCTGAGTGGCTCAGTGGTTTAGCGCCTGCCTTCGGCTCAGGGTATGATCCTGGAGTCCCGGGATCGAGTCCCACATCGGGCTCCCTGCATGGAGCCTGCTTCTGCCTCTGCCTGTGTCTCTGCCTCTCTCTGTGTGTGTCTCTCATAAAAAAAAAAAAAAAAAAAAAAAAGTAAAAAATCTAAACAAAAAAATCTGGGCTATAGAGTTATGGTGCCAATAGGGCCTCCTACAACTCCTGAAACCAGGGTTCACTCTAAAGTTTCCTCTCTGGGCTAGAACCATCTGATTTGACCTCTTCATGGACTATTTGAGAATCTGAATATTTTTAAAAGAGTTCTGGGCCAACTTCCTGGGTGTAAGAAACCCTTTGGGGGAAGTGGTAGATTGTGTTGGTTAGCAGGGGTGGGGAATAGGCAACATTTGGGCAGAAATTTTGGCATGAAAAGGTAGGCTCAGGTTTAACTCTGACGGAGCTCAATAAGCATGCCTGATAAAAATGCAGATTACTTATTGATCCTGTTAGGACCTATTGGTTCAGCAGTTTTAAAAGAGATGAAAATAAGAGTAATTTAAACAAGATACAGGGTTGATTATTCTCTCATTTATTATTACTTTTAAAAAGATTTTATTTATTTATTCATGAGAGACACACAGACAGAGGCAGAGACATAGGCAGAGGGAGAAGCAGGCTCCCTATAGGGAGCCCGATGCGGGACTGGATCCCAGGACCCCGGGGATCACAACCTGAGCTGAAGGCAGACGCTCAACCACTGAGCCACCCAGGGGTCCCTATTCTCTCCTTTAAAGTCTAAGGGAGTGCAGCTGCTGTGATCCACCAGGTCATGGAGGGATCTAGGTTTCCTCCTTCTCTTTGCTCCATTGTTCTCTGTGATGTCATCCTCATTGGAACCACTTCACTAACCCCAAGTCCACCTTTCAGCCCAGGTAAGAGAGGTGGAGGGCAAGCAGCCTCCCTGAAGGGCAGGACCCTGGGAAAGGCATACATCACTTTACAACATCCATTGGCTGGAGCTAGTCACGTGGCCACGGCCCCTGCAGGGGAAGCTGGGAAATGTAGTCCAGCCAGGCAGTTCTATTGCTACCAGGAGGAAGGGAGGACAGGTCCTGGATCGTGGTCAGTAAATGACATACATCCCAGTGAAATAATAAACAAATATTTCATGTTGTCATAAATCTCTAAATAATTAGCTCTAGCTAACAACTGCAACTGTGAATATTTCTCAAAGCGAAAAGAGTTTATTCATGATCTCCTGCCCTGGGGCCTCTCTGTGGCACCTGCAAGGCCTTCGTAGCCACTCGGTAGCATGGTGTGTCCAGAAGGGATGTACCCTTTGTGCAGTGGTCCATGAGCCACAGTTACCTGGTCCTGATGTTCTTCACTCAAGGCAGTAAAGCCTTCACAGGTCCTGAGCTACACCATGATCTCGGGGCAAAATTGAGAAGATGGAGTTTGAGATGGGACCCCCCTCTCCACTGTGTCTCCAAGGCCTTGATCCTGTGCACGGGGAGGTGCAGCAAGACTCAAATGCATCTCTTCAAAATCAAGTCTTCTGCTTCTGTCCTGAGCCTTTCTCTACGAGGGAACCAGGCACCTTTCTCTCCTCCATCTCTCTCTCTCTCCATCACTCCTTCCTACAAGTAATAACCCCAAACACCCAGGGACAGCAAACCAAAAGACCCCAGGCAATTGGCAAGATAATCCACTTAAAATGTTAGTTTGTGTTTGTGCTTCTTTTTTTTAATTTTTATTTTTATTGAGTATAATTAACATACAGTTCCATTAGTTGCAAGTATACAACATAATGATTCAACAATTCCATACAGTGCTCAGTGCTCACCACAGTGTGGTCACCATCAGTCACCAAACAATGTTTTTATGGTCTAATTGACTGTATTCCCCATGCTATACTTTTCATCTCCGTGACTTATTTATTCTGTAGCTGGAAGTTCATGCCTCTTAAAACCCTTTATCTGTTTCACCCATTCTCCCACCCGCCTCCCCTTTAGCAACCACCTGTTTGTTCTCTGTATTTCTCTATTCAGAGTCTTGGTGGTTTGTATATTACCTGTTAGCCCCATTTCCAGCAAGTAGCCAGCTTTTGTAATTCTTCACCAGAAAAGCAAGCTGGGGCCCAGGGAAGGTGAGTGAGGGCATCCCCTGAACCACAGACAACACCTAACACAAAAGGTTGATCACTGTCCCTAAACTCTTGACATCTTGTCCAGGGCCTTTCCAGTGGTGGATCAGAATCCCACTAGAGTCCCCACAGGCACTCGGGTTTCCACAGCAACTGCAGCACTGTCCTCGGCTGTCCAGGCCGATGCCTCACAATGTCAGAAAAGCAGGCTGACTGTCAGCAGGGCGGCGGGTGTCCTGTGACAGTGGGGAGGGAGAGCCAAGGCATCGCCTGAAGGGTTGGGGTGACAGCATGAGGGCCAGAGCAGTGTCTCTGCAAGTTCAGCTGCTGCTAAAAATGGCAGCGGAGACAAGGTTTGCAAAGTAGAAGGACATTCAGATGGAGACTGGCCTCCTCCCCCTTCCCTGGGGCCTGTGAGCTGTCTGTGAGCTGCATCCGGCTGGTGCCATTCTGGGCAGCCTGACATTCCTCATCTGTGCCTCTCACTGGGCCTCCTAAGGAGATGGACAGATGAGCAGATGGGTGAGGGCAGCGGCAGGGGCACAGGTAATAGAGGGAAGGAACAGGGGACAAGAGAGAGGAAGGGAAAGAAGCAAGAGAAGGTATTGGGGAGGGCAGGAAAAACAAGAAAGGAAGGAAGAATGGAGGAAGGGAACTGGGGTGGGGTGGGGGAGTCCTATTAACTCAGTTTAGGGTTTCAGGCATTTCCAACTCAAATTCCTTCTAATCCCAGTTGTTAGGGGTTAAATTATAACACTCATCCTCACCACCACCACCACCACCACCAAAAAAAGAAAAGGATATGTTGCTGTCCTAATCCTGAGTTCCTCAGAATGTGACTTGATCTGGAAATAAAACCATTGCAGATGTAAGATACCATAGAGTCCACTTACTCCAATACGACTGTTCTTTTTTTTTTTTTTTTTTTTAATTCAGGTATAATTAACATACAGTGTCATATTAGTTTTAGGTGTAAAACATAACAATTCAACAACTCTATACATTACTCAGCTCTCATCTTAATAAGTGCACTCTTAATCCCCATCACCTGTTTCACCCACCCATCCCAACCTCCCCTCTGGTTACCTCCAGCTTGTTCTCTAGAGTTAAAAGTCTGTTTTTTTTTTTTTGTGTGTGTGTGTGTGTGGTTTTTTTGGTTTGTTTGTCTCCATTTTCTTTGTTTGTGTTTCTTAAATTCTGCATATGAATGAAATCAGTATGGTATTTGTCTTTCTCTGACTGACTTACTTCACTTCCCATTATGCCCTCTAGTTCCATCGATCCATTCATATTGTTGCAGATAACAACATAGGTGTTTCTTTAAAAAGACACAGAGACAAGGGGAAAAGGCCAGGTGAAGAAGGAGACAGAGATTGGAATGACACTGCCACGAGCCAAGAGATGTCTGGAGCCACCAAGAGCTGGAAGAGGTGAGGAAAGATCCTTCCCCTACAGATTTTGTAGAGAGCATGGCTCTGCTGACAGCTTTGGGCTTCTAGCATCCAGAACTGTGAGATAATAGATTTCTGTTGCTCTGAGCCATGCAGTTTATTGTACTTGGTCACAGCAGCTCTAGAAAACTGGAACATGAGATTCTGGAATGAGGATGGGGAGCCCTTGAAGAAGGTGACCCACAATGGAGCTGACTGATTCTGGTCAAAGGTAGGTGGGTCCATGGGGGTTGAGTTGCCATGGAGAGGGCCCTTGGTGAAGAGCCTAGGGCAAGGAGATTGGCAGGTGATGGGACATTCACAGCTCATGGGGCTGGAGTAGTCAGCAGACGATGATTCTTGCTGCAGGATGACTCCTCGACACTAGAACGGTGCCCCTTGTAGTGGCCGTGTTTTCAGACTCCTTTAAACCCCTCCACGTGTCTACCCACATTACCTCTACTGAAAGCTCTCATCTTCCCCTATAGATCTTTTGTGCCCAGATCTGGAAAATCCTTGGTCGTCATTAAAATCAGAATACACCAAAGTCCACAGGGGGTGAGAAATACAAGTTCTTGTTTCTAGGGCATTCCCACCTAGGGGAACAGGGAGGGTTCTTCTTCAGAAATGTGTACTTGCTTCTTGCAAGAGAAGGAGTGCCTGTATTCCAGGCTGGGAATGATTTTCCTACTCACCCCTCTCCGCCCCCAAGGGCCAAATGACATCTCTAAAAAGAAAGGCTTGCAAGGAAGGGAGGAAGAAGAGGCAGGTGGTCTGCTTCTTGCAAATCATCCACAAAAATTGTGTCTCCCTTCAACCTGTGGTCAGGAAAATGATCACAGGTTGAAAATCCTTGAAATTTCATCTGGGTGGGAGTTCTGACTTCAGGATTTTTCAATGTCCTTCACTTTAACAGACCCTGCTTTTAAAATGGGTTTAAAATGAAAACCTTTCTGAATAAGTGAAATTGGCAGGGGGTTGGGAGGTATGGCAGCAAGGGGGACCCGGGATTCTGAGCCTTCCACATGCCAGGACAAAACAGGGTATTGTCATTCTTTCTCCATCAGAAATATTTATGCTACAAAATGTTGTTAGTTCTACAAGAAGTATTAACCAAGCTTAGTAGAGTGTTCTCCATAAATACTGATTTAGGAGGACTTTTCTCAAAAAGCTGGTCTCACCACAGATCAACTGAATCTGATTCCTTGGACAATAGAGAAAAGGGACCTGATGTTTTCTCAAAGATCTTCAAGCGATGCTAGTGCACTGTGAAGTGAAGACCAATGGTCTGAGGTCTGTAGACAGAAAGCTAAAGAGAGGAAGAGCTCCTACTCAACAACATGATACCTGATGGAAAGGAAATACAGACCCCACACTTCCCAGGTGGAAAAGGTATTCAACTATCCTGAACTCCAGGTTTCCTTTTTCTTTTCTTTCCTTATAGCTTGTGCATCAATAGTTTCCCTGGTTACACAGGGCTGAAAGATCGGAAGGGATGGTCCCTTAGTTTGCAGCACAGCTCTTACTGAATGGGAGCAAGTTGGCCCGCGAAGCTTCATGGAGACAGTTGTTTTTCCACATGTACAATAAACCTGATGATGCACCTAAGGCTCATTCTGCAGCTTAGAAACTGAGAATATCCTCTAAACCGAACCCCAAACCAAATAAGTTTAACTTGCAGAAGCCCTGAGCCCTTCAATGACCATGAACATCATTTACCCTGTCCAAGGGTGCCTATCTTATTAGCAATGGGTCTGGGATTCACACGTATGGCTCAGTCTCCTTGCCCTCTCTCATAGCAAGAAGGGGGAACAAGAGTTGAAAAATCAGATGGCAACAAAAATTAATTCAAAAGGATCCTAGACGTTAATGTAAAATGCAAAACCATAAAACTAAGAGCTAACATAGGCAAAAGCTGACATGATTTAAGGTATAGCGATGCCTCTTTAGATATGACTCCAAAGGCACAATTCATGGAAGAAAGAGTTGAGAAGCTGACCTCATTAAAATGAGAACTTCTGTTCTACAAAACATAGTAACAAAAGAATTAGAAGATAAGCCACAGACTATGGAAAGGAGTAAAGGATATTGTAGGGTCCTCACCACCAAATAAATAAAGGTTTTCTTAACCAGAGCACATACAGAACAGATGGAAGTCTGGTCCAGAAAGTTGGAATAACCTGATCAGGACTCTATGATCTCTCTCTTCAGCTGTGCTCTTGGCCTTCACAGGAACTGCCCTAGTTTGGATCCTTAAGCCTCTGGACTATTTCACCTATGCCATAATTGGTCTCCTTAGCTCCTGTATCGTTTCCATATAATATTTTATATCACCTGCAATATTATAAAATTGCATTAAAAATACAAATCTAATTATGTCATTTCCCTGCTTAAACTTCTTTGATGGCTTCTCACAGCCTAGAAAACCAGGTCCAATCCGCTTAGCAAAGCACTGGAATCCTGGTCAACTTTTAACTCTCATCCTCCATTGCCCCTACATCATTACCCTAATAAGCTCTAGGCAGATGAAGACATTAGCAATTCTCAAAATGCTACAACCTCACACTTCATTACCTTTGTATGTGATGCTTCCCCTGCATGTGAAGGCTCATCCCTGCTTTGTCCTTCTGCTGAGTGGATTCAGCTCAGTCTTCAAGGACTAAGGCTCAAGATGTAGCTCCAGTGTCCCACATGTGGGAAGCTAAGCTTCTTTGAGCCCCCGGGCAAGGTCAATCACACTGGGAATGGAGAGAAGTTAGCAGACCTTGGAATCAGACACATCTGGCTGCAAGAGCCCACCTTGGCCACTTACCAGCTGGGTGAACCTGGGCAATTTCTTATGCCTCATTTTTCTTAGCAGGACAGAGCTAATTATACCTCCAACATAACATTATTATAAAAATTAAATATGATAATATATATAATTCCTGACACATAAAAGATGTTCAGCTCATGGAGCTATCATTAAAATGATTACTCTGTGTGAGTTAGGGTAAAGCTAAATTGCTATAACAGAAATACTCTCAAAACATCTAGAGAAAAGAAATGACCTTTGCTTAATAGGGATTTTGTTAATGTGGGTGCAATGTTTGTCAAAATTCAACAATTATAATTATACAATTACAGTTTGTGCCTTTCATTGTATATGAAGTTTTCTTCAGGAGAAAAAGAATCATTAAAGTCTAGTTAATAATACACATGCTGAAGTACATAGAAGAAGTCTGCAATATACTGTGAATTATGTTCGAAAAGAAGGACTGATGGCTGATCGATGAAAAGATGGGTAAAAAGATGGATAGATTTGGAATAATGAAGACAAATATAGTAAAATGTTAGTGGAAGAATCCAGACTGGGAGCAGATGAATGTCCATTGTATAATTCCTTTAGCTTTGCTATATGTTTCAAAATTTTCATAATAAAAATAAACAGACTCCATCACAAAATGGTTTTAAAACTATAGTTGGTTTTTTTTCCCCCTTCAAGTAACAGAACCAAAGTGAGTGTGCCAAGTGTGTGGGCAGTTCTGTTCCATCTGCTCCTTCAGGGGTGCCAGGCTGCTGGGCAGCAACTCAATCTCTTCCAGGTTGTCTAGTCATTGCTCCATCATTCCCGAGATCCAAGGACATCATCCTCATTTGTGGCCAAAGTGGGACCGCTGTGTCTCGGTTTCAGGAGGGAGAAAGAGTGAAGGAGGTATGTTCACCTCTTAAAGCCTAGACCCGGGTGTAGACAGCGTGACTTCTGTGTATATTCTGTTTTGAGAACTGAGTCATGTGGCCCTATGTGACCAAGAAGGAAGACTAGAAAATATCTAGTTCTAAGCTCAGGAAGAGGCTGAGTTTCTCCCACCCTAGGCTCTGTGAGAACATTCAGGAGGCCATTTATTCTGAATTATAGTCATTTGGAATCCCCAGTGGACTGCTTTAGGACACAGTATTTTACATATCTTGAAATTTCCAAAACTAAACATGGGGCCTGACATGACATAGGTCTTAAAGAAATGTTTGCTGAATAAAAGAGTTTGTGGAATAATAAATAGAAGAGTTAATAGTACAAGGTGAAGGGTTAATAGTACCTTCTTGGACCATACATTTCCCAAGATGTACCTACTTTTATCTGTGGAAAGCAAGCCATCTCTTGATCTATAATACGCCAACTCATTCAGGGGCACTGAGGTGGCTCAGTCTGTTAAGTGCCTGCCTTCGCTTAGATCATGATCCTGGGGTCCTGGGACCAAGCCCTGTGGTGGGCTCCCTGCTCAGCAGAGAGTCTGCTTCTCCACTTTCTATCAGGCTCTCTCAAATAAATAAATAAAATCTTTTAAAAAATATGCCAGCTCATTCAAGTCAAGCAATTCTTTATTAATTTCAGCCACCCTCCTATCTTTTCTCCTCCCTCAAGTTTTATCTTCATGAGAGACAAGAATTACTATTTTCCAAGATTACCCAACAATATTAGATGACTTGGAAGGAAAATATTTAAACTAAGAATAGAAACGATTTTCCACATTATTAAAGCACTTAAGTAACACCAGTTTCAATTAAAATAATGTGAAATGGCATAGGAAAATTGTCTTCCCATTACAATTGACCCATAAGATGTCTATTTGGTTACCATTTTTTAAAAATTTATGTAAGTACTTGGAAGTAATATAATTGTTTTTCTTCCACTATATTCTGTAATTCTGTCATTAATTTATATGGGGCTCTTTGCCCATTGATTCAAATTATTGTGGTTTTACTGCACTTCTCCAGCATTTAATCTGAGACTTAAAGAAACATAATACTGTTGTAGATGGCTTTTTGCTCAAGTGTTAATTGGATCACCACTGAAAAAAATAGAATAGGAAATCTAATGTTCTCTCTTGCATATGATGGATTTGTCTTATAAAAGCTGCAGGATTGTCTTTTCCAATTCTCATGTCATTTCTTTTTGTACAATTCAGGGACTTCCTGCTTTTTTGCATTTACATCAAGACCGCCACATGTAGTTCTGTGATAAGTCATGAATTTCCTACATTCTTTTGGCCAGATCTCCTTGTGTCTGTATATTGGAGTTTATCTGAGCAAGTTGGTGTGATATGCAAATGTTGGCATGAAGATATGTTGAATTCTGATGGTTCAGGAATTGATTGTTAGAAGGAGAATCTTATTTGGATAGGTATGAGCCTGGGGTGTGTGCCTGACCAAAAAAGGCAGTAATACAGACACGGGAGATATTTTTATAAGAAGATAAATAGAAAGAGGGATGGTTTGAGAATGAGGCAGAGATGCCTGTAAAAGTCAGTGGTATTAGGAGACTGTTCTAAGCATGGGGTAACTTTGAAAACACCTGTTAATCAGGATGAGAATAATAATACAATGTCCCCAAGGTTTGGGATGAAGATATTTGCTGCTTCTCATGGGAGTTCTGGCCAGGTAGGTTAATGCTGGTGTTCCACTTTTAGAGTTGCAAAGTTCAGGGGTCCCCAAGACCACCCTCAGTTTTAGTAATTTGTGACAAGACTTTACAGAACTCAGAAAAGCCAAACGCTCGTGGTTATGGTTTATTACAGCAAAAGGATATTGATTAAAATCAGCCAAGGGAAGAGGTGTATAGGGTAGGGTCCAGGAGTCATCAGACATGAGTTGTGCCAAGAACACCTTTCTCCAGGATACAATACTTTGTGTGGTGACAAGCAACAGATTATTACTAACCAGAGAAGTTCAAGACTTACTGTCTAGAGTTTTAATTGGGGCTCATCCACATGGCTGAACTTTGTCTCCAGCTAGTCCAGACATGAAATTAATACCATATGGTCCGAGACCCTCTACTATAAATCACATCATTAACAAAGGCCCTCTGGCATGGCTCAAGGCCCCCAGGTAAACAAAATCACTCTTATCAGTCATGTCATTCCAAGGACTTAGAGGTTATCTTCCAGGGACTGAGGGCAAAGGCCAAACATTTATATGACAAGGCAAATCTTATATTGCACACAGGTGTCATTCTTGATCAAGGAAGCCTATCCTTTGATCCCCAGGGAAGATCAAAGGATATAATATGTGTCAGAGGATCAGATAGAAACTCAGCTGTTCTTTATCCAAGGGGAAATCTCAGGATTATAACAGGAGATAAAGCCCCAAAACCTGGATAGGGAAATGAGCAGACATGACGGCGGCAGGAAGGTGGTCATACCCAGGGCTGAGAAACCAGGAGCTTCTCCTTATTGGGTGCTTATCATATGATCCTTGGATAGATCTCTCTAATAAAAAAAAATCCAAGACTAGAGTGGCCTAACTGGAAAAAATTTTTAAAAAATCCAATGAAATAAGTATTTGGATTCACATTAGTTATGACAACTAATTTGAGCACCTGAAAGTTTCCAAGTTATATATAGCTTGACCTGTTTGTGGACCCAGATAATTATATCCATAATAACTGACACTCCATGTGTGCTGATGGTAAGGCACAGAGCCGGGGTGTAGGGACAGATTATAGGCTTCAAATGGCATACAAAGAGCACAAGCTTCCTTTCTCACTGGGGTGGTAAGCAAGAGTGACCACAGGTGAGTCCACGAGTCTTCAAGAAGATTGTTCACAAGCTCATGAATAGCAGATTCATGCCTATCCTGCCAAGAAAAAAATCCAATTCATAACTGAACTCCTCCCCTACCTCTCAGACCAGGTCATATTGGGTTTAAATGGGAGTGTCGAGTGTCTCTAGTGTCTAGTGTCTAGTGTCTCTAGAAATCACATGGAGGATCCTTATATAAAGACTTTGGCAGAACCTGTAGCCAACACATTTATTTAATCAATCAATCTGTATTTAATATCTATTGAACACCTTCTATGTGTTCATGGCAATAGATTGAGTTTCAGGGATATCACCTTAAAGCTTACCCTTACTCCCACTCTTAAGGAACATATGTATTGGGAATGCCTGGGTGGCTCAGGGGTTGAGTGTCTGCCTTTGGCTTAGGTCATGATCCCGGGGTCCTGGGATCAAGTCCCACAATCGGGCTCCCCACAAAGAGTCTGCTTCTCCCTCTGCCTATGTCTCTGCTTCTCTCTGTGTGTCTCTCATGAATAAATAAATAAAATCTTTTTAAAAAAGGAACATATGTATTGAACATCCACTAAGTCCTAGGAGCACATTCTCTTATTTGTCTGGGGTCTATATAGATGATGTGTGGTGTCATCTGCCCCGTGAAAGGTAGTAGTTAGGATCTAGTTGTCTCTTTACTTCCTCTTCCTGGATCCCATGGATTTTAGAGCTTTGGAGAAGCTCTAGAAGCTCTGGTGAAAATGCTAGTATGGGTGATCAAGAACAGGGTTGAAAAAATCAGCAGTAAAGCCGGTACTAAAGTAACAACTAGAGACTACTCTGATTGTAGGTTTCATCCCATACAAGTTGTTAAATATTTTGAATATCATCCTGGCTGGATCCTCTCCTCGTCTCTCCCACCAATGCTTTCTCTTCTCAAAGAGGAATATGATCTTCCTGATGGACAAAGATGGCCTCAGAGGACACTTTCTGGAAACTTCCACTTCTCTTCTTGGATGATAATTCTGCACACACACACAGACCCCGTCCCCTCCCGCAGCCCAACTTGACAAGACCTAAGGATTCACCTCTGGACAACAGGCAAATCTTCAGAATCATTTCACTGGTTCATTCTACCCCAGGGCACAGTGTGGTGTTTGGTTCTGACAGGGCTCTATTGTGTATGAGAAACTGTTCTGAAATCTCCTGACAAGAAACTAAGTCATATTACATTGCACTGTATGGGAAATCCACACCATTTCTCTCTCCCTAGCGAGGTAATCACTGCCAGTTCACGGTGCTATTGTGAAAATGAGTCATTTGGGGGCATGCCAAAATGGCCAAAGAAAGGAGGACAGCAAATTGGCCCAATGGATTTGGTGGCATTAAATAACACAGATTTAAACACGATCTACTTTGTGTTGTCGTGTCTTTAATCCTTGCTGAGAATGCTGACCAAAGAAAGACATTACCTCGATTTGTGACATTTGGTCCTGTGGTTATATTCCCTTTAAATTTTTTAATTTGTCACTGGATAATATATGCACATGTTTAAAAACTCAAAATGGTATGAAAATGTTCCCATTAAGAAGTCGTGTTCCTAATCTCTTCACATCCACCCTCCTCCAACAGGTAACCACTTTTGTATCATTTCATGTTTCGTTATGCAAATTCAAGTGGTGAACCTTCCTCTTTAAGTTAGGAGGATCCTACTTTAGAAGCTAGAGCTCGCTTCCCCACTACAAGCTCATCGTAATAGATGCATTCCCAGCCTTCCCAGCACCTGTGGTGACGACATATGATCTAGGCTCAGTCAATCAAAAGCACTGTCTCCATATCTTGAATCAGAAGGTGGTGGCATAGCAAAGCAAGCATGGGGGAGAATTATTTCTACATCTCATTTCCAGACACGGTGGTGTTAGTGGTTCAAACTGCAGCTTCTTGGACGGATCCAGGGCCTGTGGGGTCAGTATGCATATGAAGGCATTTGCAGTGCCAGATTACGGTAAGTCTAATGACTTAAATTTCCGGGCTCCTCACCTGAATGAGCCTCTTCCTAGGACCAAAAGGGGGTTCTTGCAATCTGTTCACTGTTTTTATAGAATCTGCAAAAGCAAGCTATTTTAACTGTAATTGGTTAAGACCACTGATCCCTTCCGCTCCAAATACCCATTTGTCACACTTCCTCTTGTTTTGCATGGTGTCAGAGAGGCTGCCACATTTTGGGGAACAAGCTAAAGGGAATCTGGGTTAGGATATATCTAGTTTGGGTTTAGTGTGACACATTTATGTGCTTCATAATTACCTCCATAGTCTTTGCTAGCCACCCTAAGGTCAGAATGCTGCCAGGAACATTTCTACCACCCACTGTGCCCATTCACTGAGCCTCACTACATGAAAGGGCAGGGCCAGCTTTTATACTGAAGTATGGATATGTCTTTAGAGCCAAGCCCTGGGATTATGTAGAGAGTGGAGGACAGCAAGATTCAAAATGCACAGAGCCAGAAGCCGGTCTAGGAAAATTCTCCTAAATCTTCATGGCGCAAATGAAACTCAATAGATTTTCCCAAATCTGACAATAATCCCACAACTTTTCATGATGTGGCCAGTGATGGCTGTGAACTGAAAGGAACTTTTAAAAATTATAAGTAATATAAAACAAATTTGGATCTCAACCAGGCAACCACGTATACATCTGATGGAGTAAAAGTGGCACTTTGTCTGTGAGGTCTTCCTCTCTAAACCTACCAGCCTGAACTCACCAGGAGAAAAATATTAGACAAACCCATATTGAGGGGCATTCTACAAAATCTCTGACCAGTAGTCCTCAAAACTGTCCAGGTTACCAAAAACAAGGAAAATCTGAGAAACTCAGGGTCCGGCAACCCCAAGGACACATGATGGCAAAATGTAATGTGTTATCCTGGGTGACACCCTAGAACAGAAAAAGGAAATTAGGGAAAAGCAATGAAATTCAAATAAGTGCAGAGTTCAGTAAATAGTAATGTATCAGTCAGTGTTGTTTCATTAGTGACAACAAATGTAAATGGTGGAAAATGGGTGAGAGGTCACAGGAATTCTTTGTATTCTCTTCACAACCGCCCTATAAATCTAAAACTACTCTATATTAAAAAGACCACCTTAAAAAGACATTTAAATCAGCCATGCTAAAAGAACAAGTGACTTATCACTTCTTTCCACGGAAAATATTATACAATTAGGTTTCATAACCCTGTTCTTCAACAACCAAAAAGGAAATGGAGAAGTCTATTGCAGCAGTATGTCAAGCAAAAAAATGAAAATATTAGAATACTATGTAGTATTTCTAAATTTTGTGACATTTATGGTATTTATTTTTCCCCTCATCCTACATATTTACTTTTGTGCCTAATTTTCTGTTTATGATTTTATATCTTTTTAACCGAGAGAAAAGATGATCTCAAGTGGACTGTGGGCCCAGAGCCCCTGGATTTTAATATTAAATATTTTAATATTAAATTTAAATATTACTCCAACAAATCCCTTTTTTGCACAAATTATCCATGGGTTATTTCTGCTGCCTGTAAATAGGAATTTGACAAAAAGGTTGAGCATCTTTTAAGACAGTGCTTCTAAGCCCTGGCTACACATTAGAGTCCCCTGGAGTGGGAGGGGGTGGGGGGTTAAAATATACTGATGCTCAATCTCAGAACAATTAAGCCAGCATCTCCAGGCATCAGTAGCATTCCAGACTCCGCAGATAATTCTAATATTGAGTCAGGGTTGCAAACCATTGAACAGTCTGGTCTCCAAGTGCTCCAAATCAGGGATTTATACTATGAGTCCTGATTTTGCGCCCATGGTGTCCTAGGCATGAGGGATGCATAGAAGTATGAAATAGACCATCAAGGAGCTTTCTGTCTGGACATCCTACACTGGCATTGGGTATCTGTTTTTTTCTTGAAGGAGAGGCTGAAAAGAAAATTGAGTTCAGACTGCCTGCAGAGAGTAACGTATGAAATGTGTCCAGGATAGCTGTGCTTTGCTTTATCACATCTAAAGGGTGTTGAGAGTTTCTGAAAGAGTGTTCTACGGATTCTCAGAAGCGTCCAACGAATTTGCGTCTATGAAGAACCTGCCATCACATCTCTTAGATTTGACATTAATGAGGGAAAAGTCAATCTCACATGGCCTGTGGGCCCAGAGCCCCTGCCCTCACGGAAAAGAAAAGCAAATGTACTAGCATCCCACCAGCAACTGTGGGTGTTGGGAAAACATAAAGGAAAAAAAATCTGCTCACAATGGCAATAAAAATAAACTACCGAGGGGGGAAAGTATTTGGGAGCTAGGATCAGAATACCACAAAATTTTACTGAATAAGTGTAAAAAAAAAAAAAACAACTCACTTTATAAGTAGAAAGAACAGAGTTGGGAAAGCTTACCACTGAAAAAATGTTTATTCGTCCCAAACTAACTGCATTACTCATTAGAACTTTAGCCTCTATCTCAATAAAGTTATTTTTGGAATTTGACAATGATTTCCAAGTTGATTCAACAGAATGTGTGAAATGGGTCAGTTTTTTTTTTCTTTTTTAAGAAGGAAGGGCACTGGTTTTGTCAGATATTAAAACAGATTTTTTAAAAAGTGACAAAGATATAAAAGGCCTGACACTTAGAAACCAGTAAAGAGTAGAATAAAAACCAAAGAAACAGCTCTACTTATATATAAGAAATCAGGATGTAAAATAAAAATAATGTTCCAATCAGTGGGGAAGGACGAATCACTCGATTCATGATTTTGAAATAACTGGCTAACCATGTGGAAAAAATCAAGCCAGACCCCCTCCTCGTAACACCCATGGTAATAATGTGCATATGGATTATATATTTTTTAAATGCATAAAAGTCTTAGAAGGAAAAAGAGGTAAGATTTTATGTAAAGTTGCAATAGGAAAAATGTTCTAAGCATAACACCAAAGGGAAAAAAAATCAATAAAACAACATATTGGGAGAAATGATTTTAAAAAATATTTTACTCTTATAAATCTAAAAATAGCATGAAAGGTAAATTACATCTGGGAAAACAGCTGTAGCATACGACAAACACAGGGGTTAATATACTTAAAACACAAAGAAAGTGGACAGACAGTAGGAAAGAGGCAAATGGTTCAGCATAAAATAAACAGGAGAGAATAAGAAATACTCTTAAAGTAAATAGAAATAGCCAAGTAATGTATGAGGAAAAGGGTTTGGCCTCCTTAGTCAATATATATGAAAACCAAGAGAAACCACTTTTTGCGTAACTGGGTTTAACAAACAGAATATGAAGCTAAGTTTTCAGCCCCCAAAATACAAACTGATGTGCCATTTCTGGAAGACAACTTAGCAGTAGGGCTTCAAAACCTGGCAAAGATGCGTATCCTTTGGCTTAACCATCTCCTTTTGGGGGAGTCATTCTAAAAAATGATGGCACCAAAAGCACAAAGAGATAAAATTAAGTATGTGTCTAGATGTTAGCAAAGCAAAGGAACCTTCTTTCTTTTGAGAGTTACTTATTTGATGTTTCAAAAAAGTACTAGAGTCATCATCATAGACAAACCAGGATCTTGTGGAACCTCCTTTATAGTTTACGATTGTTTTTATTTACTAATTTGAATTGGACAAGGGAACGGGGTGGGAAAACCCATGACAACTTTTTTTTTTTTTTTTTTTTTTTTTTTTACTGTTTCAGTTATGTTGAGATGTCAACTACACTCTGTATAAAACGTTCAACTATGGCTCTTCACATCACCAGTACTTTTCCTGGAAAGACTTTTTTTTGATACCCATGAGCAATATCCTATAGATTATTATTATTTTTCCAGAAAAATATGTTTTTTAGCCTTGTAGTCTGACATATTATATTGTTCTTTTATCCTTGTTTTTTTAAGTTGAAATTGCTTGCTTTTCATAGAAGAACAAATTGTGCATTTCTGGAGGGCCCTTATAAATGATTTAAAATCATTGTTTAGCACAGATTTAGTGTAATCATGGTTACAGAGCTAATATTGATTTGTTTGCTTTGCTGCTTGACCTTAGCTAAGATTTCTTGTGGAGGAAGACAGAAGGGGCTAGTGCGGGGAGAGGCCTTGGCCAGAGGTTCTCTGGAATCCGAGGGTCTCTGGGTTTGGGGTATGTGGAGATAACGAAGGACAAAGCATGGCAGGAAGAAGCCAGTGACCTCTCATCCTAGGAGAAGTCACAGTATGGAGGGCAGAACACAGGAGATTTATCTTCCTTCCCTCTGTGACTTTGTCCTTGGCCTGCCCCTTTCCTCTTCAGAGGGTTCAGAACATGGCAGAGAGCCAGCCCAGAAAGCATGCGGCAAAGGACGTTCATCCAGTAAGAAGTGGAATCCAGTGAAATAGCAAGGCTTGGCTAACATTTCCTAGTCTTCCTATCACTTCCCAAGGGTTTCCTCACTTCACACCCTACTTTTCTGAACTTCACTTGGAGGAGGAGGAAGACAAAAGGAGCCTATGCTTTGACCCCAGATTGGAGTGCGTGGTGTCTGGGAGACGACACCAACGTGGGCCCCCTGCTTGCTGTCTACACATCCAGTGTTGGCCCCTGCCAACTGAGTGTGCTCCACACTGTGTGTTATCCTCAAGAATCCCCCCGCCCCCTGCAGGTACTGTGAGGCCCACACCCAGGCTGGGGGAGCCCTGAACAGCTGAGTCACCTGTCCTTGGTCACCAGCCTCGCTGGCTCTGCCCAGCTCACCTCACTCCTCTGAGCGTCCAGTTGAGGCCTGTCCACTCTCACGTGACTGCTTACAACTTCCCATTCTGTGGAGGCCAAGGATATCCCTCAAGTTCTTGGAGTGGACTACAAAGACAAAATACCATTGGGATCTTCCAGCCCCAGCCCAGGGCACCTCTCATACTCCACCGGGGCCTCAGACATGCACAGCTTGATCTGTGTTACAATGACCAGAACCATGGGGACCTCCCCTCCTTCCACATGGGCCTCTGGGGCTGCTCAGGTTGAGGGATCTCCCCGGAAGTTCTGGAAGCAGCTGGAGAACTGAGATCAGCCCCTCTAGGATAGTCCTAATGGGTGTGCAGGGGGAGCTGGAGGCCTCTGCAGACCTCAGCTAATTTTGCGGATGTCTCTAGCACCTTCTTGGGAAAAGTCTCAGGAGCAATCACATCCTTCAAGCAGAGGAAGGATGAGGGCTGATGTTTACTAGGTTTTCTCTCACAAAGGAGATCGACTTGGCAACAGCTGAGGGCAAGGAGTCTAACCACTCATGGGGCAGCTGAAGGACCCTGGAATCAGGCTGGTCCAGTCCCCTCAGTAAAGGGTAGAATGGACACTTAGAAGCAGCTTTTTGGGGGGTTTTTTGTACATAAAAACCCTTTATTGATATTTTAGGAGGGGCCAATTAGATGGCCCCTAATCCTGTGTGGCTGGTGTTTTTAGAAAAGGGGGAAATCGGGACAAAGACACGCATGCATGCACCTGCACAGGAGGAACATTATGTCAGGGTGAAGGCAGAGATGGAGAGGGGCACACGTCCACAAGCCCAGAAACACCCAATAGGGCCAGCAAACCACCAGAAGCCAGGAGAGAGGCCTGGAACAGATCAGGAGGAAGCAACCATGCTGACACTTGATTTCAGGTTTCCAGCCTCCAAGACTGTCCAACCATCAATCTCCGTTGTGCAAGCTCCCCAGGGTGTGGGACTGTGTGATGGCAGCCCGAGCAGGCCGAAATGTCACTCCAGAGCTCCTTTCCTCGCCGCCAGTGGGACAGCCACATGCTCTTCTCTGGGGACAGTGGCCTATTTTGTACCTTGTTACATGAGTGCAGGCAGGAGTTTGGCAGCCAAAGGGTTGCTTGCTGGAGACAAAGTCCTTCTCAAAATGTTCCGAAGTGGAGCAGCTGTCTGCTCCAAGCCTCCTGGTGGAAACCAGCCCTCCTGGGCCCTGGGAGCCCGAGCTCTGGTGTAGGTTTAAATTACTGCCACATTGGAGGAGTGTGGCCTTTTCCCGGTCAGTGGTCAGAGCCCTTCTGCTCAGATCAAAGCACCCACAGGGCCACGAGGACAAAGCAAGGAAATAGAGAAAGAGACATCCAGAAAGGCTGGAAAGCCATGAAAGCACCCCCGCCCCCCACTAGCTCTGCCAGACTCCAAATGACCTGCTTTTAGGACTGGGCTCCCCTTTATCCAGACAATGGCTTAATTCAAGCCAGTCGGCTTCCCTCCTTGGCCCAGGGCTATGCCAACAGTGTGTAGGCTGAATGCACCTTCAAAAACCAGAGACTATAGACCTAAGCATCATGGTGTTGAGCCTTGGGGGAGGACCCAGGAGGAGAGACCCGAACCCTTGTCTCCAGCCTTAATCGCTCACTGATGCCTTAGTAACAAACAGCATCCTTCCAGCGCTTACTCTGCATCAGGCACAATGGGCATTTCCTGTGTTTTATGCCTTTTTCATCTTTTAATCGTTCTGGAGGTGGGTTCTTTTATGGTCTCATCTTACCCATAAGGAAACTGAGGTGCAGAGTGTCGAGGGATTTGCTCAAGGCCACTGAGCAAATAGATGGTGGACCCAAGCCACTGTGCCGAACAGCTTCCATCTCTGCTGTGTCCTATCCACTTGGGGCAGACAGGGGATGGGGTGGGGGGAGGACTGGGAGGGGCTCCTGATGTTCTGAAGACCCAGTATTGGCATTTTGTGTCCCTCTGGAGGCCACTGGCCCTGCAGAATGTAAAATGACACCCTACGGAGGTCGAGACTCATACAGTCCCCATTTGTCTCACAAAGAGGCTGAGGTCTAGTGAAGTGACTGACTGGCCCCAAATCCCAGAGCAAATTAGTGGTGAACCAGGCCAAGAGCATCTGTCCTGGTTTCCCAACCAGCGATGTTTGTTAAATACTATGTTCTGTCTTAACGAGAGGGAGTGCTTCTCTTCCACAGTCTGGCAGATTCATAAAGGATGCCGAAAAACCCATTCTGGTCACTAAGACGGTGATGTACTTCGTTGGCTTTGCAATGACAGATCTTTCATGGAAGTTTGAAAAGCAGGGCAGATACTGTGACTTCCAACTGGGACAAGCATTCAGCCCTTTGTAGGCAGACTCCCTTGAGGAAGACCAAATGTAGGTTGAAATATCCCAAGACCATATTCTAGATGTGGAGTTGAGTGAACTAACCTTTTGCTAAAAGTCCATCAGTCCTCCTATATTTATTGTACCGATCACTGATTAATGTCAGCTGAAGAGAAGGGAATCACACCACCATGTTCAGAGATGGCTCAGAGAGCAGATATCAACTGTTGGTGGTTCTTGAGACATACCTACAAAATCTGTCCATCCATCTGTACATCCACCCATCCAACCATCTATCTATCCATCTATTAGCCCATCTGTTCATCCATCCATCCATCTATCCCCCTATCCATCCATCTATCCCCCATCCATCTATTCCCCCCATCCATCCATCTATCCACCCATCCATCCATCAATTTACTGGGTCCTTACTTTGTGCAAAATATTCTGCTAGACCTTTGGATTTACAAAAGAACAGACAAGTTCCTTTCCCCAGAAAATCTTGGATTCCAGTGGTAGAGTCAGATTGGAAATCTGTAATTATAATTCCATGTATTCAGAAAGGGAAATAGCCAAAGGGCTGAGGAGGCTGGAGAGAGTTTCTTGGAGGGAGTAATGGTTAATTGAGTAAGAATTTGCTAGGCAGAAAATGGTGGAGAGGGAGCACGTTCCGTTAGAGAGGCAAGGATGAGCAATAGGGTGGTGTGGCTTTGGCAGGTAATGATCATGACCCTTGCATTAGTTGAAGTTCGAATTGTGTTTGTAAGGTACAGTGTTGACAACTCCTGACTCGATCAATTCTCCAGCAACCCTATAAGGTAGGGGAGGGCGATGCCAGGAAAGGAAATGTGACATTTGTTCGGGGCCGTGGAACAGCACTAAACAGCTAACATCTGTCGATACTAGCTCACTATGTACCAAGCTCCCACAAGAAATCCATGAGACATTGGCTCTACTTCCTGGACTAGAAAACTGAGATTTGGAGAGGTTCTTGAACTCACCCAGGGTCACACTAGCTGGTGGCAGAGATCTGAACCGGACCTTCAGAGCCCAGTCCAGGTTACACACATCCATGGTCTCTCCAGGTGATGGGACAGGATGAGTTTGGATGATGGCATTGGTAGCAATCCCAGTAATGGAGTCAAAGCCTTGAGTCTTCACTCCCTTTTCTACTAAATGTTCTCACGAGTTGCTGTCAAAGCAGCAGACAGGCTGCCCCATAGAGATGGGAGTCGGGAAATCTGCATCAACAGAACA
Source organism: Vulpes vulpes (assembly GCF_048418805.1). Taxonomy (NCBI): domain Eukaryota; kingdom Metazoa; phylum Chordata; class Mammalia; order Carnivora; family Canidae; genus Vulpes; species Vulpes vulpes. The sequence goes on from NC_132794.1 coordinate 12,558,523, forward strand.
CTGTAGGAAGGGGCCTGTGCCTCCTTGTCTTCATGTTTTATGACTACCACCCCCTGCTTGCATCTTCCCAATGCCCCCAGTCACCCACCCAGCATCCTGATCACTTTCTTCCCAGTGAAGACTTTAACAAAGTTCCAATGAAATGTGAGGTCAAAAAAAAAAAAAAAAAAAAAAAGAAATGTGAGGTCAGCCCCATTCGTCATTCTCAAATGCAGGCAAACGAGGTCTGGTGAGGCTTGTCAGAGGGAGGGAGCCCCCAGAGCTGGTGGTGGTTATAGGGTCAGTGCCTGGTGGTGGGTCTTGGGTTCTTTTCTATTTTACTTACATTTTGCTTTGTAAAATGAGTCTGCAGGTCAGTATCAAACTGTGAAGCCACCAGAATATTAAGACCAAGATATTCATATATCTCTTGATAGTAAGCATTTTGCACTTCAACAGGCATGGCTAGGCCAGGTCACTAGTCTTGTCAAGAGACCCAGAGGCTAAAAACCGGATCCCCTACTCCCAGGTTTGGAACTTGATGAACTGATGGAAAAGTCCTGAGGGTGGAGAATGGACCTTTGTCTGATCTAGAGGCTTAGAGGCCATTCTGGCAAACTATTTCTCAAAGGATCACCTGCAGCAGAATTGCTCTAAAGGATGGTTAAAATGCAGGATTCTGGATGCAGACACAGAGACATGGAATTTGGGAATTTGGGGAGATGGGCCTCTGAGAATCTACATTTTTAACAAATTCTATCCCCTGCCATGCCTCCCACACTGGCCACAGTGACACTGCTCCCGGGTGACTGTTTATCCCCAGCTCCCTAGTTTGGCTTCATATCTCTCCTCCTAGGGGCCAGGAGCTCTGAGCATGGGATGGGGATAAGTGGATGACATTTGATGACAGATAGATCATTCATTTATTACAGAGCAGTTGTCGTCCACATGGATTGCTGGATTCTTCGGGATGTGTATTAATCAGGGTTCTTCAAAGAAGTAGAACCAATAGGATATACATACAGATGGATGGATGGATGGATGGATGGATGGATGGATACATAGATACATAGATGCTATCTTTCTAAAGAGATTTACTTAAAGGACTATGCTCATGCAATTATAGGGGCTGTCAAGTCCAAAATGTATAGATTAGGCTGAAAGACTAGCCAAGGGGACACATGAAAACTAACCATCAGAGGACGTTTCTTAATCGATTTAATCTACCTACCCAAGGTAGACTTGTAGGGAAAGAACACTTGTTGCATAACACGCAGTAGCATAATTCTACAGTTTATGGCAACAGCTGACTTCAAAGAGAAAAGCACCCCACATCTGCTGCCAGATAGAATCTGTGTAAGCTAGTCAAGGCAGAGGGTCACCTCACTAATAAGAATCCCGGGTTCAGCAAGCAGGGGCCTTTCATAATCCCAAGGGGTTTTCCCCTCTCATCTTGCCTCCTGGCAGCCGATGCTCTGATCTCAAAATGAGCACTTTAATTAAGGTGAGTGTTTATAAGAACCAAGGAAAAGTAAAGCCTGTGCCTTAATTACTTGGTCTCCAACCAAATAATTTTCCCCTGTATTCTTTCTTTCTTACCAAGAATTTTTAAACAGACGAGCAGAGGGCGGGAGCGGGGGTGTGGTTGAGAGAAAGTTAATGAGTTCATTAGGTTGTGATTCTCAACATGGATCTGTAAGTTCCCCGGGAACCCCTGCTATTATTACTTATAAACTGGGTGTGTGTGTTTGCATGTGAGTGTCATTTTTTATGTGAAGACAGTCCACACTTTAATCAGATTCTCAAAAGGGTAAGTGACTCCCTAAAAGGTTAAGAACCTCCTTACAGAGTTTGGGAAGATAATAGCACCTCGTTTAGAGAACAGGGAGGTGGGTGATCAACCAAGAGCCACTAAAATGCAATTTTTAGAAAATAAACTTTCCCTTTGGAGAGATTTAGGTTTGCAGCAAAAATGAGTAGGAGGTACAGAGATTTTCCATACACCCTCTGCCTTCCACCTCCATGCGGAACCCCCCGCAGAAGGGACCTTTGTTATTATCCATAAAGCTGCATGGACACATTATAATCACCCGGTGTCTGCAGTACACTGTAGGGCTTGCTCTTGGTGTTGTACATTCTGTGTGTTAGGACAAATGTGTAATGACATGTACCCATCATTAAAATATCACACAGGGGCACCTGGGTGGCTCAGTCAGTTGAGCACCTGACTCTTGATCTCAGCTCAGGTCATGAGGTCAAGGTCATGAGATTGAGCCCCACTTCAGGCTCCATGCTCAGGAGAAGTCTGCTTGAGGTTCTCTCTCCCCCTTTCCTTCTCTCTCTGCCCCTGCACCTTGCCCTCACACACACACACACACTCAAAGTAATAAATACATAAATCTTAAAAAAAAATACACAGTGGTTTCACTGCTCTAAAACTCCTCTGTGCTTCACATACTTACCCTGTCTTCCCTCCAAACCCTGGCAACCACTGATCTATTTACCGTCTCCATGGTTTTGCCTTTTCCAGAATGTCATATACTTGGAATCATACAGTGTGTAGCCCTTCCAGAATCGCTTCTTTCACTTCACTTCGTAATGTGCATTTAAGGTTCCTTCATGTCTTTTCCTGGCTTGATAGCTCATTTCTTTTAAGCGCTGAATGATACTCCATTGTCTGGATGGACACTCACCTGCTGAAGGACATCTTGGTTGCTTCTGAGTTTTAACAATTAGGCATAAACTGGCATGTGCATGTTTTTGTGGGGACATACGTTTTCAGTCCCTCTGGGGAAACATCAAGGAGCATGATGGCTGAATCAATATGAATATTATAGATTAACGAGATTGCTTTAAGCTTTGACTTGCAATGGAGCAGCAATCAGCCCAGTGGACTGAAAGTAGATTGCCCATTCTTGAGAGTGGAGAAGCTTCTCTGTATGAGGCAGTAGGTTCTCAGACTGTCTGGGCAGAGGGTTCTGAAGCTTTGTGACCCAGGTTCAAATCATGCCTCTGGCACTTCTGGGCTGTGTGACCTGTGTGAGTTACCCACCTTCTCTGTGCTGGTGTCCCCTGGTGTAAGGTGGGAACAATACTAGTGGTACCTGCCTCGTCGGGCTGGGAGGTCTATGTGAGTCTGCACATGGAAAGGGCTTAAAGCAGTTATTTGCACAGCATAAATGTTAGATGCGACCAATTTGGTGGGCAGTGGGTGGTGGTCCGTGGGTGGGCCTAGGAATCTGAATTTTCCACAAGCTCTCCTGGAGATTCCATCTGCAGGCACATGTAACCACATCACTGTGAACACAGGACTAAACCAGATGTGCCTGTTCAGGACACGGGCCCTGTTTTGTATGTCAGCACCCAGGGTGCACGAGGGCAGGATGCAATCCAGTGTCTCCTGGCAATGTGGTGGGAACCAAGGATGAACAGAGCATGCCCACAGAGACACGGGGCACACCGGCGGTTCCCTCTGGCCCTGCTCGGGGCTGCACAAAAGGCCAGTGCCTGCTGTCTCTGCTGGAGAGCACCTTCCCCAGCTGCCACCTCCCGGCCTCTGCTCCCCAGACACCACAAGTCAGCCAGAACCAGGCCCCTCCCATGAAGACAAGCCACACAAATGTCATCAGTGGAGAGCCAGGTACACAGGAAGCAGCACCTCAGTCCCCAGGCCAGGAAGAGTGTCACCTGTGTCTGGGCAGCCCCTGCCCTGTAAGTGACACAGCAGGAAGGCCAAACGTGAGTCCAAGGTGGAGGCTGGCCACAAGGACAGTCATAGGGGGAAAGAAGGAGAGCGTGGCCACATTGGCAGTGGATTCACCCAAAGGTAAAGAAACAAGGTCTTCACCCATTCAAAGGGACCGCCTTCGGCTCAGCATTGCTTTGAAAACAGGGCCCGCGTCCACATGTGGACATCAAATGGCTCCCACTGTGAGGGGGAGGTGCCCCTGGTGTCCCCTGGGTGGGGACCACCATAGAGAAGCAAGCTGTGGGTCCTGGTGCTAGCAACCATCATGACTACAATCTGAGGCACCTGGTGGCAGGTGTGCTGCTGGACCTGCTACAAGGACCCCATACACCCAGCCTCGGTGATGGAGGCCGAAGAGCTCCCAAGGCCGGGGATGGGGCCTCTACCATTGGCTAGCTGTGTGACTGTGCTAGTTTCTTAATTTCTCTGATTCTCAATTTCCCAGTCTGTAATACGGGCATAACACAAGGAGTTCCTGCCTCCATCAGCTGCTGTTTAGGGTTAAGTGAAAAGATACACATGAAGCACCAAGAAGGCACCTGGGTGGCTCAGTCGTTAAGCATCTGCCTTCGGCTCAGGTCATGATCCTGGGGGTCCTGGGATCGAGCCCCATGCCGGGCTCCCTGCTCAGCGAGGAATCCACTTCTCCCTCTCCCACTCCCTCTACTTGTGCTCTCAGTCTCTCTAACAAATAAATAAAATCTTAAAAAAAAAAAGCACCAAGCAGAGTGCCTGGCACCCTAGGCACCCAATGGCAGCTGCTGGCACAGTGTCATTGTTATTATTATTCCTCGTAGGCTCACCCTGAGGGCTGTGCTCCCCTGGCCGGGTCAGGGGGAGGAAGAGGAGCGGAGAGGTAGGCAGAGACACTCCTGAACAACGAGACCTGGCCTCGTTGAAAGGACAATGCTTCAAAAACGTGCTTGCAGCGTGGGTGGCTCAGCGGTTTAGCGCTGCCTTCAGCCCAAGGCGTGATCCTGGAGACCCAGGATCGAGTCCTGCATCAGGCTCCCTGCAGGGAGCCTGCTTCTCCGCCTGCCTGTGTCTCTGCCTCTCTCTCTGTGTCTTTCATGAATAAATAAATAAAATCTTTAAAAACAAAACAATAAAACCCAAACATGCTTGCATTTGTTTCCCTTTAGGGACAGAACCAAACACTTTAGGGACAGAACCAAACCACAAGCGGCCTTCCTCATGATCTTGGAAATGCAGCCGTACCACTGAGCAATAGAAACATCAAAACTTTCCTCAGACATTCTTGCAGGCAGACTGTCTGCAGAAGACAAGGAAGGGTCTTCAGTGAAAAATAAAACCCTTTACTCAAAACATCAATAATAATTCTACTGAGAGAGGAAAATAGTGTGGAAATAAAAGCAAAGTCCCTCAAGGCTTCTTGTAATCCTAATGTGCCAATCTTTGCACAAACCACCTCTACCCTGGCACGTCATCTATGTACGCTGCCAGAGCTTAGAAATAAAGAGCCACAGCACCCAGTGATCTATCTAATATGGTTGCGTCCCTCTGGGCACCAAAAGGAGGACCCAAAACATCTCATACAAATGTCATCATGTTGCAAATGTAGATGTGGAATGTGGAGGAGCTATGTGTAGGGGGTAAGGATACGCAGACACATTGGTGGGCGCAGGCAAGCAGCAAGAGAACAGAAAGGAAAGAGAAAAACCCCTAATGGGAAAGGGCTGATGTATCGTGCATGGGGGTGGATATGTTTGGGGAAAAATGTTGGGGGGGAGACTGAGGCAGAAGAACAGATCCTGCCTCGAGGTTGACTCCCAGGGCTGCCATTTCCCACAGGTGATCTTGAGCAAGCGCCTCCTTAACCTGGCAATTTCTATATTATAGAAATATAATAATTGATGAATTATTGATGAATTGATGAATTATGTTTCTAAAATAATTGATGAAGCAGGGCACCTGTGTGGCTCAGTTGGTTGGGCATCTGCCTTCGGCTCAGGTCATGATCTCAGGGTCCTGGGATCAAGCCCCACATTGGGCTTCCTGCTCACCAGAAAGCCGGTTTCTCCCTCTCCCTCTGCCCCTCTTCCAGCTGGTGCTCTCTCTCTCTCAAATACATAAATAAAATCTTTAAAAATAATTGAAGCATGTTTATAATTATTATAATATTTATACATATATGAATAGAAATATATATGCTTAAAAATGTCTGAGCTCCTGTCTCCAATGCACTTTGGGAAGGCTGGCTGGGTAAGCACTGGTAGGTTGCACGGTGGGTATAGGGTCACAGTCCCGAGCAGACACCCTGCCAGGCCTCCTCTGGCCTGAGTAGTAGTGAAGCGTCTGTTGGCCGCATGTTATTTAGACTCTGAGTTCCTAGGGGCAGGGGGGGTGGTGAGGGTCCTGGCTGAGGTCTCACGTTGTCCACATGGTAAATATTTAGATAAATCAAGTGGCAGACAGAGTGGAAACCAGCTAGGGGTGTTCACAACTAGTCCATGGAGTGGCCCAAGGCCTGGTCTCCAGGAGGCAGCGATGGATCTCTGGAAATTCCTGGGTAATGGGGTACCTGAGTACCCCTATAGGCGAGGGGTCTGGAGGGGAGTCTTCTCCTGGATAGTCAGTGCGGTTCCTCAACAAAGCACACTGGCACCATGTGACTGCCCCACCCGGAGACACCTGGCCCCACACTCAGGCTGGTAGGTCAGTGTAAGCTGGGGTTGTGTCTGAGGCCTCTGAGTGGGGGCCGGAGATGGCTTGTCAATGGCTTGTTGACCCTTGTTGGGGACAGCAGTTCTGTGGATGAGGATTTTAGTGCATTTCAGAGGATCACAGGCCCCTGGGGACAAAAGAACCCCCACCTAGGACTTACTGGCAGCTTTGGAGTGTGGCTCAGAGAATCTCTGCCCCCCTCTCCCTCCCTCCTCCCCAGCCTCCCCCCTCTGCCCCCCATACTGCAGAGTTGGAGAAAATAATGCCCGTTAAATGTTTGGAAAGGATTAATGCATAAAGCCAGATCAGATGGTTAGCTCTGGGGAGGGGCAAGGGGGATGAAGTTACAGCCTTCATTTCAACCTAGACTGAAATTAATTCCAGATGGCTTAAAGAATTAAATATAAAACATGGAGCCATTAAAAAAGAAACTTCAAAGGTGCTGTGGGGTAGAGGATGAGACCAGAGATGAACCTCCCAAACATGAAAGCCAGGGGAGGAGTCACAAAGAAAAGGCTTGCCAGATTGGAAAACATAAAAACACAAACTTCTCCACATCAAAAAGACACCTAAAGAATCTTAAAGAGCAACTCAGAAAACACTTGCAACTTATACAATAGTGTTAATATTATTACTATTTAAAGAGTTCTTACAAAAACAATAAGGAAATGAAAAAAAAAAGTAAAACAGGGGCAGGGAATGCAAATTTCTATTTCACAGGAGAAATACAAACGTGCAAGTAGCAAAAACAACTGGAAATCAAATAAATATCACAGGAACTACAATAAAATATCATTTTACCTATCAAAATTAGCAAATGTTTTGAAGATGATATTGCTCTGAGGCGGTGATTATGATCACGCAGGTACATTGTCGTGAATTAGTGCAACTTTTCTGGAAAAGCAAAGCGGCACTACGGATAAAAGATTTTAAGTACACACCTAGTCTTCGAGGGGCAAACCTGCTTTTGGACTTGACTGTAAGGAAATAATAAAAGACATGAAGACATAGAGGCGAGGAAGATACTCACTGTAGCATGACTTCCAACAATGGAAACTGGGAGAGGCCCAGATGTGCATTAGGTGGAAATTGGTTTGAAAAAGGCACATCCGGGGATGCCTGGGTGGCTCAGTGGTTGAGCGTCTATCTGCCTTTGGCTCAGGTCGTGATCCCAGGGTCCTGAGATCAAGTCCTGCATCGGACTCCCTGCAGGGGAGCCTACTTCTCCCTCTGCCTGTGTCTCTGCCTCTCTTTGTATCTCTCATGAATAAATAAAATCTCTTAATAAAAGAAGAAAGAAGAAAGAAAGAAAGAAAGAAAGAAAGAAAGAAAGAAAGAAAGAAAGAAAGAGGTACATCCAGGGGCACCCAGGTGGCTTAGTCGGTTGAGTGTCTGACTCTTGGTTTTGGCTCAGGTCTTGATGTCAGGGTCCTGGGATTGAGCCCCACCTGGAGCTCTGCACTGAGTCTATTTAAGATTCTCTCCCTCCCCCTATCCCTCTCCACTCCTCAGATAAATAAATAAATCTTAAAACAAAAGGCACATCCATGTGTAGCGGTATCAACCCACCAGTGATACTCCTAACTCAGTGCTTGGTGAATAAAACTTTGCGATTTGATATATAAATCATTCCAGTTTTGAAGTCTGTCTCTCTTTCTCCATCTCTCTCCCTACTTCTCTCTGTCTCTCATGTTCTTTCTCTTTCTTCTCTCTGTCTCTCTCTCACACACACATGACCACAAGGAAATTAACCAAAATATTAATAGAGGTAATCTCTGAAAAGTGCATATAATAATTGTAAATTTTTGTGCTTTTTTACAAGATGTAATACTTCTATGATCAGGAAAAACCCACCTTCATATTGTAAAATACACAGTGAGAACGAGGCCCGTCTCATAACCTGCTTAGGCGACCGCCCAGGCTCTGCTAGCTGGCTGCCCCGGAACTCTGACGACACGCTTGCATGCCCATGGCTCACCTAGATACGGAACACTGTTGGGATCTATTAGACCACACAAAAGGGTGACAACCTAAGGATTCTAGGAAATCCTTCCACCAGGAGCTTTTGTGCCAAGTTCCATCCTGAGAGTTACCCGATGAGACTTGCTGAGAAATGATGGGATGAAGTGCCTCAGGCTGGGGGAGCCACAGTCAGAGCAGCAGTCAGCAACTGTGACCCACAGGCCACTGTGACCCGTAGGCCAAATCCAGCTCACCACCTGTTTTGGAGCAGCCATGAGCTAAGAATAGTTCTTACATTTTAAATATTTATCTAAGTACTTAAACAATATCTTCTATTTTACCTCTTAGACCGTAAAGCCTAAAATATTTGCTAGCTGGCCCTACCCACTGCCCCCCCCCGCCCCCGCAACTTGGCATTTGGCTATATGGCATCAGAACATATGTGTACTTGAGGCAAATGTTAGTAACAATTTTCAAAAAGCAGTTCCTTCTTGAAAACCAAAAAAGAGTGAGATCATATCTAGTTTGGGAGCACACAGATGCAGGGGGATTTCTCCCCTGATTCCCCTGGGGAGGGTGGACAGTTTTGGTCCCCGTTGTCATGGTAATTTGAAATTATATCTCTCTTTTTTTTAAATTTTATTTATTTATGATAGTCACACAGAGAGAGAGAGAGAGGCAGAGACATAGGCAGAGGGAGAAGCAGGCTCCATGCACCGGGAGCCCGACATGGGATTCGATCCCAGGTCTCCAGGATTGCACCCTGGGCCAAAGGCAGGCACTAAACCGCTGCGTCACCCAGGGATCCCTGAAATTATATCTCAAAAAGCCTTCACTATAGGCAAACTTGTTTACTTAGCAAGTCCACTTTTTGGCATTTGTAGTAAGGAAATAAGTACGTATGTGCACAAAGATGTAGCTACGCAGACGTTTGCTGAAGCATTTACTATGGAATTGAAAAACTGAAAAATAAATAAATAAATAAAATAAAATAAAAGGAATTGAAAAACTGGAACCAGCCTCGAATGTCCAGCAATAAGACATTTGTCAAATTATGGACCATCCATTTGATGCACTATTATAAGGGCCTAATCCATATGCCATTGATAGACACGCAAAGATGCTCATGATCTAGTGTAGAGTGAGACACAATAGCTAACAATCACACAGTGTGAGCCCACTTTTTTATGATTATTAGCATGCCTCAATAAAATCCCTGGAGAATATAAACAGGGGGCAAGGAATGCAAATTTATGTTTCACAGAAGAAATACAAACATGTAAGTAGCAAAAACAGCTGGAAATCAAATAAATATTACATGAGCCAACGATAAAATATCCTTTTACCTATCAAAATTAGCAAATATTTTGAAAATGTTATCTCTGTGTGATGGGATAGTGGATAATTTTCATTTTCCCTGCTTATCTGAACTTTGGGATTGCTATGCAGGGAACATTCGTTGTATTTGCCTCTCTGTTCCCTTCCCACCCTGGACCCTGCCAAAGTAGACCGGAAACTGATGAATATACAATCGTACCGACACGTCTTATAACTTCTTGCAGTGTGTTGTACAAATATTACTTGGAATTATTTTTCATCTGGGTTGAAGGGAAGGATCTACCTTTATCTCTCTCCTCCTCAACCCAGGCTGACCGGCTGATCAGGCTCTGTTGGCTGATCCTTTGCAAACGCTCCATGCGTGTGACTTTTTCCCTTTCTGTGTATTTTGAAGGCGTCGTGTCTCTCTTGCCTATTGCTGGAAAACAATATACCCCGAATTTAGTGGCTTAAAACAGCCACCATTGTATTATTTGCTCAAGGTGTTGCAATTTTGGATCGAGTTCTGCTCCACATGGTGTCAGCTTGGTAGCTTGACCAGCTAATGAAATGATTCAACTTGGGTCATATGTCTGAGGTCTCAGCTCTCGTTACTGGGGGAGACAGAGGGTCCCTGATTCTCCTCCATGTGGCTTCTTCACACAGTTTGCACTTCCTCCCAGCATCTCATCTTAGGGCAGCTGGACTTCTTACACGGCAGCTGGCTTCCCTAGAGTACAAAGCAGAAGCTGATGGGTTTTTGGTTTTGTTTTGTTTTGTTTTGTTTTGTTTTAAAGAGCTAACCCCTAACTAGCACAGTGTCACTTCCACACATTTGTTAAAGCAGGCCTAGGCCAGCCCAGATTCAAAGCAGGGAAGACTAGGATCCGATGGGGAGCCACCAAAGGAATAGTGTCCCACACTCAGCACTTATAGGAAAACTGTCACAAATTCTCTGGAAGGGTATACCAATCAATTACTAATATAATTTATATTTCCCTAGAAAGGAGTTCTTAAACTCAGCAATACCTGTGGAAGGATGGTTCCAGGCACCTGAAGGGCTCTGCCAGTTAAGCCTCTGACGTCTGATTTCAGTCCAAGTCATGATCTCAGGGTTGTGAGATCGAGCCCTGCATCAGGCTCTGCGCTCAGCTAGGAGTCTGCTGGAGATTCTCTCCCTCCCTCTCTCCCTCTGCCTCTGCCCCTTTCCCTGCTTGCTCTCACTCTCTCAAAATAAATAAATAAATCATCTTTTTTTTCCCAAAAGGATGATTCATTATATATTTACTACTGATTTACACCTCTCATTTGAAATAGTGTGTATTCAGTCAGTGCAAACATCTTAAAATGACTGCATTTGCATAGGCCACTCAATAAAATGACCATCATTAAAATATCAACAGCTACTTACCGTTCCCTTAAAAGCAGCTGATGGCAACCAATGCATTTGGGCTCAAATGTTGTTCAGGCTCCAGATGTCTTTGGTGAGAATTACCAGCCTAGGTGCCTTGGATATAAATTTCAGAAATTTTTCCAGCCAGATCAGCATTTATCCCAGGTGTGTGGGAAGGATGGCAGGACGCTGTAGACCTTCAGCCGAAGTTACCCTGGCCATGGTGGGCGGCTGAGGTGTTGCCTAGTGGGTGCAGGGGAGCATGGGAACCTGGGGAGTCAGCAGCACACTCTCCCAACCCCCTACCACTCCCACCTACAACCCACACCACCTCCCAAAGGACCAGAATCTTGCTTCTCAGATTTCTCTGCTGTCTTGAGCATTTTCAACCGCTCTGTCTGCTGGTTCATTGCCAAAATATAAAACTCAAGTCCATCTGGGATTAAGACAGGAGCAGCACCACACGCCAACTGTCCACTGCCATAATTGTCCTCTTTTCTCACCCAAGCCCTTGCAGAAAGGCTTGCATTCACTGTCCACTCTTCCTCACCTCCCACTCATGCTCCAGCCCTCCCCTCACCCCATCTTCCTTTTGGATGTCCAGGCAAAGCTCACCCATGACCACGACCACCAAGCCTCCATGAGATGCTCTTCAACCATGAACCTAAACTTCTCTATGAGCACAGAACCCTTTGATCCTTCCATCTATCCTTCCTCGGACATTTTCCTCCTTGGCTTTGTTCCTAAGCATCTAAGTTTTCTTCCAGTCGTTCTGACCAGCTTCCTTAGCAGGCTTCTTTTTCTCTGTCCACATCTTAAATGTTTATGTGCCCTCACAAGGCTTGACTCTCTTTTTGCTCTCGAGGGCAGGCCAGAGATTCTTGATCTTGAGTCCAGGACCTCATGATGTCCATGGTTCTAGAACCGAGGTCCATATGAAGATCTTTTTGAGTGTATTCTTTTTCTGGCCAGAGGACCAAAGATTTCAGTAGATCCCCCAAGAGTCATATGACCCACACATTATTTATTTATTTTGTGTGGCCAAGGCCATTGTTCTAGGCTAATTCACCTGCTGGCTTCATTGATGCTCCATAAGCTGACGACATGTGAATCTTCATCACCAGCCCCTCTCTTTCTTAAGCTCCAGGCCTGTCTGTCCAACCATGATGTCTCACAATTATGTCATTGTCTTCTCTTGGATCCTTTTTCTCTTTCACCAAAATTCTCAAGCCTGAAAATGATCTCTTTTCCTCATCTCATATTCAACTTGTGGCCAAGCCCATCAACTCTACTTTTTTCCATCTGGGCTCATATCTTTCCACCACCTCCACCTTACTGGCTTGGTTAAAGTCAGGAGTTGACAAGCTTTTTCTATTAAAGGCCAAATTGTAAACATGGTAGGCTTTGTGGGCCATGTGGTCTGTGTCACAATCAGTCAACTCCATCAGTGTAGGTCAAAGGCTACATAATGTGGAAATAAATAAATGTGGCTCTGTTTCCATGAGCTATTCATAGACTCTGAAATTTGAATTTTGTATAATGTCATGATATATATCTTTCTCAACCATTTAAAAATGTAAAATCCATGCTTACCTTTCTGGCCTTACAAAACCAGGTAGCAAGCCACATGTGGACCACGAGCCACAGTTTGTCAACTCCTAGCTTTAGGACATCACATCTCTTGCCTGAAACAATCTTCCTTCCTCCAGTATTCCCTGACTTAGACCTGCTATTGTGCTCCTAAAGTGATCTTCTTGAGAAAAAAAGCTGTGGGTGCCAGTATCCAGCTTTTAAAACCCTCCAACAGCTCCAGTTACCATGGGAGTAGATTTCTCAACTATTGGTATTTGAGGCTGGATAATTCTGTTGCAGGGGGAGTTGTCCTGTACATTTAGGATGCTCAGCAGCATCTCTGGCCTCTACCTGTTAAATGCCAGTAGCCTCCCTGCCTCCCTGGTGGTGACAATCAAAAATATATTCAGGGATCCCTGGGTGGCGCAGCGGTTTGGCGCCTGCCTTTGGCCCAGGGCGCGATCCTGGAGACCTGGGATCGAATCCCACATCGGGCTCCTGGTGCATGGAGCCTGCTTCTCCCTCTGCCTGTGTCTCTGCCCCTCTCTCTCTCTCTCTCTGTGACTATCATAAATAAATAAATAAATAAATTTAAAAAAAAATCAAAAATATATTCAGATATTGCAAGATTGCCCCTGGTTGAGAACCAGGGATCTGGGAGGACAGCACGAACTCCCTGGAAGAGCACACAAGGTCCTCCCTGACTCAGCCCTCCTTCCTCCCCATAGCACCTCGTGCTCCCCACACTCTAGCCACGCTAAGCCATTTTTAGTTTCCTAAGTTTGGCAGGTGTTTCCCTCCTCTGTTCCCACTGAGCAAATGCCCACTCACCTTTCAACATCAGGTGTAGTCTGTCTTGTGCATCTCTCTCTCTCTCCTCCACGTGTCTCCTCCACGGGGACATGTGAGTTTTTCCTCCACTGTGTCCTCATGGTCATCCCTACTTACTTCCATCAAAACCCCTAAGATACCTTTAAACCCTTGTTTTCCTGCTTGTCTCTCATCTTAGATTGTAAGCTCCTTAAGAGCCTGGGTTTGTGCCTGATTCCTCTCTGTCACCCCAGCACCTGGTTGAAGACATAAATGGGTAAACTGAGGCTCAGTGTCTGTGAAGGTAGAGCCCAAGATCAAGAACATGCCTGGTACAGCCAGAGCCAGAGTATTGAACTACCTAACCCTACGTCCTTCTACTTCCCCTCTGCCATGAAGACCCCCCCCCCGCCCCGCCCCACCAACCCTTAGCTGTTGGTTCTGGCATCCGAAAACTTTGCTCTCTCCAATACACAGGAATCATTGCTCGGTGAGAAGGCTAAGTTGGAGAACATTTGGGACATGCGTTGCCACATCACAGGCCCATAGACTCCCTGTTAAAGCTCTGGAATTTACTCGCTCTGCCGTGGGGGAGGGCAGACTAGCTTACAGTGTGGTGACAGGCCTCTGCAGAAACCCAGACCAAGATGACCTAAAGGAATAAAAACAGCAGCCTCTCACCAAGAGGCCAGGTCATCCAAGGTAGGTGGGAAGTCAATAAACCCAAGATACACAGTCCCAGCAACCTGGATCCTTGCATGTCACAGGGAATTTGCTAGCTGCTGCGAGCTGAGAAAAATTACTATAATTAATCCATGCTAAAGAATAATATTATGACACACAATCTCTGCAGCAGGGCTTCTGAGCACCTCGGAGCCACCAGTGCCACACTGCTAACGGCAGCCGGGTGCTGTCTGAGACAAGTGGCTTGGAAGGAGTTTTAGAAAAACATTCATTGGACTGAAGACATCAAGCACCTGTTTTCTGTTTTGGAAACCCAAACCTGGGTAGGTCATGGAGATCACCAAGAGGATCATGAAACAAAGGCAAGACATTGAAAAATGGCCTGGACCTTTTGGTCTTGCTGGTGCTTCTAAGAGGAGGCAGTGCCGCCAGCAAAGGCCATCTAGCACTGGCAACCTTACTGCATCCAACAGCCCAAGCCCCTGGGTTTGACACGGCGGATGGGCCATGAGCACTCAGCCATCTGGACTTGATTAGGAAAGCTTCCTCTGCCTGAGTCAGGACACTTCTCCTTCTTCTCCCATATTTCCTTCCCACATGTGCAAACCACCATCACTTTGTGCCCGGGCAGGAAGCAGGGAATGTCTTCTCTCCAAGTTTCCCTCAGAACCCCTACTTGAGAGCACACAAGAGGAGGGACTAGGGGGTCATAGACCCTGACAGCTGGAAAGCAGGCTGTGACCATCTCCCCAACTGCATGTCTTACAGAGGAGGAGTCTGAGGCCACGGACTGCAATCACCTACCCAAGAGAGGGTCACTTGCTAGGACGAGACTGAATGGGCTCTAAAGCTCTGGTCCGGCACCTGGGTGGCTCAGTGGTTGAGCATCTGCCTTTGGCTCAGGTTGTGATCCTGGGGTCCGGGGATTGAGTCCCGCACCAGGCTCCCCCCAGGGAGTCTGCTTCTCCCTCTGCCTATGTCTCTGCCTCTCTCTGTGACTCTCATGAATAAACAAATAAAATCTTAAAAAAAAATAAAGCTCTAGTCTCTCCAAATGTCCAGCAATAGAAGATGTGTCCTGTAAATAGTGACATCTTCCCCAACAGAGAGCTCTGAAGGCTTAGAGATAGTGAGAAGACCCTTGAAGAGGCTCATACGGAACAATTTTCTTTTCTTTTTTCTTTTTTTTTTTTTTTTTTGTTTTTGAACAATTTTCAAGATACATTGCAAAGTGAAGAAGAGCAAGGTGCAGAACTTCACTTGGGGCAAAGAAGATATTGAATATTTGTATTTGCTTGGAAGCTGCAATGTTCTGAATTGTATCTCCCAGAAAGATAGGTCCAAGTCCTAATTCTCAGTACTGAGGGGCGAGACCTTATTTAGAAGTAGGGTCTTTGCAGATGTAAACAAGCTGAGGATCTTGAGATGAGATCATTCTGGATCTAGGGTGGGCCTTAAATCCAATTATAAGATAATAGAAAGGAGAAGGATATTTAATTTGCAGAAAGAAAGCCACTTGGAAATGGAGGCAGAGGTTGGAATTTATGTTGCCAGGAGCCAAAGAGCACTGGAAACCACCAGAGGCTGAAAGAGGCCAGGCAGGACTTTCCTCCAGAGCCTGCAGAGGGAGCATGGCCCACTGCAGACTTCTGGCCTCCAGAACTATGAAAGAATAAATCTGTGTTGCTTTAAGATTCCTAATTTGGGCATTTGCTGTGGCGGCCACAGAAAACTAATCAGATGCTAAATGACAAGTATTTTTGGAAATGAATCTAGATTTTATTGAATGAATAATGAATTCATTATTAAGTAGTGATCAATATTAAAAAAGCAAAAGTTAATAGTATTTCTATATACCAATAATACATAATTAGAAAATAAAAAATTTAAGCTATCCCATTTACAACAGGGCCAAATCTATCAAATACACAGAATAAATATAACAAAGGACATGCAAGACTTCTACATAAAATTTTTTAAATATGAGAAAAATTAAAGAAGATTTAAATAAATGAAGGTGTATGTTTTGTTTACAGATTGGAAAGTTCAATGATGTAAATAAAAAATACCACTTCTTTCCCAAATTGATTGATATAATTGCAATGTATATTCGATGTAGCCCCAATCAAGATCTAGGCAGATATTTGTGAAAACTGGTAAGTTGATTCTAAAATGTGTATGGAAGTTCAAAAGTTCAAGAATAGCCAAGACAATCCTGAAAAACAAGAGAGCGGAAGCACTTACGGTACCTGGAAATCAAGATTTATTATATAGCTACCGTCATTAAGGTGGTGTGTTCCTGGCAAAGAGATGAGACGAACAGACCAAGGGAACAGAATAGGACATCCAGGTGCAGAGCCACATGTACAGGAACACCTTTGTTTTTGTTACACAATGAGAGATTCGTGCTGTAGAACAGGGGAAGTAGCAGCTTTTTGGTAAGCGGTTCTAAGCCAGTTGACTATAAGGAAAAATATTTCTCTTGCCAGCCACCTCACATCCTACATAGAAATCAATTCTAGACCAGCTGTAGCTCTAAATGAGAACAACAAAACCATAGGGATTCTAGAAATACAACAGAGGAATGTCTTAATGACACAGGCGTGAGCCAAGATTTCTTAAAGACACATAAAATAATGACCATGGTGGAAAATATTGATTTACTAGATTTCACCAAAATCAAGAACTTGCATTCATCAAAAGACACTGTTAGAAGAATGGAGTGTTGGTGGTGGGGGCCTGCCTGGGGGGCTCAGTTGGTTAAGCATCTGTCCTGGGCTCAGGCCATGATCTTAGGGTCGTGGGATCGAGCCCTGCATCAGGCTCCCTGCTCAGCGGGGTGTCTGCTTCTCCCTCTCCCTCTGCCCCTCCTCCTACTCGTTTTCTCTCTCTGTCTCTCTCTCTTTCTTTCTCTCTCTCAAATGAATGAATAAAAAAAAAGAGTGAAACAGGAAGCCATAGAAAGGGATAAGACATCTGCATTCTACTCACCTGACAAAAGATGTATATCCAGACTATATAAAGAAATTCTCTAATTAAACAACAGCAAAAAGACAGCTCGAAGGAAAATAATGGTTAAGAAGTTTGAATAGTCGCCTCGGAAAAGAGGGTCTCCTAATGAGCAGTTTAGAGGATAGAGACAGATAGATAAAAGTTTGTGATAATTCGATATGGCAAATAATACAGACGCCGGGAACACTTTGGGAAACGAATTTAGATCTTAAATTTCTGTACATCATGGATCTGCCATGGGTCAGGCCTTGCTGAGTCCACAGCCAGAAGATTTTTAATTGTATCAAAAAATAAAATCAGTGAAAATAAATTAAAAGGCGCTCAGTCTCATTAATTAGTCTGCAGAGAAATGCAAACTAAAGCCATAAGAAAACCCACATGCACCCATCAGAAAAACTAAAGTGAAAGAGACTGACGCTACCATTTGGGGGCAAAGATGTGGAGCAGTATCTTGGTGGTGGAAGCTATAACTCCACGGGAAAACCTTGGCAGCACCTCCTAAAGGTGTGCTTGTCCGTATGTTTATCCAAAGATAAACAAGACTGCCTGTAGCTGCATTATTACGGAAAGTGTGACACACTCATACAACAGGATACCAAGTAACAATGAATGAATGTGTCACAGCTACAACCAGGAACACAAGGTAAGGGACAGAAGCCAGCCTCGAAATAAGGCAGATCTATCATATTTAAACAGCAACTTGCCAGGTTAGAATTCAGGGTAGAAGAAAGGACACACAATTGGGAGGAAGCCTCAGATCCTGATAGATTTCCATTCCTTGACATGGCTGTGGCTACACCAGTGTGGTCATTTGTGACGATTCACTGAAGTGTATATTTATGATGTTATGTGTGTGATTGAAATTATCATGTGTGTGTGATGGATATCAATGAAAATTTTCTTCTAAAAAACTTTAGGGAAGGCCTGAAAAGCTCAAACATCCATTCTCCATCCATCCAAAAAAAAAAAAAAAATCCTAAAAGATCTGAAAGCAATATTAATTGCTGAGGAGGCCAAAATTTTTAAAAAGAAATTATAATTACACCTTGTTCTTCCCCTCGTTCCTCTTGCTGCCCACCTTTGGGTAGTAGGAGCCAGCCGGCTACAGGCCAAAGCTGGCCTTGAGAGCTTTCATCCCCCATCATCTCCCTCCTCCTCCTCCTCTTCCACAGCCCCTTCCTTTCCCTGCCCTGCCCTGGCCCTGGCAAGGATAGGAGCTCGGGGACCCAGAGGCCTCACCGCGTGCACACTGTCCAGGGGCAGACTCAGTGCTGCTTGGATTCGACGTCGGCCAGCGAGCAGTTGCCCGTTGCGATCACTTCTTAGCTCCTTGAGCTCCCTCTGGGTCAGTACAGCTGCCACCCAGCCTTCTGGACCGCTTTTCTCAAGAAGAGGACCTCTGGCGACAGTGGCAGGTGCTTCTCCCCAGCTCCTTGCCTGCGTCTTTGGCCGTCCTCCCGCAGAGGCTGCGGATCTGCCTCGGCACAGGCTGGCCAGTTTCCTCTCGGGTGCAGGTGCCGCATTTCCTCCTCCGCCAGTTTTCTCTGAAGTTGCAGGATGTGTTCTTGGTGTAATTCAGGCAGAATTTGAAGCTGCAGCTTCAGCCGCTGAATCTCCCTTTCAAGCTGTGAATTTTCACGCTGCAAAGATGCTTCCTCAGTTTGGAGACTTTTTATTTGTCGTCTAAGCTCTTCGTTCCCTTTGCTTTTCTTCCCACGCTTGTCTGGCTAGTTCTTGATGTTCCTGGTCAGAGCTCTGAAGGGACACACTGAACCCAGCATCATCAGGGACACCCTTGTGCCCGATGGGCGGGGTGACCGCCGTGTCCCGCTCCCCACTTTTGCTGGACTCCCTAGGTCCTGGCACCCCGATGATCTGCAGGGAGGTCAGGAGAGGGGCGGCCTGCAGCCTGGGGCCTGCCCTGGGCTGGGACTGGCTGGCTGGATCTTTCGGGGCAGCTCCACGCCTGCCTTCCACTGCCCCCGCCTTTCTTCTCCCTCCTTTTCCTAACCTCTCTGCTTTCCATGAAATTCCTTGGTTGAGCAGTTCTGGACTTTCTGGAAAATGAGTGTTTTTACTCAAATGATCCATTATTTTCTTCCAAAGTTGTTCTCCATCCTTCTCTGATACTCTTAAGATGGGTTTTTCACCAGTGACTTGGGAAAGTTTAGGAGGCTGGCCCATCTGTGCCTTTTTCAGAAAGTTGACAGTGTCCCGAAGTGAGAGCCTGCTCAGGTTTGCATTCATTGCTGACGAGCAGGTTTACAATTAGGAGGACTGGCCTCCACCCTGGGCGGCCTGAGGGCATCATTGGCTGGTGTCATCTGTCCAGTGTTCTCACTGCCTCCTCCACGGGCTTTACCATGGGAAGAACACCTTTTGCCCAGCGCCTTCGCACTTCTTAGAGTGAGTCGTCTCTTCTCTAGGAAAACCAGCACCCAGTACACACCAGCATCGCCCCAGGGAAACACAGGGACACTTGGGCTATGTCCCCAGCTTCCAGAAATCACCAGAAGTACATGCGACATGAGCTCCAGGATGAACTGGAAAGAGAATCCGGGGGCCAAAGGTGGGCCCTCCATGGCTGTGTAGGGCTCCACAGCTCTGCCTCCGAGTACCAGCCCGTGGGCCACAGCTGACCACTCAGAACCCTATGGAGAGTTCCATCTCTAAGGTAACAGGTGTCTGGCAAACAAAGATCAGCTGGGCTGGGGGAGGGGAGGCCAGCCACATTCTAGAGAATAGCTCCCCCTAACTGCTCTGAAGTAGAAAGCACTGGGGGAGGCTGGAGGGGCCGATCCCAGCCTGGAGCTCACCATTCTAGGCCCCCGTGGCCTTCCTGCAAATCTATGGGGTCAAAGCAGGGCCAGACCATGTCCCTTTATGAGCACAAGAGAAGTCAGGGCAGAAGGGTGGAGGTCCTTCCCCTGGATGAGTCTCAGTCTCTGATTTAAATTGTCCTGCTTTAGGAACTCTGGTGCTATCCACAAAGTTCCCAGGATCTTCCTTCTGTGAGGTTCCCTTTCTCCTTGTGTGTGGTCACTGTGGGCAGGCAGGGACCCAGGACTGAAAGGTATCCCCTAAGAGACCAAGAATCCAATCCTAACAACTCACAAGAAGTCAATTGGAATTGACAGCATCTTACAATTTCCTGGGTTTTCTGGGGAAGCTGCATGTCCCTGTTCAATCCAGGTGTTCCTGGAAGGCAATGACTCTGCTCCAGCAGTGACAGAGCAACTCAGGCTCCTTCCCTCATCTGACCCTCCATCTTCAGCCCATGTCTCCCAAAGTTGCCCCAGGGAGTGTCTCCACATTATCTTTAGAAGTGGGCATCTGCGGAGGAGGTAGGTCTCCTTTCCAGCTCAACTGCCACCTTTTATTTCGTTGAACCACATCTCGCTCTTCTAGAATCTCTCCAGCAGACCCAGGCTCAGAGCCTCCTTGTCTATCCCCTGAGACTCTGTCATGAGCCACTTGTCCCCTGTCCCTCTACCCAAGAGGGAAACAAGAGAACTGTCAGCCAAAGCCAGTCTGGGGCTCCCTAGGGGTGCCAGAGTTCAAGGTGCAGAGGTTCCCTGGATAGAGAGACAGAGGCTCTGGCCAGGCTGGTGGTGCAGGGAGGAGGTGGCCAAGTGCCTACAGTGAGAGTTGTTTCTTTTTTTCTTTTTAATTAGACTTTTTTTTAAGATTTATTTATTTTTAGAGAGTGATATTGAGAGCACAAGCCCACGGGGCTTGATCCCACAACTCTGAGATCATGACCTGAGCTGAAACCAAGGGTCACATGCTTAGCCGATGGAGCCACCAAGGTGCCCCACACTATTTTTTTAAAATATTTTATTTATTTATTCATGAGAGACACAGAGAGAGGCAGAGACACAAGAAGAGGGAGAAGGAGGCTTCCTGTGGGGAACCTGATGTGGGACTCGATCCCAGGACCTCGGGATCACAACCTGAGCTAAAGGCTGATGCTCTACCACTGAGCCATCCAGGTGCTCCTAGACTTTTTTTTTTTAAGACCATTTTTAGGTTTAAAGAAAGATTGAGCAGAAAGTACAGGGAGTTCACATATACACCTTTGCCTTCCCCATAAAGGGTCCTCTACTATTAATGCATCAATGTGGTGCATTTGTTACAACGGGTGAACAAGTATCAATTCATTATTACCAACTAAAGGGCAGACTTGACATGAGGGTTGATGCCTTGTGTTGTGCAGCTCTGTGGGTTTTGACAGATGCATAGGGTCATGTATCCACCATTACAGTATGGTACAGAATCATGTCATGGTCCTAAAGGTCCCCTGTGTACCTACCCACCTCCTCTCCTCTGGAACTGCTGGAAACCACTGGCAATTTTCCCCTTTCTGAAGTCTGCCTTGGTACCAGTATAGTTACTCTCGCTTTCATTCCATGTTGGCATGACATATCTTTCTCCCTCCCTTCACTTTTCATCTGATTATGTGTTTAAAGTAGGTCTGTTGCAGGCAGCATATCGCTGGGTGTTGTGTTTTGATCCCCTCCAACAGTCTCTGTCTTTGAATTCCTGTACTGTTGACGTTTAAAGCGATCAGTGATACATTTGGAGTCATGTCTATCCTGTTACTGCTTTCCGTTCATTGCCTTTTGTTTCTTTTTTTTTGCCTTCTCTGGTTTTAGTTGACATTTTATATGATTCCATTTTGTCTCCTCTCTCAGCATATCAGTTACACGCCTTTAATAATTTTTTTTTTAGTAGTTGTCTTTGAGTTTGCAACATTTGTTCACCAGTGATCCAGGAAGAGGTCTTCCAACAACATTCTACCTTCTGACGGGCAGTACAAACATCTCTTAGCAGGGTATCCACCTCGTCTCCCTTCCCATCTCTTTACACCGCTATGGTCGGATCACTTATCCAGTAAGCTATAATCACATAATGCATTGTTGTTATGATTATTTGGAACAGACTGTTCTCTGTTAGCTCAATCAAGAATAAGAAAAATAAAATATTTTATTTGACCTTCATTTATTCTTTTTCTTTTTTTTTTTAATTTTATTCACTTATTAATGAGAGACACAGAGAGAGGCAGAGACACAGGCAGAGGGAGAAGGAGGCTCCCTTCAGGGGAGTCCCTGATATGGGACTCAATCCCAGTACCCTGGGATCACGACCTGAGCGAAAGGCAGATGTTCAACCACTGAGCCACCCAGGTGCCCCTCATTTATTCCTTTTCTAATGCTCTTCCTTTATCAAGTAAATCTGGGTTCCTCACCTCTATCATTTTCCTTCCCTCCAAAGAAAGTCTTTGAACAATTCTTGCAAGGCAGGTCTAGCGATGACAAGTTCTCTTGGTTTTTGTTTGTCTGAGAAAGTCTTTGTCTCCCCTTGGCTTTCAAAGAATAATTTTGCAGAGTACAGAATTCTCGGTTGTTGGGGTTTTTTCTTTCAACACTATAAATACGTCACTCCACTATCTTCTTGCTTGCACGGTTTCTGAAAAGAAATGCAATGGGATCATTATCCCTTTTCCTCTATAGGCAAGGGGTTCTTGAAATCTTTTCAAGATTTTCTCCATGTCTTTGATTTCCTGCAGTTCAAATATGATATACGTAGGTGCAATGCTACTACCCCATGTGTGCAGCTTTATGATCACTGTGTTCCTGCAGCAACAGAGCAGAGAATTCTCCTCTTGTGCACTCGTGTATGTGTGCACACACACAATCATACATACACATCACACTAGTTCAAGAAATTCTAAATCAGAAAAATAAGAGGCTCCCTCAGCATCTATAAATCTTCCATTTTATGTGAACAAGTTTTCAAACCATATTTTATGGGATCCTGGAAACACCAGCCACAGTGACCCACAACCATCCTGTCTATCCCTTGGCCCGGCAAATAAACACTTTGAGTTATGCAGTATTTTGGGTTTCAACGGCAATGCAAAGTTCAGGGTCAGGGCATAGTCCCCACCGTGAGGTTCAATAATTCACTAGAAAGACTCACAGATCTCACTGAAAGCTTTATACTTATGGTTACAGTTTATTGCAGGGTAAGGGTACAGTTTAAAATCAGCCATGAGAAGAGGAACACAGGGTGGAGTTCGGGAATGCTCCAAACTCGGAGCTTACAATTGCCCTCTCCTGGTGGAGTCAGGACAGCCTCACCCTCGCAGCAGACATGTGTGACAGTCTGCAAAGAGCACTGCCAACCAGGAAAACCCTCCAAACCTTGGAGTCCAGAGTCTCTATCAGGGCTCCTTCAGGTCCCTCTATCAGGTTGACCTCCTACCTGGTTAACCTCAGTATCCCTCTGGAAGGGATCTGATCCCAAGTAAACTGAAGCCCCCACCCTAAATCACATTACTGTAGCTGCAAACCTCTAGGCAAACAAACACTCTCCTGCCAGGCAAGATGTCCCAAGGGCTTAGACATCTCCTCCCAGAAGCTCAGGACAAAGACCAGACCTCTCATCGGGCAGAGCTGAATTCTCCACCACACAGAAGATGAGATTTCTCTCTCCCTTCAAAGGAACCACATCACACCTCCCAACCACTTCTCTTCACTGGGCCTCACCAATCTGGACAGACTCAATTCCCAGCCCATTTGTCTTTTCTTGATCAGATGCCACCTCCATACTCTAATCCAAATAAGTCCCTGCAGTCCACCAGTGATGTGGATGGGGACTGGTGAGAACGGGAGTTTTGTATACCCCTCCCAAAACTTCCTTGTAGATGATACCTAGGTGTCTTAAGTACAAGACAGATCTGATTCACTTTTTTCTTTTTGTAATCTTGGGAATTCATCAACCAAGGTACAGGTCATGAGCAGACATAACATGAATTGGTAATATCATTTGAGGATATTATACTCCACTATCGAGGACAGGAAAACAAATGGATTGGATGAAATTAATAAGGTGAAATACAGAGAATGAGCAAGCATGTAGCCTTTGAGACATAAGCAGAATTCATAAGGGATGTTAAGTGTAGATAAGAAGTTAGTAACTTATAAGAGATGTATGTGATTTACAAGAAGGGGGAGGAGGAGGAGGAGGAGAAAGAGAACGGCTAGAGTGCTACTTGGTTTTGGAAAGACCAAATCAATAGCTATGGGTCATGCCACCTCTAAGCAGATGGTTTTGTCATCCCTATATCGGCCACCCATCTGTGACACTCAATATGTCCCAGTCTGAATCCCTTGTGTTCCATCCAAGAAATGCAGATAAAACCCATAGCTGTTGGCAAATTATAGCAGTGGCCAGGCTTAACAGCCCCTGCATCCCTCCAATAGAACAAGTGTACACGGACTCCCCCTGCTGAACCCCTGCTCAACCTTGGCACCAAGCCATTGTGGCAGAAGGTTGACACAGGCCACAGAGAGACAGGACAGGTACACGTCATGCAACGGGGATTCGGGGGGATGGCCTTTCCACCGCACCTGCACAACATCCCAACTGCGGTGACTGCCCCGTGCCTCTCCCCCTGCTTCTTGCTGTGTGTTTTGGACTGATTTAACAAACCAGCAAACCACAAGAGGCAAGCATCTTAATTTGATCTGTGCATTCTCTGCCCAGAGACCACTGGAATGGTTTCCAGGGCAGTGTCCACAAGACCAAGGTAATTTCCCCACGTGGCAGCAGAGATTAAGTGCTACAAACTATGACAAGAGAAAGTTCAGCACAGAGCTCAGCATTTCACCAACCTTTAAGGAAGAAAGGAGGAAGACGTGGGCGGTGCTCTGGAGGCTCTGGTAGCAGCATCTGATCCCTCCCAGCCCAGGGGAGGAGCCTGGATGTTCATGCCAATGGTGAATCAGGCAGCTCTTGGCCTTAGTGATTTGCACATGGGAGGGAAGAATCACGAAGCCAGGATTTGGGTATTTATTTTGCTTCATAACAATTAGAATATGAGTATTTTACTTTTTAAAATGAGACAGGGTCACCATGAACATCTATGGCTTGTCCTCAGAGGAGTTGCACTGGAGAGGGGTTCAGCATCCCAGACTAAAGTTCCTCTCTCTCCAAGTGAAATGATTGAGAAGAAAAGGCTTGAGAGAATAAATGATCTTAGGAGAAGAGAGAGGTCCCCAAAGAGACTGCACTTGGCCTTGGGGAAAACAGTGGGAATGAAGTAGAGGGAATCTAGCCCAGGAGAAAGGAAAGGGATGGGTTGCCAGGGCTGGGGATTGGGTTCGAGAACCTTCCTCCCCCCCCCCCCCCCCCCCCGTCCTTCTGCTCCTCCCCACACCATCCCCCACCACACGTCTTTTCCTTAATAACCCCCAATAAATCTAAAATTTGTTCTAGGAGAGAGTTAGGGAAATAGATGTGGCCAAAGGCTCTGGAAGAAATATAAGTGACTAATAAATGTAAGACGCTCAACAGCACTAGTAACTCCAGAAATAGGAATTTACAACAACACGATTCCTTCAGAGAGTTTGAAATAACCGAGGGAGACGGTCTCAGCTCTTTCTAAGTCTGGAGACCTTCAATAACTCCCTGGGTATGCCTTAAGATGTAAATGATTCTGATTTTAGAAGTGAGGTTCCCACCCCCACCCCATGATAGTGAAATAACACTATTCTATCAAAAGAAGTTGCAAGTATTGGGGGATTTAATAAAAGCATGGTATCCAGGATTTATTGAAATCGTAACTCAAGGTAGTCCTGTGAGATGACAGTCTTTTTTTTTCTTTGCCATTGTTCGTGCAGAGATTTCATTTGGAGAAATCAGATCTGACAACTAGCATTGAATTTCTCAGGAGGAAATTATCCCATCCTCATGACGCCCAGAGCCTTCTCTTTCTTTCTCCCTTGGACTCTCCCCCGACCCTCAGCCCTGCCCTGCTCCCTCCCCTGTCCACTGGAGCGTGGGCAGTAGAACTCATAAGCTATTGAGACCCAGTTACTTTTTTGTTAGCAGTTCCTCCTCCTTCCCTGTCCAGAGAAAACTGAGGTTTGGAGGTACAGTTAAGAGCTTTCTGGCCGGCGTGCCCATGAAATAAAGCTGAAACTACCTAGCATCATCTATGAACAGCAATACACGAGATGGAATGTCCACATGTTCCTTCCAGCCTTCACTTGTTGAAGACAGATTTTTATTCCATACGCCAGAAGGAATTTCCTCTCCTCTTCCTTCCATCTCCTCCTACGCGCTAGGAAAGAGGTTATCAGTTCAGAAGCGAACCTGAAGCTTCTAGTACTGCAGAGCTGCCAAAAGGCATTTCCCTTGTGCTTTGGTTTAGCCACATCCTACCTCCGAAAGTGACAGCTCTACAAAAAATGTCAAGGATGCAGGATGTGAGGGATCTGGCCCATCCCTTGGAAAGTTCTGCAACATTCCCCACAATGTGAAGAGGGGAGAATTCGTGTGTTGTGATCATGAGGGATTCTGGAAGCACTTTCCAGGATTAACGTAGGGAGATCGAGTAGGGTTTCTCACTGACCACCACCTTTGTGATCAATGGGAAAGTTCACCAAAATATTCTAATCAAATAGCAGGACGTCGAGAAACAGAAATGCTGGCCAAACCTCCTACTTGGGGCTTCTTTTATTAACTGTTCTAGCTTCAGTAGTGGTACATTTTGCCTCAACCTTCGAAACTAACAAGTGGGCAGCAGGGAGGACCACAGACTCAGGTTTTGAATTTCCTGGTTGTTGTTTTTTGTTGTTGTTTTTAATTCCCTTTTGCGTCAACCCAGGGACTGCTTGGCACCACATGGCTGGGAACAGGCTGGGTGCCAGAGCATCCTGGCTGTTCCAGCAGCAGATTAGGATGTCTGAGAGGCTGCTTCATTCACAGTTTGCCTGCCCTTTGCCAACGTGAACTCCTGCAGGAACCTCCTCACCAGCCATGTAGAAGGGGGGGCAGTGCCCAGGACCCCCCTGCCACTCACACTCCTGGCTCAGACTCAGTGCGGTTGAGTCAGCAGCCAAAGGGAAAGATCAGCCTGGGGGGAATGAGTGGGGGGCCCTGGAAACCCCCATCCTCTCTGCAAGCATGCCAGGTCCATCTGTGGCAGCCAAGGCAAGGGTCCCACATTATCCATGCAAGCACCGAGGCATCAGCTGGAGGCTAGAGGCAGGATTATTGCCCAGAAAGGCTCCTTTAGGCTTGTGTGTTTTGCTAATGTATTTGTGACCAGCCTTCATGGGGGGATGTTAGGGACTGAACTGTCTTTCCCAAATTCTCAAGTCGAAGCCTCAAGCCCCGATGTAACTGTATTTGGAAGCCTAGGCACAGGTAAATACAGATCTTACCTGAGGTCATCTTACCATCTTAAGATCTTTATGATCTTACCTGAGATCATAAGACTGAGGCCCAGTATAAGAAGGACAGGTGTCTCTTCCCCAGAGGGGCCTGAGGTGACCTCCGGAGATGGTTTGCTACTCGCTGGACCCAGAAAACCCTACAAAATCATGCAAGTCAAGAGGTTCAAATCTTTAAGAACACGCGTGAAATGGCCCAGGCCATCAGGGGTATGCATATCCGAAAAGCCACCAAGTATCTGAAAGATGTCACTTTGCAGAAACAGTGTGTGCCATTCCGTCGCTACGGTGGTAGAGCTGGTAGGTGTGCACAGGCCAAACAGTGGGGCTGGACACAGGGTCGGTGGCCCAAGAAGAGTGCTGAATTTTTACTGCACATGCTTAAAAATGCAGAGAGTAATGCTGAACTTAAGGGTTTAGATGTAGATTCTCTGGTCACTGAGCACATCCAGGTGAACAAAGCCCCCAAGATGCGACATAGAACCCACAGGGCTCATGGCCGGATTAACCCATACATGAGCTCTCCCTGCCACATCGAGATGATTCTTACTGAAAAAGAGCAGATTGTTCCTGAACCAGAAGAGGAGGTTGCACAGAAGAAAAAGATATCCCAGAAGAAACTGAAGAAACAAAAACTTACAGCCCGGGAGTAAATTCTGCATAGAATAAATGCAAATAAAAATAAAAAATAATAAAAATAATAAAAACAAAACAAAACAAAAAAGAACAGGTGTCACTTATAGGAAGAGACTCCAGAGATCTCTCTGTCTGCACTTGTACAGAGTAAAGGCCATATGAGGGCACAGGGACAGCCAGAGTCGGCCGTCTACGAGCCAGCAAAGGAGGCCTCAGTAGAAACAACCCTGACAGCGCCTTGATCTTGGACTTCTAGGCTGGACCGCAAGAAGAGAAGTATCTTGTACAAGCCTCCCCATCTGCGGTAATTTGTTCCGGCGGCCCAAACAGACTAATATGATAGATATGATAGAGCAAAATCTGGGCAAGTCCTGGGCAAACCCAGACACCCTCATCACCCTACCTAGGGGTCTGCACACCCTCCCTTACCCTTCCTGGAAAGCTGCAAGGGTATATAGTGCCAGCCCGCCTCCCACCATGGGAGGGCCAGCACCCCTACCTAGCATTATCTCCAAGGATTACGGGTCAGCCCTGGGTGACAGGCTCCCCAGGGGACACACAGTC
This sequence comes from Vulpes vulpes, assembly GCF_048418805.1. Classification (NCBI taxonomy): domain Eukaryota; kingdom Metazoa; phylum Chordata; class Mammalia; order Carnivora; family Canidae; genus Vulpes; species Vulpes vulpes. The sequence continues at coordinate 12,587,129 of NC_132794.1, forward strand.
CCGGAACTTCCTCGCCAGGCCCCTGCAGACCCAGTCGTGGGCCTCTGAGGGTCACAGGTACAAGCAGGTAGAAACAAAGCTATCTGTTGGCAAATTAAACTCCAATAAAAATATATATATATATTTTAAATATAATACATAATATAAAAATAAATATAATCTAATATAATATATAAAATGTATTATAATATATAATATATATATATTTTAAAAAGAATTAAAAAAGAAAGAAAGAAACAAAGCTGGGGGGATGCTTGCACAGAACGGATAAATGAAATCCCTGGAGTGCTGGAAAGAGCAGCTCATATATTTTATAGATGAACAAAGTGACGTACAGGGAGATGAAGTGATTTGCCCAAGACTAGAGAGCTTTGGTTTGGGGCATCTTGATTTTAGACTTCTGGCCTCTGAACTTAGGAGAATAAATGTTTGTTTTAAGCCTCTAGTTTGTGGTACTTTTTTATGGAGCTGGGGGAGGGCGGCTGGTGGTGGTGGTGGAGGTGGTGGTGGGAGGGGATCTGTGATTATGGGTTCCAGGGCCTGGTTGTAAGGATCCTGGGCAGCCAAGGATCCTGTGTTTTAGTGTCGGAGACAGCAAGGACCACTGATGAGATCCCGAGGTCCACCCACCCCGGCTTCCCAAGCCCCAGGCCAGTCTCCCTCCTGCAGACTTCTGTCTCCGAAACTGAGTGGGAAAAATCAGAGAGGGTGACAAAGCATGAGAGACTCCTAACTCTGGGAAATGAACAGGGGGTAGTGGAAGGGGAGGTGGGTGGGGGGTTGGGGTGACTGGGTGATGGGCACTGAGGGGGGCATTTGATGGGATGGGCACTGGGTGTTATACTATATGTTGGCAGGTCGAACTCCAGTAAAAAAATATACCAAAAAAATTTAAAATTAAAATTAAAATTAAAAAATTAAAAAGAAAAAAGAACTCCATCTCCACCATCAGCTATCGTCAGTGTGAACCTCGTGCAAACCTAAGCCAACCCCAAACTGTTGTTTTCTTTCCTGAGCCTCAAGAACACATGTTAGGAATCAGAGTTCCCGCTGGACCTCCTACCGGGATATTTCCAAGGCTGGTGGTTTACTGCTCCGAAGAGCTGAACAGGAGCCAAGTGCACGCCAGGAAGCGTCCGTTCTCCCACTCGGCATCCCCCCTCGGCAGGTCACCCAGGACGCAAGGGACCCAGTGACCTGCTGGCCTGGCAGCGAGCACCAGCAGCTGCCCCAGCCTCCTGGAGGGCCCACTCAGGACAGGGAAGCCGTGGCCCTGGGGCAGACAGGGAAGCTGCCAAATAAAACAATATGTAAGGAGAGGTTTTAGTTACCAGACCGACTGCTTTTGTTAGGTATTCGTATTTTATCAAGCAAATGAAACCAGTGGCAACAAAGATTGCATATGACTTAAAAAGAAAAAAAAAGTCTTAAAGACTCATATAGTCTTGATAATGGTACTGTGGTTACATAAGATCTTATCACTGGGCACAGTCATTAGGATGGCTGTCATCAAAGCACAAACAGGGACCCTGGGTGGCCCAGTGGTTGAGCGTCTGCCTTTGGTTCAGGTCGTGATCCCGGGGTCCTGGGATCGAGTCCCCCCGCAGGGAGCCTGCTTCTCCCTCTGCCTGTGTCTCTGCCTCTCTCTCTGTGTTTCTCATGAATAAATAAATAAGATCTTTAAAAACAAAAAACAAACACAGCAAGTGTTGGTGAGGATGTGGAGAACTCGAAACCCCTGGGTGTTGGTGGGGAGAACGTGAAGTGGTGCAGCCACCATGGAAAACAGTATGACGATTCCTCAAAAGACTAAATGTGAAGTTGCCATATGATCCAGCAATTCCACTTCTGGGTGTATATCCGGAGGCAGTGACAGTAGGATCTTGAAGAGGTGTTTTTGCACACTCATGTGCATAAGAGCTTCCTTCACGATAGTCAAGAGACGGGAGCAACTCAAGTGTGCATGGACAAATGAATGGGTGAAGACAATGTGGTATATTGTCCACACCAAGGACTATGATTCAGCCTTAAAAAGGAAGGAAATTCTGACACCTGCTATGACATGGAATAAGCTTCAGGGCATCGTGGTACGTGAAAGAAGCAAGTCACCACAGGAGAAATATTGTCTGCTTGCACTTACAGGAGTCAAACTCGGGGACAGAAGGTAGAAGGGTGGGTGCCAGGGGTTGGGGGGGAGAGGAAATGGGAGTCAGTGTTTGCAAAATGAAAAAAAGTTCTGGATGGGACACCTGAGTGGCTCAGTGGTTGAGCATCTGCCTTCAGGTCAGGGTGTGATCCCGGGGTCCTGGGATCGAGTCCCCCATTGGCCTCCCCACAGGGAGCCTGTTTCTCCCTCTGCCTCTGTCTCTACCTCTCTATCTGTTGTGTCTCTTATGAATAAATAAATAAAATCTTTAAAAAAAGTTCTGGAGGTGGATGGTAGTGATGGTGTACAACAATGTGAATGCACTTATGCCACTGAACTGTACACTTAAAAACTGTTGAACTAGTACATTTTATGTGACGTATATTTTCCACAAGTTTAAACAATGCAAAAGAGAATATCTCTGGGGAAACCAGACAAACGGGGAACGGCGACTCTTTATGCTAGTTTTGCAACTTATATGAGTCTAGAGCTATTTCAAAAGAAAAAGTTAAACTATAAACCATTTAAAGGGTAAAAAAAAGTCTTTATAGATGCATGAGAAAAAAATTCCGAGTATATACCAAATGTTGTTTTTAGATCATGGGATTTGGGGGAGACATTTTTTTCCTTTTTTAAATGTTCTAAACTTGCTAAGATGCAGCAGTGTTATTCCAACTGGGGGGAAGGAAACCCTACTTTTAGAAAGTCCTCTGACACTTTTTTTAGTTAAACATAGAAACCTGAGTCTCTTTTGCTATCCAAAAGCCGAAGCTGAGTCTTATTTTAAGATCTCCAGCCACTTGCAAAATTTATTTATAAACAAATATTTATAGATTTGCAAATCTATATTTATAGTAGCAAGTAAATTTTTGTTGAAGGAATTATGACCACCATCCCTGTAATCAGCAGGGAGATGAAAACAAGACAGACCAGCTGCTAAAAAGGAAATAGTTGTCAGCCGAGGCTAGTGGCGGGATGCTGTATTCTGAATGGGGAAAGCATGTCATTGCCACCAACAGGCTAGGGTCTTGTCAGTAGCAATCGGGAAGCTTTTTGATGAAGCTCAGTCACGACGTGGGGACACAAAGGCTCCAGTGTCCTCCATCAGCCTCCTCCACCCCTTCCTCCATTGCAACCCGCAGCACAAGGTGCAGAGAAAAGTTTTCTTGAGAAAAATCTAAGCAAAAATTCTCACCGCCTAGTTGACAGGCTGTTATGGGTTAAATTGTGTGTCCTTCCCCCACCTCCAAAAAGATACACTGGAATCCTAACCCCCAGTACCTAGCATGTGACCTTATTTGGAGACAAGCTGTCTTAGAGATGGTGACGTTAAGAGGAGGTCATGACAGTGGCCCTAGAGCCATGTAACTGGTGTCCGCATGAGAAGGGGGCATATAGAGGCAGACATGCACAGAGGGAAGAAGACGTGTAGACACAGGAAGAAGACAGCCTACAAGCCAAGGAGCAAGCAAGTCAAGGCTACCAGAGACCAGAGATAGGCCTGGAACGAAGTCCCCTTCAGAAGGAGCCAAACCTGCCAAAGCCTTGATGTTGGACCTGGAGCTTCCAGAACTGGGATACCAGATGTTTCTGATGCCTAAACCTCCTGCTGGTGGCAAACAAATACACTGGCCTTCCTGGCACTGCCGGGCCTGCTGCTTTCCCGATGGGCCCACTCTCAGGCCCCTAAGTATAGGCTCTGCCTCTGGATTCAATCACTGCTGGTTCAAGCTCTCCTTTCTAGACTGGCATCAGAAGTAGCTGCTTTCCCATTTGTACCCGAAAGGTACCAGCTTGTCCTCTTTTGCCCTGTTACTTTCAGGTCTGGTAGATGGCTTGACAAACTGGCTCCTAACCCATTCAGTAGACCCCCCTCTCTCACTACAGCCTGGAACAGGGACACAGGACCTAATGACCTTTGGGACCCAAGATGCTAGCCACGCTGGGAACCTGAAGGGCAGAAGGACAATGGGTTCCAAAGAGACAGTTATACAGCCTTGCATTTCCAAGGTCAGCAAAGTGAGTGGGCACAGCCCCAGATCGGGGTGCATCTCCCACCCGTGCCAGGATTGGATGGTGGCTCCAAACCCACAGCTTGTGGCTCAGCCCAGAATGAAGGAAACGTACAGCCCACTCGCCACTGCGGGGAGGGTGGCTGGTGAGTTCAAATGGAATCACGAGCTCCAGCTCTGTGTGGTTTGGCAACAGTAAAAACCCAGCAATACTAACATCTTCAAACCTCAAACCTCCTCTGCGTGGGGAGGAGGGACGCTCAGCGAGCCTTCCTCACCCTGTTTCCAAGGGGCCTCCCTGCCTGCGCACCCCTGACCTGCATGCAGATCCTTGAAAATGGTACATGTTGCTCCTCTGGGGGCAGGGGTATTCCCAACAGCTTGCTGTGCCCTTTCTTCTCTGAATTAGCTACATTCTTGGGTGATCTCTGCACACATCAAGTCCAGCCAAAAGTTGGATCCGAAAACTACAATAATGTCCCTATCTATTGGATCACTCAACAAATGTTTGCTGAGCACTTCCTATGCTCCAGGCACAGTGGATACTGGGAATACAAGATGAGAAAGTTAGGGTTCCTACGCTTGGGGAAGAGTATACAGTTGGAGGCAGAAGGGGAGAGAAGGATGCAGAAATAGATAATTGTAAACTAAGATAATAAGTGATCAGGATATGTATATATAACCAGTTATGGGAGAATCAGAGAGGAGCATCGTGGTCAACTGAGTAATATCCTTGCAAAAGATAGCCACGTCCTACTCCCCAGAGCCTGTAAGTGCTATTTTTTATGGCAAAAAGAACTTTTGATCATAGATATGATTGAATTAAAGGTCTTGCTATGGGGGAGGTTATCATGGATTATTCAGATGGGCCCCATCTAATCGCAAAAGGCCTTCCAAGATGCGGGGATGAGAGCTTGAGTTAGAAAAAGAGGTATATGATGATGGAAGTGAGGATGGGTGTGATGTGCTCTGTAGGGGCCACTAGCCCAGGAATGTAGGCAGCCTCTAGAAGCTGAAGAGGCAGGGAGACAGATTTGCCCTTCAGAGCCTCCCAGACAGACCAGCCCTGACAACACCTTGATTCTAGCCCCATAAGATCCTTTTCAGACTTCTGATCTCCACTGATGCAAGAGGATAAACTTGTGTGGTTGAGCCATTAAGTGTGTGGGGATTTGTCACGGCAGCCGTGGGAAGCCAACCCAGTCCTGGAGGTTAGGGATAATGATTTCTCGTGGGAAAAGTGCCTCTGACACCATCTTACAAAACAGGCAGGAAGGGGAGCCCAGCAGAGAAGACGGCAAATGTGCAGGGGAAAATTCGAGCCTTTGGGCATGGCCAAAGCATAAAGTCAAAGGCAAGAAACAGTGAGAAGCAAGTTTGGGGGTGGGCAGGGCCCAGGCTGCTCAGAGCCCTGCATTCTGGCTAAGGGGTAGGGATTTTAGCCACTGGATCCCAGGAAGCCAGGGAAGGGCCTGGAGCCAAGAATTCACATGGTCAGAGCCTGCTATTATCAGGAAGAGCGGGGGCCAGGTAGACATAGGGTGGATTTCGAACAAACTAGATGCTTGTTACAATGGACTTGATCAGAGACGATCGGGGTCGGTATAGAAGCCTCTGAAGGGAAGTGGCCCCAGTGAAGTGTGGAAAAGGCACGATCCTGAAGTTGGTTGAGTGTGGGAGCTGAAGCACAGGAATCAAGTACGACAGCCAGGATTCTGGCCAGGCGGTGGGGTGGGGTGATGGGGGTGTCTCAGGGCCAAAGGAAACAGAACAGAGGAGTGAGAGCAGATCGAGAGGGGAAACCTGGTAAGTCTGGCTTTGTAGGTGCAGACGTTGAGGTGCCTATGGAGTCTCTGACAGACATCCCCCCGGAAATGGACACCCACTTTTGAAGGTCAGGGAGATACAGATGGTGACAACTTTGGCCAGCAGGTAGGAGCCAAGACAGTGAGAGAGGGCGGGATGGCTGGGGACAGGAGGGGAAACACCAATATTTAGAAAGCAGGTGAGGGAAGAAGAAATCCAAAGGGAGACAGAGAGGGAAGAGTCAGATAGAGAAGAGGAGAATCAAGGAGCTGGGGTAGGACAGAGTTTCTGGAAGGAAAGTGTCAGCTTGAGCTGACATAACAAAATACCATGGGATGGGTTTGGACAACCAATATTGCTTTTCTCCCAGTTCTGGAGGCTGGAAGCTCCAGATCAAGGTGTGGGCAGGCTCCATCTCTCCTGGTAGGTGGCTGTCTCCTCACTGTCTCTCCATGTGGCCTTTTCTCTGTGTGTGAGCATCCCTGGTGTGTCCCTTCTTCTTACAGGGCCACCAGTTCTATTCCAGTAGGGCCCACCCTTATGACCTCATCTAGCCTTAAGTACCTCCTTAAAGACCCTATTTCCGAATACAGTCATGTTGGCAGTTAGAGCTTTAACTTGGGAATTGGGGAAGGGGAGCAGAACTCAGTCTGTAGCAGAGATAGTCCAGGGAAAAAAATGAGAGATGTCCACTCTAAGCCTGTCAGTCTGGCTGTGGCTAACAGGCTCCATTCCAGTGCTGCAGCAGCTTCAGGAGCACGTAGCTGACTAGCTGGTGGCTCCCAGTTTCAGGTCCTGGGAGGATGCAGGGGGGACAAAAAGAAAAACAAATCTTATATGTTTGACAATGAGAAAAGTCCTAATGGTGCTGGAGAACAATTTTAGGGAGGCAGTGGGAGAAGATGCCAGAATGCGGTGGTGAATGGTGGATGGAACATGAGCAGACAGTGCAGCAAATGCGAAGACATCTTTTTTTTTTTTTTTGAGGGGGGTGGAGGGGCACAGGGGCAGGAGAAAGAGAGAATCCTTAGTAGGCTTTGCCCTGGGGCTCGATCCCAAGACCCTGGGATCATAACCTGAGCCAAAATCAAGAGTCGACACAACCAACTGAGCCATCCAGGTGCCCCGTGAAGACAACTTTAGTGAGTGTGGCTATGTTGGGATGAGAAGGGAAAAAGAGAGAGCAGATACAAGTTGGAATGGTGTTGGGTCAAGACAAGGGGTGGCTCATTGTCGTTTATGGGGCTCTACAGAATAAAGCTTTGTGGGGAATTTGGGGGGTGCCTCCTAGCCAGACAGCACATGGCCCTCTTAGGCCAGTGTATTAGATGGGGTTTTCTGGAGGAACAGAACCAATAGAACCAATGTATATACATATTACCCTTATATGTCATATATACGTCCACGAGAGAGACACATTTATCAAGAGGAATTGGCTCATGTGGTGATCAAGGCTGCAGAACCCCGCAATCTGCCATTTGCAGAAGCTCGGGAAAGCCGGTGTTATCATTTACTCCAAGTTCAAAGACATGAGAACCAGGGGAGCATTTGGTGTAAATTCCAGTTCAAAGGCCACAGAGGATGAGATGAGACGTCCCAGCTCAATCAGTGAAGCAGGAGAAAAGGGGAGAATTTCTCCTTCCTCTGCATTTTGTTCTATTCAGGCCTGCAAGGAATTGGGTGATGTCCGTCTACACTGGGGAAGACAATCTACTTACTGTGTCCTCCCATTTGGGAATTCAAATCTCATCTGAGAACATGCTCACAGACAGAAAGATTAAACATTTAATCTGACTAGCACTCCACAGCCAGTCAAGTTGACGGGTAAAATTAATTACCCCGGGCAGGGGAAACATTTGAACTCTGCATCATGACTATCTGTCCACTGAAGTGGATTTCTGTGAGCCCAAAGTAGTGGTCTGTGAGCCCAATGGAAGTCAATGACTAATCTTAAAAGGAACTTGCTCCAACCCATCTAGTCTGGTGGCGGCAAGACCCCCCACGCCAGGCAGGCAGGTCTAGGCCAGACGGTTGAAGAAGACGTGCGTGTTGCTTCATGCCCGAGTGAATGGTTGTAGTTTTAAGGGCGAAGGCTCTCCAAAGTTTGTATAAGGCAAAACAATGGGCAAGCTAGACATCTGACGTATTAAAAAGAAACATTTGGAGAAGCCAAGAACAGATGGGAAAGAAGAGAGGTTTAAGGAAGGCGGGAGCCGGTTCAGTGATGGAGCACAAAGGAGTGGCCTTGTCACTCACAAGAGCAGTGGAAACACTGAAAGGTCAGCATGTGGGACAATTAATCGTGAGCGCGCTGGCTGACGTGTTACATTCACTTGGAAAAGAACTTGACCACCAGAGGAATTTCTGTGAAAACTTGCCAAGGATTCTGAATGATGAACTTAAAACTAAAAAGCCTTGGCATTTGCTCTCATTGTTCAGGGGTTGGGGAGATGGAGGGATGTTTGGAGAAAAAAAAAAAAAAGCACACGTTTTTGAGAAAAATAGTAACTGATCACTGAACATGGTGTTTCTATTACGATCCAGAAGCAAAGCGTCAATGTTTGTGGTAGGAAGCTTCAACATCCCTAAGATTTAGAAGGAACACCCATTTCAAAAGCAAAAGTGAAGAATGTGCTCATTTGCTTCTTCAACAAATTGTTCATGCTCGCAGAAGAGAGTTGACCAGATTTTTATGCAAAACCACACACGATAATTAATGCTTCCATTGCATGTACTTTGTACCAGCGTGGGCTAGGTGTCTTTATAGATTAACTAATTAATCTCATTTACCCTATTACCCCCAAATTCCTATTTTGCAGATGGTTCTGGGTTTAGTACCATGCGAAATGGCAAGAGTGGAAAAAGAGTGGGTTTTATGCCTATGCCTCCCACGTGGAGTTTGTACTGATGGCCCTTGCAAGCCCTCCATCTTCGGAGGATGGTAGCAACAGGTGCTTTGGGGATGTACTAGATGTGGGAGGTGAGGGGAGAGTGTGGTCCAGGATGATTCTCAGGTTGGGGCTTCAGGATAGAGTCTGGGATGTCCTTTACTGTGACAGGGAGCATGGGAGAAGCTGGTCTGGGGCATGAGATCATTTGTTTTGAATATCCTTGGTTAATATGGGCCTTCTCTGGAGCTTGAGAAACATGCCTAAAGCTCCAGAGAATACTCTGTTCCGAAGATAGAGTTGATGACTTGATAGAGTTGAACTGGGTTTTGTGAGGACTCACAGGTCACATCAAGATTCCATAAACCCCTGGGCACAGCATTCCCAAATTGAATGCCCCACTCCCCCACCCCTCCAGCTGCCCCTCTGTGAAAGTCTATGTCAAGGGGACACCAGAAATATACCTGCTTCAGTGTCTACTTCTTTGGGATGGGCATGACAGTCACTTCATGTGGTCAGGGATGGATTCCTCTCCTCCCCGCCTCTAAGCATCCCAAAGTTTCCACCCAAAACATCACATCCTGAATCCTCTATTCTGGACATCTCAAGACATTGCAGAGTTGACTCCCCTGTGGTGCCCAAGGCCTCATGCCAAGTCCAAGATTTGCCAGGCTTCTGGCCCTGGTGACAGCAGGACGAGGCCCTTAACCAGTAGAGTGTGCTGAATAGTGACTCCTCCAAAACTCATGTCCACCTGGAAGCTCAGAATGTGCCCTAATTTGGCAGTAAGAGTTTTGCAGATGTAATTAATTGAGATGAGGTCATTTAAGATGGCTTTAAATTCAACGACTGGTACCTTTATATAAGCAGCCATGTGAAGACCTTCAGGGAAGAGTGTCATGTGAAGACAGAGCAGACATCGAAGGAGATTGGCCACCAGAGCTGAAGAACGCCAAGTCCTGCCTAGAACCACCAGAAGCTGGAAGAAGCAAGGAAGGATCCTCCCACAGAGCTCCAGATAGAGCATTGCCCTGCTACACCTTGATTTCAAACTTCCCTTCTCCAGAACTGGGAGGGAGTTAGTTTCTGTTGTTTGAAGTCACCAAGTTGGTGGTGCAATCCTAAGAAACTAATATGGCCTGATAAATGGGGTGAGAAGCCATCCTACTTCCCTGCAAGATACAGAATGGACAAATGGACAATGGCTAAAATGGATACGACAGCTGAGCCCTGACCCACAGCCTCTGCAGTAACCTGAGCCAGACCACACCCTCTACACCAATCAGCCCAAATGGTTAGGACTTGGTTGGCAGGTTAGTCGCCTGTCAACTTCCCTAGGTTTGCCCTTGCTTCCAACTCAGAACCAATCAGAGACACCAAATATGCTCCCCGAACCTATCATCCTAGGACCCCCCTTCTAGTTAGCCTACTTCCAGCTTCTCCATGACAACAGTAGCCCAGCAGGGCACCCCTGAAACCTTCCCTTTATTCCACTGTAAAGCTTTCCTTCTCTGCCTGCCGCTGAGTCTCTGTCGAACACAAGTGATGGTTCTGACCTCTTTGCTACAGCAAGCTCTGAAAAATTGCCTCTGCTTGTTCTCATCAGCTGGTCTTCGTTATTTCCACACCTGCGACTTGTGGATATGTTAGTTTGCTGTGGCAGCCATGACAAAATAGCATAGCCTTGGTGGCTTAAGCAACAGAATTTTATTTTCTCGCTGTTCTGCAGGCTGAAGATCAAAGTGCGGGCAGATTTGGGGACTCTTTCTTGGGTTTGCAGATGGCAGCCTTCTCGCTGTCCTTGCATGATCTTTCCCCTGTCTTCTTGCACCCCTGGTATCTCTCATTGTAATCAAATCTCCCCTTATTAAAAGGATACCATGGAATTGGGTTAGGGTCCACCCTCCCAGCAGCCTCTTTTTTGACTTAATCATACTTTCAAAGGCCCTACATCCTGCAGTACAGGGGTTCAGACTTTGATATATGGAGTTTGGGAGAGCACAATTCAGCTCACGAGAATGGAGGTTAGCTGGGGGGAGACAGAGGTGTTTGAATGTCATCCCAATCAGCCACATAACCTGCCTCGTAAAAATGCATTATCTGTGTGTAGCTTGTAGATGGTTCATGCACAATGAGGCTGGAAGCTTGGGGTGACAAGATATGAGCGAGGATACCGGTAGTTCAGAGTCAGCACTAGGCTACAGAGTAGAGTCTGGGCCTCAGTGTACTGGCCCAGTAAACAACTGTGTGAGTAGAGTTGGTGGGCCAAGGAATTGGCCCCACATCTCACATCATTGCCTCACATTCTTGCCAAATCTAAGGTCACCAAAGGAAAACAGTCACATGGATGTACGTGCATTTGACAGATGAGGACAATGGCTTCGCTGTACCACTAAGGTCCATGATTACTTGTTTCCAAGGTGGCGAATGGACTTAGAATAGGAGGACGCAGTGCTTTGGCTGACTTCTGTGAAGGATATTTGTACCTAAAGTTTGTGCCCTATTTATTTTTTTTTTATTAATTTTTATTGGTGTTCAATTTACCAACATACAGAAAAACACCCAGGGCTCATCCTGTCAAGTGTCCACCTCAGTGCCCGTCACCCATTCCCCTCCAACACCCGCCCTCCTCCCCTTCCACCACCCCTAGTTCATTTCCCCGAGTTAGGAGTCTTTATGTTCTGTCTCCCTTCCTGATATTTCCCAACATTTCTTTTCCCTTCCTTTATATTCCCTTTCACTATTATTCATATTCCCCAAATGAATGAGAACATACACTGTTTTTCCTTCTCCGATTGACTTATTTCACTCAGCATAATACCCTCCAGTTCCATCCACGTTGAAGCAAATGGTGGGTATTTGTCGTTTCTAATTGCTGAGTAATATTCCATTGTATACATAGACCACATCTTCTTTATCCATTCATCTTTCGATGGACACCGAGGCTCCTTCCACAGTTTGGCTATTGTGGACATTGCTGATAGAAACATCGGGGTGCAGGTGTCCCGATGTTTCATTGCATCTGAATCTTTGGGGTAAATCCCCAACAGTGCAATTGCTGGGTCGTAGGGCAGGTCTATTTTTAACTCTTTGAGGAACCTCCACACAGATTTCCAGAGTGGCTGCACCAGTTCACATTCCCACCAACAGTGTAAGAGGGTTCCCTTTTCTCCGCATCCTCTCCAACATTTGTTGTTTCCTGCCTTGTTAATTTTCCCCATTCTCACTGGTGTGAGGTGGTATCTCATTGTGGTTTTGATTTGTATTTCCCTGATGGCAAGTGATGCAGAGCATTTTCTCATGTGCTTGTTGGCCATGTCCATGTCTTCCTCTGTGAGATTTCTCTTCATGTCTTTTGCCCATTTCATGAAGTACTTGTGCCCTATTTATTTCCCAGGCTCTTCATTTTTATGTTTAAAAAGTATTTGAGGGCTTATTCTTGGAATTATTTCCCTTGTTCTTAAGTGCCCTTCAGCCATCCACTAATCTAAGTCATGTAACCACTCTTAGCATTTACTCTCATTCCTATTCATTTCATCATTTAATCCAACCACCCATCTATCCAACCACTCACCCCATCCATTCATCTTCCCACCCACCCAGTCACCCATCCATCCAACCAGCCACTCATCTACCACTATCCATCTACCATCCACACCCCCGTCCATTCATCTCCCCAGCCACCCACCCACCTATCCATCCACTATTTATCATTCACCCATCCAATCCAACCACCCACTCATCCACCGCTATCCACCTCCCATCCACTCACTCATCCCTTTATCTCCCCACCCACCCATCCATCCGCTCATCTACCACTATCCATCTACCATCCATCCACCTACCCATCCATTCATCCATTATCCACTCACCCATCCACCCACCTATTCACCATTAATCCATTCATCCATGTGTTTAGATCACTGGTCATAGATACAAAGATGAGTGAGACAGTGTCCCAGAGCCCTGAGGACAGAGCAATGTGTTAACAAGTATTATAGTCAGTGCTACAACATGTATACCTAGGAGTACTCAAAGGCAGGCAAGACAAATGAGGCTTGGGAAGGTGGAGAAAGCACTTATACGTACCCTCTCCCTTCAAACACTCCTCACAAATCAGTTTCCTTTTTTCTATTATCATCACATATCCATTATGTGGCCCAAAAATCGAAAGGGGAGCAAGTAGACCCAAAATTATGACATCCCTAAACAGCCTCAGCCTTCCTTTTACTCTGGGGTCTTTGCCAGGGATAGTGGAAAGAAAACTGACCATGGAGGCAGACATTGCCACTGCCAAATTATGACTTCTTCAATGTATCATTTCTCCATTTTGGTGTCAAATACCTCATGTAAATCAATGTAAATGAGGAAGGTTGGCCCTGACTTCTGCCTTTAAAACTTATTCTCTTGGGGCAGCCCAGTGGCTCAGCAGTTTAGTGCTGCTTTCGGCTCAGGGCATGATCCTGGAGTCCCGGGATCGAGTCCCACGTCGGGCTCCCTGCATGGAGCCTGCTTCTCCCTCTGCCTGTGTCTCTGCCTCTCTCTCTCTCTCTCTCTGTGTCTCTCATGAATAAATAAAATCTTTAAAAAATATAAAAATAAATAAAAAATAAAAATTATTCCCTGAACTATCCAAAGCAGAGAGTACAATGAGGGTTGGACTCACAAGACTCACACTGATATTGTAGCTGAATACATGACACGTTAGTTGTAAGTAAAAATAATAATAATAATAATAATAATAATAATAAAATTTAAATTAGCAGTGAGTTATAAAAACTCTGCTCCATGAAGTTGTTTTGTGCTTATTCTAAGAACCCACGTTTCTTGGTGTTCTTCAAGGACTGCCCCCAAATTCCAGGGGACCGAGCTTAGGACTGGGTGACTCCCAAAATCCCCGTGATTCTGTGACTTGGGCCCGAATGTTCTGGAAGTGAGAATGGTTCATATAATTGAAGTGGTCATGGGTGGGAAGGACTCTGAATGGGCTCTTTGGAGCTGATTCAGATGACACGATTCATCTTTCAGTAAAGGGGACACTTGTCCAGCCTGGCATGACACCGCATCATTCAGGAGTGAGTAATGGCGATGATTCGTCTATGAGGCATCATCCAGCGTCACATCTGCTCTAGATTTAGGCTTGTTCCCTAAGACTTTCAGGAAGCTCTTTCTTTATAAGCAATAAGAACCCATTTTTGAGAGGCCATTCACAGAGAGAAAGGGGACATGGCTTGAATGGAAAATTATTTGCACCCCATAGCCATGCTCCTGCGCAGATGAAGGCAGGAATGAATCTGAGGTTGTGAACTCCATGGCAGTGGCAGACTTGTGACAGGGACAGCTTTCCTGAAGCACTGCCATGCCTGTTGAGGGCAACCAACTCTGGAGATCCACCTAAAGTGATACAGGAAAGGGCAGCAAAGAGAAAGGCCAGTCTCTCCTCACCTCCAAATTTCCTTAGGTTAAATCCTTGCCCCTGGACCCTTCGCTGGTTCATTGCTATTAATGAGGACTCCTTCTGAACACCTACGAGCCCAGATATCACAGGAGGAGCTTTCTCTTTTTTACAAGTGGCAAGTTCCTAAAACGAACACCTGTAGCATGTGGCTGAAGTTCTGCTTGTGTGAGCCAAACTACTTACACTCACGTTGTCGGTGGCAACAGGACCACTTTCCAGGGTTCTCAGGAAGGTTACAACCTGAGACCTCAGGGCCCCGTCTGCAGTGGCCTGTTTTTATGTGCCCACCAGGTAAGAATCATTTCCACACGTGTAAAGGGTTGTAGAGAAAACAACCCCAAAACTGCAAACACAAAGAATATATGACAGACTACATGGTCAGCCCCTAAACATAAAATATTTACTACCTGGCCTAAGCATAAAATATTTACTACCTGGCCCTTTACAGAAAAAGTTTGTATGTCTCTGGATTAAAGGAAGACATATTCTTGAAAACAACTGCCATAGGGCTGAGCAACAGGGAACACTTGGAAAGGTGAGATTTCACTGCAGAATAAAAAATAATACTACTAAAAAAAAGGATATTCTGTGATTTAGTTGTAAGAAAATATAAGTGGGATACAGCAAATGGGACAAAATTTGTCAGATTTGTGGAATGTGTAAATATTCCTATCTGGCCTCCTCACTGTGTTGGTCTTTTAGGGCTGCCATAACAAAGTGCCACAGACTGGGCAGCTTAGCAGAAATTTCTTTCTTTTTAGTTCTAAAGGCTGGAAGTCCAGGATCAAGGTGTTGGCAGGTTTGGTTTCTCCTGAGGACTTTCTCCTTGTCTCATGGTCTCACATGGTCTTTTCTCTGTCTAGTATCCCTCTAAGTGTCCAAATTTTTTCATCTTATAAGGTCACCAGTCAGACTGGACTAGGTCCCACCCTAACAGTGGAGTTATTTTAACTCCCCTCTTTAAAGGCCCTTATCTCCAAAGACAACCATATACTGAAGTCCTGGGAGTTAAGGCTTTAATATATGAATTTTGGGGGGGTACAATCCAGCCCATAACACTTCCCCCTTAAATTAAATGAAACATTAATAAGCAACAATGCTTATCCCTTTATTTAAAACCAATAATCCGTACATACTAAGAGGTGCCATAGCTGTGTAACTATGGAGAAGACCAGTCCAGTTTCAGGGGCCTATTAAGTGTAGGTATCCTTACTTTCCCTGGGGCAGAAACAGGAACTGTACCCCAAATATCCCTACATGGCCCCATATTTCTCAGCCTCTTGCTCACAGGAACGCCTCATTTTAGCCCTCAAACACTCAAGGGCAGGGGAAAGCCCTCCAGCTCACCCTTCCTCTGCCACAGCAGCCACAGAACTATGTTGAGTGGATGGAGCCACGAGGGCAAGGCAGCCTGGATCCTTGAGTCACCACATGGAAGACGGCTGCTCTGGAGTTGGCCAAACTGCATCAAAATTTGTGTGAGAAATAAACCCAACAGGTTGGGTTGCCAGAGAAGTGAACACTGATGAAAGAGTCACAGAGGCATTCTCCTCTCACACGTGCCACGAATTCACCACCTAACTTTGGGCAAGAAGCCTTGTTCCAGGCTCACATCCTGTCCTTTCCGGCTGGCTCTGGTAACAAGGCCTATAAAGAAGACGTTATTCCTGAGGGTTTATAATACCAGCCAAAGACTTTCCTTTTAAAATAGCTAATGGGTCATCTTCTGAGCAGGGAATATGTTGTGTAACTAGCTCGGGCCCTGAAGCCGGACCCATTTCTTCCTTCCACCTGAGAGTAATGCATTTCCTGGCATTGTCTTCTTTGAGACATGACATTGTTTGTTTTTTACACCATTAAAGTTCCAGCTGACCCCTGGGTTTGCTCCACACCAAGCTCCTCTATGCTGCTGGAGCTGGTTGCCCCAAATGCCTCATCCACACACCAGCTCAGAAGTAGATATACCGTGGAAGGGGATCGCAAAGGTTGAAATACTCCCCATCCTGGCCCCACCCCAGTCCCTTGGTGCCACAGACATCCGATCTCGGAGATAAGTGTGTGTGTCACAAAAACAGGTCGACAGAAAAGAAGTTCAAATATATACCCCATTCATCTTTGGAACCAGATGTCTGAAAAGCTCCCTTGACGAAAAAGCTGCCACAAATAATGCACTCATTTACTACTCAGGAAATATGCTCCTTTCATTGAGAAGTGATGACATTAAATTGAACCAGCTCCCAGTACTGCTCTGAATTATTCTCACTGTGCCTGTAGCACATAGAGGGTCCTACATAGAAAACAACTATAATAACCGAGAGGCTTCCGGACCCCCCCCCCTAAAAATATCAGTCTTGCGCTCTTTCTGAATTCGCTTCATTTTATGACACGGCTACTTAGAAAATGTTTTATTGATTTAATCTAGTAAAACCCAACGGCCTTTTAACAGCTAATGCAGATAACAAAGACTTCCAGCCAGGGGTTGCTCCTCACTTGGAAGATCTGTTGAGAAAGAAAGTCTTTCTCCAGCCTCAAGAGTCGGTGGTGGGTGGTGGAAAGGGCATTATGCACAGAATCTTAAGAAGCCATGCAATTCTGATAATGACCTGAGACTGCAAAGACCCGGTCTATGTGAGGACCTCAGAGATACCTGTTGCAATGACAGCTTGATCTGCTGTTGACTCTCCACTCTGTTCATGATGGTCACACTCTGAGTTCTGTGTGCTCAGGGAGGAGCTCGGTATCCCAGACCAGCTCTGGGACCAGCTCACTTAGGGACTCTGGGGAGCTCTTAAACCATCCAGGACCCCGTTTTCTCTTCTTCAAGAGGATTGGGGTCAAAGCACATAATCTCAGGTCCCTTTCTGTTCTAGAATGTTCTGACCCCTATGAGAAGATAGCATCACCAAAACCAGGTACTCATTGTGGCACCCCAACCCCATCAAACTTCAGGGTGCTTCGTGTGCACTTCCACCACGCCATCCTCTGAGCCACACCATACAGGGAACACAAGGCTTTAGGCAAGGTGGTCTATACGAAAAGCTTTTTGCAAACTGTGATGAATGAAGCCAGAACTGGAACAATCCAACCCTCCCATCCCACCTCACCACCCTTCTTCCTCCACCCCCTCACCCATCCTTAATGCAAGGACAAAAGCTAGAGGCAATGTTCATAGATTGTCATTCTTCATGTGCCATTTTCAGAGCCTCCAAGAGAGATCCTGAACCGCTAAAGGAGAAAAAAATGCTCATTTGTCTTGAACCACTGGTTGCTGTACGTTGGTCAGGTAAGAATTCTGTAGATCGTACACCTGCTGCAAGTAAAATGAAGCGGTGATACAGGACCAGATGATGACTTCAAATGTCCTGTGCCCCAATTCCCACTTGTATCCGGTCAGCGGTGGGGCCAAGGATTTTACCTAGAGGGCAGCCCAACTACTGCAAAGCACTCAGTGGGTTAAGATTTATCCGATGCAAATAAACAAAGCAGTCAGAGAGAGGGAAAAGTGTATTTCACAGTCATTACAAAAGTACATATATTTAATAATGGTGACATAAATACAGTCCTTACTTACGACCAAATCGCACAATTACAGTCGACTTTTCCTCCTGGACTTTACACGGTGACAGGTCAGTCATTTCCGTCCGTAACTACAGGCTGACTGAGGTCATGGGCACAGGCTAATGAGAGACAGTCACGGGTCAAACAGACAACATACTCTGTACTTACCAAAGGGACGGTCAAGTTTCCCATATAAATATAATAAAATAATAAAGAATTTAACATTTCTTCTTTCACTCGGTTTCATAGATTTGTCAGATGCTCACATACAAAAAACTACAGTTGACCCTCTCCTTTCCTCACTCCCCCCTCACCTCTCACTGGGTCTGGAATAAACCTGAGTTCACAGTTCAAGTTACCGATGGTGACACGGTTAGTCCTATGACAGCTGGAATCGAGGAACAGAAAACATGCCCGATGAGCTAATCCGCGATACAGGAAGACACTCATGTTCTCAAGGAAAGTACAATACAAGAAAGAGACATAAAGGGATAGATGTTCACAAGGCACAAGGACACAGCCTGCAAACCTGCAGAGCGGGACACCTGCAGCTAGCAACCATGTTCAAAAAAGGTTCCTTCACTGATCCAAAACCACACGCTTCACGTCACTTGGAGAGGTTTTTTTCAGAGGCGTTTCTTCTTTCTGCTTAGCAAGCTCCATTTTCGATGGAAAGTTCTGGAACCCGGTCTGGAGCCATACAAAGGAGGAACACCGACAACCTGGAGCCTGACTCCTTCTAAACAGGCCCCAGAGCCGGGATGACCCCAATAAGGGGGAAGCAGCAGCTCCGGGTCTTGTCAAGGGTCAGCCAGGACTGGGCATCTCGGTGGCTTCCAGGGTCAGCCAAGTATCCACCGTTTCCTTGCTCAGTCAGAAACGTGTGGGGCCGACGGAGGTCACCATTGCGAAATGAGACAAGATGAAGAACCACCCCATGGCTCTCTGGCCCGGGTGGGCTGCCAGTGGAAATGAAGGCAGGCTTTGCCACTCCCCAGGGCCACGGCCTGTTTCGGAATCAGGGGGCGGAGAGGCCTCGCCTGGGGGTGATCACAGCTGTGGGTTCTGCTCATGCCTGCACTCGGCAAGGAGCTGAAGACCCCAAGCCGCTGAGTGACCTGTCTCCTGAGCTAACCGCTCTCTAACCCATGCTGCTGTGTTCTTTTTGTTCCAATTTTGCTCCTGACTGAGCGGCCCCCGCCCAGCGCCAGGGCCCAGGCCCCATGTGGAGACGGCCCCACCAGGCCCCCTGCTAGCCACGGTCACACAACACTGGGATCTGCAAAATGTGCACACGGGATGGCGCAGACACAGAACCGGAGACGCATCTTTGGTTCGAGCCTTGGCAAAAGGTGTGAAAACAGAACGTGGACTCAAAGCACGTTGGAGGGACGCTGCCTTCCTCCGAGAAGCCGCGGTGCCGCATCCGAATGTGCTCGCTGCCGGGCGAGGCTGCTCGCAGCTTATAGCAAACTAGTTCAGCTCTAAACCACACTTGTTTCCTTGGCAGCGTGAAAACTGCGCTGGGCAGAGGTAATGAACGGTGCCTTCCGAATGCACCCACATCCAGCCTTAGCATTTTCTCTCTTCCTAAAGAACCAACTGTAAGCATGTCCCATGCCTTCCAGAAGGATGAGGCTGCCTTGATAGGGCGGGAGAAACGCAGGGGCCAGCGGCGATCGTGCCTTCCTGCGGCCCACGGCAGGCCGCCAGCCACTGAAAACATCACGGGGGCGGGGGGGGGGGGGCTGAGGCCCTCCATGCCTATCTTCTCTAAAAAACAGGAGTTTGGTAGGATCGCTTCTCATCTCCCCATCCAGGGGTTTTTAAATTATGCTACTTCGCTCTGACATCACATAAAGGGGGGAAAATCATCTTTGGAAAAGATAATTCAACGCTTAGCAAGTTTCAACCAAAATAAGAAGATGGCAAATGCATGTCCCCTTTGGCCTTTTCCTTTCATTGGGCTGCCCGTGGTCTGGCTCCGTGTCTGCCCGGCTGCCCCTGCCTGCACAGAGGGGCTGGTGCCGCTGGCGGAGGCTGTGGCCTGTCCTCCTCTGAGGTGCCTGAGCTCTAGCAGTTGAGTCACCGGCTCCTCGGGCCTGCAGGGATTCACCCCTGCGAGAGGAAAGGTTGCGTGGCCTGCAGGAGGAGCCACCGTGTGACTGGCCGACTGCTGAGAAGCCACAGTCCTGAGAGGCACACACAGAGCAAAAAGTGAGGAAAGATCTCGCAACAGGCCGTGATGTGAGGAGCCGAGGGGCCGATGCACGGTTTCCACCCAGCAGCAGGCCCCGGGCAGGGGGAGGCAGGCGGATGGAGGACATGAACGATTGAGACTGCACCTGTAGCCAGCCCTCCTGGTAAAGCGCAGCATCTCCGGGGTCCCTGCGCAAGGCCGGGTTATGCAGGCTTTGGGTCTGCGGGTTTCAGCTGTTCACAGTCGGGACAGGGCACGGCAGGAGGGGAGGAGACCTCAAAGGAGGCTCCCAAGAGGCCTTCTGATCTTCACACCCCAAATCGTGCGTGGAGCTCTGGTCATCGCTTTCTTCCGAAATCCCCAGAATCCTGCCAGTGGCCCAGGTTAGCACTGGCCTTTGACCCCGTCGGGCACATCGAAGGAGAGGCTCACGGGGGCCATGGGCTGCAGCGGGGGCATGCTGGCCTCCAGGGGCCGGTCTGCGGGGGGCTGCAGGCTCTGCTGTCGCTTCCGCAACATCTGTCCTATGCCCATCATGGGGAACCGGCCTCGGCTTTTCACGCAATTTGGGCTCCCCAGGGGCTGCGTGCCGCCGCTGTTGGGAGCTGGAGGTGGGGGACACATGCCCTCCTCCTTTGGGGGGCTGTTCTTCTCCTCATGAGCAAAGGAGACCAGAGTGGGATGCAGAGGGGTCTGCAGAGGGGACAGGCTTCCGGGCAGCAGGGCCGGGGAGAGCGTCCGCTCCCCAGGATTCCCACGGGCCAGGCCCCCCGGTGAGCCTAGGATTCTGTAGTGATGAGACGGGGACGGTGGTTCAGTGTGGTCCTCGCGATCCACGGACTCGAAGGAACGCACCATATCCAGCACCAGGGGGTCTTCCTTGGGGGGGACGCCAGCACCCCCAGGGCCCTGCACGGGGGGCTCTGGTCTCTTGACAATCCTGGGGGTCCTGGGGGGTGGGACGGGGATGAATTCCATGGAAGATGAAGCCACACAATTGGAATCTGAGGCTTTGCGGAAAATATTGCGGCAGCCGAAGGCATCTGTGTCCGAAAAAGCAAAGAAAATCGTGAAAGCCACGGAAACAGTGCGAACGGCCCTCCCCTGGCCGCTGTGGCCTCCTGACCGAGAGGGACCTTTGCTGGGGAGGCCAGAGGACACCATGAAGCAAAGCACCCCACGTCCGGAGGCCCCCACAGGGAACCACATGCTCCCTCTAGGACAGAGGGGACAGCAAGCCCCTGAGGCCAGTGACAAGAGGCCTCCTAAGTTCTAACCTGCCCATGGTGCCACCTTAACACCTGTTCTCCTTTGGTTGCTTAAAATTCTGGACCCTGCCAATGAGTCTTTGAATAAAAGAGGGACAGGGGAGCCTGGGTGGCTCAGTGGTTGAGCATCTGCCTTTGGCTCAGGTTGTGATCCCAGGGTCCTGGGATCGAGTCTTGCATCAGGCTCCCTGCGGGGAGCCTACTTCTCCCTCTACCTGTATCTCTGCCTCTGTGTCTCTCATGAATAAGTAAATAAAATCTTAAAAAAAAAAAAAAAACCTCAACACCTGCCCCTTGTTCCATAATACTATGCACCCCGGTCTCTACTCCTGCATCCTAATCTCTATCCCTGAAATAATCTGTGCCCCAATCTCTGCTCCCACAATACCACATACCCTGTCTCTGCTCCCACAATATAGTGCACCCTGCCTCTGCTTTCCCAAACCCCGCTTGCCCAGCTGGCTGACAGCACACGGTCCAGACCCTGACTGTCCTTGGGTTCCCTGGGCATGCTCACAGCTTTCCCACAGGCACAGGGATTGTGTGTGCCCCAGGGGCCCACACAGCCACCCAAGAAGGACGCACAGTGACTGAGCAGCCCAACACCAGCGGCCTAGATGGTAGCCAAGGCAACTTTGCAAATGAAATGCAACCACTTCCATCTTCATGTCTACTCCTGTGCGTTCAGTCAAGCCAAGGAGGTAGACAGCAAGCCCAGAGGGCCCTGAGCCATCCTGGGTGTTTCTGACCCACCTTTGTCGGGGAAGCCAGACTTGGGGGCCTTCCGGTCCTTCAGCAGAGCTTTGGTGTTCTGAATCTGTGTGATGAGAGAGGGAGAGGGCTGTTTGTGTGAGGGCAGGTTCTTGTCCAACTTCTTGGAAAACGGCCGATGAAGCAAATCTCCTCTTTTCTCTTGTTCTTTGGGCTTTTCATCCTTCAAGTCAAAGTAAACACACGTACTCAGACACACGCAAAAATACACAATGTGGCTCCCCTTTGAAGAGTCGTCCAAGTAGATCTGAGAAAGCCCAGCCTCTCAAATCTCTGTTCTCAACTGCGTGTCAAACAACAGGACAGCTAAGGCCCGAAGGATGCTCCAGGGACCCACCTCCCTCTCCCTGGGCCACAGGCAGGCTTCCATCATCCCCAGCTCCCTGCACGGCACTGTTCCCAGGTGCTCCAGCAAGGGCGAGCTCACCCCTAGGAGGCCAACTGTTCCAGAACAAGCTGAAGGAACAAAGGCAAAGTGCATGTGGACTTCTAGAAATCTGTGGTCTTATTTAAAGCAGGGACCTGGGGCGCCTGGGTGGCTCAGCAGTTGAGTGTTTGCCTTCGGCTCAGGGCGTGATCCCAGAGTCCTGGGATGGAGTCCAGCACTGGGCTCCCCAGAGGGAGCCTGCTTCTCCCTCTGCCTATGTTTCTGCCTCTCTGTGTCTCTCATGAATAAATTAAAAAAAAAATCTTTAAAGCAGAGGCCTAAGATTTTGCCCACAGCAGTGGTTTCGCAAAGGCAACTTTGCAAATGAAATGCAACCATTTCCATCTTCACATCTACTCCTGTGCGTTCAGTCAAGCCAAGGAGGTAGACAGCAAGCCCAGAGGGCCCTGAGCCATCCTGGGTGTTTCTGACCCTTCTGCATCCTTGGTCACGCGAGCCCTCGCCAATACGCTTAAAAGTGGCACGACTTGGCCATTTTTGCTCTAAGTCTTGCCTTTACTGAACTGTATTATAATCCCTTTGACAGGAGTGAATTTTACTGTTTTATGTAGTTTCGACCCCACAGCCTCTGGCATAAAGCCAGGCACAAAGAGAAGGCTTAATAAATAGTTACTGAAATGTTAGAAAAAAAAAAAAAAGCCAGTGAAAACCAAACTGAATGAGAATGAAGTTCGAGCTTCTGGGAAGGGTGCTTCAGCTCAGACGTTCCTTCTCTAGCCCTAAAGAGTGTTTGATGTTTACTGTTTCACAGAGGTGACTGAATTCCTGACCCCACCACCAGTGAGGGGGGAAAAAAAAAGACAGTTTCACAGGTTTGCCTTAAATGTTAAGAGCATTTGCAATTCAAGAGAGCTCATCCATTTTTCATTGATGCTCTTGAAAAGCTTCTTAAGGAAGCCTCTGCTGGTGCTCTAACAGCCCTTTCCAATGAGGATTTTCAAAGCTTTAATGGATTGGGGTTCATTACACCCAGCTGGCGGGTGGGAGAAGATGGCAGGGAAGAATTGCAAGTGGGGGTGCCAGGCCGAGGCGGGGTGGGGGGCGGGGGGTCACCGTGAGGGCCGCAGCTCCTTAGGGCTGCAAGTCTGTTCCCAGTGGAGGGCTGAGGGGGAAGAAAGGAGAAACAGCTCTGCAAACTCCTTCCCCTGTGTCCTCAGAGATTGGGGGTGGGGGACTTGGGGTGCTGGGGGTTACTCCTGAGAGCACGGCCCACAACAAAACAAGACCTGGCATCTTCTCTCACAAGACCAGGGAACAGCCAGGAGCGGTTAAATAATTCACCCAGGAGCTGGGTGAAAACTCAGATTCCCACAAAGTGGGTGTTCTCCACCCTTGCCTCCGCACACCCTCTGGAAGCCTGGGGCAGGGCCGGGCAGGAGCAAGGCAGCCGCACTGGGGCTGGTGGGGGACAGGGACCAGGCTGTGGCCCCAGGGCTCCAGGTCGGCATCGGGGATCCCAAGAGGAGGCTTGCGCTCCAGGTCATTATGCAGGACGCTACGAAGGGGGACCCGACTGTGACGTCTGCTCCAGCCCATCTCGGTCAAGGCCACAATCTTCCACTATTTCCTTCTCCCTATTTCCCTGAAGACGCCAACAGCCAAACTTTGCTCCCCTAAGGCCAACGGGAGTGAGCGTTCACACTCCCCGTGCCCCAAGCATCAGAGGGGACATGCCAGGCTCATCCTGAAAAGTCTGGCAAAAATCTCCTCCTCTCGTGCTGTTCTTTCTCCCTCCGTTTTTATGAGAAAAGTCATGAGTTCTACTGTTTATACTTTAAACAGCACAAAGGCAATCGGATGCACTTCTATGAAACACTGTAAAAAACGGTCTTTGGAAGAAAAGACAAAATCGCAGTTCCCTCCTTTTCAGGACTGTTTTCCAGAATGATGAGATCTGCTTCCTTTGGGGTGTTCTGTGATCCCTACTCTTTAGGGGAATGCCTGGCTTCATGGCTTCATCTTGGCTCCTTCTCAACTCTCTAGGTTCTCAAAAGCCAAAGGATCCCGATGCAAAGTTTCTGGGGGTCAGTACTGCCACCCAACTAGAGTTCATTAGCACTGAGAGGTGTGCCAGGCATGAATTTTCTGTAGAAAGAGCCCAAGGATGGCTCTAGAAATCTCTCCTGGTAACTGACAAAGGGATATTTGGCATCAAACAGAAAGCCGCTGTAGCGGTAGAAGGATGGGAGGAATGGAAAGAGGACACCTGCTAGGGTCACCTTGCAGAACTTAATTCTAGAATCCTGCACCCTGGTGTTTTCTCCCAAAGCCCCCTTTGTTGGGAGAACGTCCTTCTCCAGCCCAAAAGAATGAGTGATTTCACGGTGACCTGTTTCTTAGGGGGATACCAAGAATTCACCACCCAACAGATCCAGGCTGAGGAGAACTGCTGGATCAGTCCGTGTGGATGGGTCAACAGTCCACACGAGAAACTGTGTGTGTACCCCCGGCCAGTCTCAGTGCCCCCTGAGCACAGGTGACCAAATGCAGCCGACCATCCAAGTGTACCTTTCCATTTGCACACCCTATTTTCTCCACAAGAGATCTTCCGGGGAGCAGGATGCTACACTGCCTTATGTAACAGAAACAGATCTGCAGAGGGACTCGCTCTGCTCCCCCTTCGGCATGCCTACACCCACTCCCACGCTCTCCTCCCAGCAATGCTGCTGCCTGCACGGCCTCTTTGACTTTCTTCTGATTCTCACACGCTCTCCACACCCACCGCCCCCCCACCCCAAACTCCCGAAGGCAGATCAGAGAGGGGACCCCATGAGGCCCCACAAGCAAGCCCCCCATGAAACAGCTTCCGGTTTCCTTTAAACCACTTGCCACCCACTGCACGTGTGCATGGCCATTTACAAAGCTGGGCACTTTGAAGATGTGGACTGGACTGTCTACCCAAAGCTCTTTCAGGGTCAGGACTGTGTGACAGAAGAGAGCTAGTGAGCAATGGTGCACTGGGCTCCTGGAGGGCGAGGTCTACAGGAGGAAAAGCAGGTCCTCAGCCTCTGAGAGCTGAGCCCCAGGGCCGGTTCCTTCAGACTCGTCTCTGGGACTCCAGCCTCCTGGGTTCCAGAGTGGGACCCCTCCCCCTTTCTCCCTAGTTTTGGTCCTCGGGTGCAGCAGGGTGACCTTCAGCAAGTCACTTCCCCTTGAGAGAAGTGTCTTCCGATCTGCAACCACAAGTATGCTCTTCAAGGATTAAAAACGAGCCTCACATCTTATCTGCTTCATGATCTGAAAGGCACAGGTGCAGCCACACCTCTTCACCACCCCAGGCTGCTGGGAGAACTGTTGCCCTGGAGAGTTGCCCTGCCCCTCACATGGTGGAAGCTGACCACAGAGCAGAATGCTTAGCAGAAGAGCCTGGGGTCTGGAGGTGAGCTGGAGTTGTTTTCTTTGTAGAACTATCGAGTCCAGCTCAGCATGGCCTCTTCTGAAGGCCCGGTGTCCCTGTGAGGATGAGCTAACCTCATCTGATCGTTTGGAACATCAGAGCCGGGTGTGGACAGGGAACACCTGGGATGGCCCAGGGGCCCGGAAGGTGCTTGCTGGTGGCTTTGGGAAAGTCACAGAGAACTGAATCTGTCACAGGAAAAACACAACAGAGTTGAGAAAAAGAGGGCTCGGTTCCTAAGTGAGGCCCCTGAAGCTCTGGACTGCTGCAAGGCTCACTTCTCATACAGGTAGATGCACGAACGCAGAAAGGCAAGACAATAAAAAAATGGTCAACTAAACATAGAAAGCACCAGTCTGATCTGAGGGGATTCTGATAAACCCACTCATTTTGGATCCTGCATTCTAATTCAGGACTGAGTGGGGGTCTGTAGAATCCAGAGCCCTGAGCAGAGATGTGAATTTCAAGTGTCAACCTGGCTAGGCCACGGTGCCCAGTGTTTGATCCAACAGCAATCTAGATGTTGTTGTGAGGGTATTTTTTTTTAAGATGTGGCTTTGAGTAAAGAGGATGACCCTCCACAATAGGGGTGGGCCTCATGTAATCAGTTGAAGGCCACAAGAGAAAAAGACTGAAGTGTCCTGAGGAAGAAGGAATTCTGCTTCCAGAAGGCCTTGGGACTGAGCTGGTACATCCACTCTTCCCCTGGGTATCCAAGCATGAGACACATGCACACACACAGTTTGTTGGTTCTCCCTGGAGAACTCAGACTAATCCATCATAACTCCCCAAGCTCTTACCTGCACAGCATGGAATTCAAGGTCTCTTGTCCAGGTGTCCAGGGAGGCCTATGAAAAGCAACATTTACAACAATTTAAGAAGATGTACCTGCTGTTTATCCCCGAAACTCTATCCCCTATCACTTGCAGCTCTGATTGAGAATGATTGGTTTCAATGTTTAGAGGCAAGAAACCAAACTCCTAAACCATCATGCACGTCGGCAGCAGATGTTCGAATTCATGCACTGAATAGCTTTTCTAGGTAAGTTTTTTATTAAAATCTAAGACACATAACGAGGGAATGCTCTACTGGTGAGGAAGCGGTTCAATGAGTGCATTTTCTCCAAGAGCAAAAACATGCCTGAAAGCAGCACCCAGATCAAGATACAGAACCCAACTGGCAGCACCTAGAAGTCCCTCCCACCCCCACCCCTGTCCTCTCCCAGTCCCCAAAGGTAACTACCATTCTGATTTCCAACAGCACAGATGGTCTGATCAGATTCCAAACTTTATTTTTACAAGTTGCCTAGGTTTGACACAAGATGCCAAACGAACATTTTAATATCTTACCTTTAAAGTTACTGCCCCTGGGATGGGTTGAATTGCATTCCCCCCAAATTCATAACCCCCAGGACCTCACAATGTGACCTTCGTGGAAGACAGGGTTAGGACAGGCCGATCGTGTCCACTTTGAGGCTGGGGGGGGGGGGGGGAAGGGCGTGGGAAAGCACACTGTCCTTTGCCCTTGAGGAGGGGGCCTGTTGGGCAGTCACCTTTACAGAGGTCGTCCAGCCCCAATGCAATGGGACTGGTATTCTCATAAAAAAAGGGGGAAACTGGCGCAGAGATGCACACACAGAGAAGATCAGGGCGGTGCTATAAGCTGAAGAAGCCCAAAGTGGGGGACTCCAAAGATCCCTGTAGCCCCTAGTAGCCAGGTGGCACAGGACAGGTTCTCCCCTCACAGCCCTGGAAGGGAACCAGGCTTGATCTCGGACTTCTGGCCTCTGGAACTGAGAGATGGTGAATCACGGCCGGGTGAGCCACCCTCGGTGTGACGCTGTGTGACGGGACGGCAGCCCCAGCAGGCTGATCCGATCCCCCTGCCAGCCCCCTGCATGGCACTCTTCCAAGGCTGCCATGTGACTCTGCTCTACAGAGAAGCCCTCTGAGCTCGATTTTGCGTTGCTCTGGACATTCACCTTTTTTTTTTTCCCCCCAAAGATTTTAACAAAAACAGCCTATGGTTCTATGGGGTTTTATTTAATAAGCCAGTGGGAAAATGATGACTGTCCCTCCTCCACCCCACCATCCTCCAGGGCCTTATTTTATTTTTTTATTTTTATTTTTATTTTTATTTTTTATTTTTTAATTTAATTTAATTTTATTTTATTTTATTTTATTTTATTTTATTTTATTTTATTTTATTTTATTTATTTTTTCAGGAAAAGGAATCCCTGGAGCACATGCTCGAAATGTTCTTAGATGAGACATGTGTCCCACTTTCACAGACATATTTGCCACCTTTTCAAGGAAGTTAGTGAAGTCGTACAAGAACAGCACTGTGATCCCAAAGGGGAAGTTTTTTCAATTTAATTCAGCTCTTTGTCTCCTAGGAGGAAAAAAGAACTGGGACTGAGAAGAAAGAAGGGGCCACACTCCCTCCCGGGGCAGGGACACGTCATGGAGCCACCTCCCTGGCCAGCTTGTGTGCGACCTGAAGCCCATCCACCTCCTGGTGTCTTCTCCTGGACCAGCTGATGGCAACTGCAAAGAAGCCCACAAAGGCTCTGAGTGGGCTTTTACCTAGAAACTCTGGGCCCTTTCAGATCTTCCGAACACTTTTTCTAACTGGCCCCACTCCATTCCCCGGGTTCCAACAGAGGCGGGTTGGATAATCTAGTAATGGCCTGTAATTTAATTAGTCCAAGTACCACTACCGTTTGGAGAAAACAAATGGATCATAGAAAATTGAAATGCTCTTTTCCCATTAGTGTTCCTGTTTAAACCCTAACTGTTAAATATTTCAACAAATGTTTAAGACGCTTGCCGTGTGTTTTCAGGCCAAATGAGATAATCACCCGAGAAAAATGATCTGGGTGAAAAAAAAAAGGGGGCCCCTTTCCCATCACAGACGCTCTCAAACAATCACAAGGCAACTACGGACACAGGCATCAGCAAAGTGGCTCAGAGGCCACTTGGGCACACACATCGGGCACTTGGTGCATCTGTGGGTGCTGTTACTTGAGTCGCTTAAGAGTCAAATGCAGGGGCACCTGGGTGGCTCAGTCAGTTACAGGTCTACCTCTACCTATGGCTCAGGTCATGATCCCAGGGTCCTGGGATGGAGCCCCCCACCATCAAACTCCCTGCTCAGTGGGAGTCTGCTTCTCTCTCTCCCTCACCTGCTCCTCCTGCTTGTGTGCTCAATCTCTCTCTCTCTGTCCAATAAATAAATAAAATCGTAAAAAAAAAAAAAAAAAAAAGAAAAGCCAGATGCAGACCAAGAAGCAAGGGAGTCTTATGGTGAATCCTACATCATCTGTACCCCAGCTGAGGCGACAACCTCCAAGCAAGTGACCAGGAGATGTCCCTGCCTGCCTTAGGGCACGGACACCTGGTAACGATGATGGGACATGGGTGCTAGGCTGCAGGTGTGCCCTCACCCTGGCTTCAGTCAAGCGAGGTGTCCCACCTGGATCATTCCACCTTCTCCCCTTATGGTCCCAATTCTACCTGGAGACCCAGGTCAAGGTCCATTTGATTCTTTCATGTGTTCATTTGGCAAATATTTGCTGAGCACCTACCGCATGCCAGGCATCATGTAGATTCTAGGGATATCGTGAGGAGCAAAAGGGACAAGGCCTCTGCTCTTCTGGAAATCAGGGTCCAGAGTGGGAGAGAGGTGTGGGTCAAACACTCCCGTGCAAACAAAACGTGCAAATGGGACAAGCTCTAGGATGCAGAATGGGGCGTGATGGCCTGTGGAGAGCCGGGACCCAAAGGCAGAGCACGGAGAATGGCAGGGATCCAGGAGGAACTGACCCTGCCTTGGAATCTGAAGGTAGAAGATATCACTCAGCAAAGAGAGGTGAGGGGAACATTCTGGAAGAGGGGACAGGGTGTGCACAGTGCTGGCAGCCAAGAGAGCACAGAAGTCTGGAGGCCCCGTGGGACTGAGCATACAGCTAGAAGCTGGGCTGCATGTGGGGTCCGGGGAACAAGACTGGAGAGGCAAGCAGATGCCAGTCTAATCCGGTGGCCATGGTACCAACTTTGCCTTCCAGGTTAAGGAAGCCTTCGAAGGTTTGGAGCAGGGAAGCGATGGGATCCCATCTGAGTGTGGACGGCTCAGCTCTGGCTGGCATATGGAGAGGTGAGAGCCAGACATTCATGGGGAAGGGGGGGCAACCAGTTAGGGCTGCAGCAGACATCCAGGGCTGGGATGGATAGGGATGGAGGGGCCGGACAGGGTTTGAGAGGTTTAGGAGTCAAGCCGGCATAACCTGCTCCAGGGGTGAGGAAGAGTAACCCCTGGGTTTCTGCTCTGTACTGAGGGGTAGGGATGCCATTTAGAGACAGACACTGGGGGTCAGGGGGTTCTGGGCATGCCTGATGAGAGACCCTCGCTCACGCAGTGAGTAATTAGCCAGAGGGCTCTGGAGCTCAGGGGACCCTCCTGCCCTCAGCCTGAAAGCCATGCATGGGCTTGCAGCTTGGCCTTGATGCACTGCCACTGCCGGCCCCCCCGCCCCCCCGCCAGCTTATCCCCATCCTCATCATGCTGGTGCTGCAGCCTGGTTCAGAGGAAGGAGGCCTCCAGCCTGGGGTCAAGGCCAAGCCCCCACCCCCAGCCCCAGCCATCTCTGGAGTTCCCCCCAATTTCCCTGCCCTCGATCCTCCCCAACCCCGGCATCCTTCCAGCAGAGGCCATGGCATGGCCTCTCCTGCTCTTCACTGTCAGAGCCACCAACAGAGAGGTCTACGCTCACTGTCTTCACTTCCCTTCTTCCTCTTCTGAAACCCATGCAATCTCTTTTTGCTTTTGCCACTCCCACAACCCGGTCCCTGTTAGACCCCCAGGACAGCTAACTGCTCAGCTGACACCACTGACCATTTTAGACATGACCTTTCCCATGGTCTCCCTGCCGCCATTCCCTGCAGCGTCTCCTGCATGCTCCCAGGCCGCCCCTGTCATCCCTGCTGGTTTCCTTGGCCAGGGTGCAGGGGGCTCCTCCTCTCCATCGCCTTCAATCTCACCGTCCCTTGGCTGTGCCCAGATGCGACAGCCGTGCCACTCATCCTGCCCTACCTCGATGCTCAGGCCTGGCCTTCCCCTGGCTCCCGTCACATTTACATGTGGTGCCTGGTAGCTCGGCTCTCCTGTCACCTGTGTCACTGGACTGGCCTGGGCCATGCCCCGGTGCTCCCCGTCGCTGTTGAGGATCCTGGCATGATGCTCAGTCACCATCCATGGCCTCACTCAGCCTTTGCTCAAGAAAAACCGGGGAAGATCTGCCTTCCCTGGGGTCAGGCCCGGCTCGTGCAATCAGGATGTAAACTGATCCATAAAGGGAAGAGGGAAGCGGGCAGGCCTCACGCAGGGCACGGAGGAAGGCTCCCCTTTTGATCAAATGGAACCATTCCGGGGACACGTGGCAGAGGCTCCGGAGGGGAAATCAAGCAGATTCCCGGGAAAATTGGGGAGAAGGCAAAGGAGCTGCATCTGACTAAGTGTCCAGTGAGGAGTCCTTGAAGGGTGGGTGGGGGGGTACCCTCATCCTGTGCCCCTCACCCCGGATCCGGCTTTCCCAGGCACAGTCTCTTCACAAGCACCAAGTATTTGGTATGACTTGCCACATGATACCAGTTTTTACTCTGAAATCAAAGAATCTTGGTATTTTCTCTTAGTTATGCACTATGTAGCATCAAGTTGCCAGGAACAGGTGCCTGGAAAAGCTTGCTTTCCCCCAAAACCTTTCCCTGTCCTTCATTTTACTGTCTCCTTCTGGTGCCAAGTATTACACTCATGCATACTTTTGAGCATCTCACTTTTACCTTTTGAAGCCCTGACAATGGTTTCCAACCTTGGCCACTCGATGGAATAAGCCAGGGAGCTTTAAAAATCCTGACACCGGCCCCCCACCCCCGCCCCGCCGCCCTTCAGCTCCCCTGCCCTGAGACATGAGATTCAGGGGAAGTGGTCTGAGGTGCAGTCTGGGCATTCAGATGTTTAAATGCTCCCAGATGGAGATCCCTGGGTGGCTCAGTGGTTTAGCACCTGCCCTCAGCCTAGGGCGTGATCCTGGAGTCCCGGGATCGAGTCCCACATCGGGCTCCGGCATGGAGCCTGCTTTTCCCTCTGCCTGTGTCTTTGCCTCTCTCTCTCTCTCTCTCTCTCTCTTTCTGTGTCTCTCATGAATAAGTAAATAAAGTCTTTTAAAAAAATGCTCCCCGATGATTCTAATGCATGGCCACAGCTGAGAACCACAATCTAACTGATAGTGGCTTGACTGTAAACCATTTTGGGGGGGACTCATTTAAGCAAGTAAATATTTGTCTTTTGTCCCACAATCATTTGTTTCCTTTCCATTCTGCTCTCAAAATGGAAATCCACTCTTCCTAAGCAAACCTGGCTTTTGCTCCGGGGGGGTCACTCACCTCATAGGGCTCCTTGGTGGGCCTGCACTTTTCTATCTGGTAGAGCTGGGTCTTGTAGCAAACGCTGTCCTGGATGTCAGATTTCTGGATGTCAGAGGAGAAGGAGGGGAAAAAAGCAGGGCTTAACTCACAGGAAATAGAAACATCCACTAAGCAGTCATTAATTTTCAAAACAGCACTTGGCTGAGAAAGTGCCGAAAGTGGTTGGCAAGCCAGTTAATTGTGATGCAAAGCCTCGTCCAAGGGTGGCCTGCAGGCAGGATGTGGGCCTCTGGGAGAGCCCCAGACCCAGGGGCAGGCAGCTGACTTCTGTTACTGGCTCTGGCAGGACAGGGCCAGTTAGCCCTGGGCACGTCGCCACTCCTTGCTGGTCTCAGTTTTTTTCATCCATGCAATGAAGTCTATTCTAAGATGTGAAAGCAGAAACCAATTATGTGAGCTAGAAAGAATAACTTATTTCATTGACCTGCTAAACAGGATATAGATCTTGCTTATTGGCTTATTGAAAAACAGCCCTCGTCTGCCTGTCCACCCAGTGAGTCACAGCACATTCATAATACAGTTTAAAGATGATGGAAAACTGTTATCTAAGAGATGTAGGTGCATGACTAAGGTGCGATCCTGTCTGGAGACGGGCAAATTAAATGACTAATTAATTTACCAGCCAACAGATATTCACGGAGTGGCCTTAAAGGCTCCCACACAAAATCCACACTTCTTGGTTTTAGGAAGAAGAAATGAGAACTGGGAGACAAAAGGGAGAAATGGCAAATAAGGTATGTATTTTACTTTTTCATTCACTAGTTTTGGTTTTAAAATTATACATGGGTTGTTTGGTAATTGGTTGATGAGATTAATAGTTGGGACAGTGCGTACTGTGCAATTAAATTAGCGATGTGTGGAAATTACGGAGCAGACCAGCTGCAGCTGTTTGCGGGGATTAATTCACTCAAGTTAAAAGCAGCCCCTCGCCTAGGCATTGGTTCTCAGACCAGGTACGCCCCATGATTGAAGGGTTAAGTGCAAAACAGACACAATAAAGTAAAAACCTTCTCCAGCGAGAAATACATTCGCTGAGTTTCCAGGGAACATGCTCAGTAAACAAAGCCAAGCCCAGCTTTGCCACACTTGCATGCCACCCCGATGCTGGGCAGAGTGGAAGAGCAGAACAAGCAGATGGCAAGAAACAATGACAAATCAAGACACAGCCTAAGAGCATCAGGGATTGTTTAGGAAGAGTGTGAGTAACCGAAGTTTGTATCTGTAGATGTGGAGGTGGACAGAGGAAAGAAAATATTTTAAAACTGAAAGTCCCAGGGTGCCTGAGTGGCTCAGTCGGTTGAGCATCAGGCTCTTGGTTTTGGCTCAGGTCTTGATCTCAAGGTCAGGAGGTCAAGCTCCATGCCGGGTTCCACGCTCAGTATGGAGTCTGCTTGGGATTCTCTCTCCTTCTCCCTCCGCCCCTCCCTCTGCTCACATGCCCCTGCGTTTTCTCTCTTTCTCTCTCTCTGTCTAAAAATAAATGAATCCTTTAAAAAATAATAAAGTCCCTTGGGGTGCCTCACTGGTTCAGTTGGTAGAGCATGCAACTCTTGATCTCAGGGTTGTGATTTCAAGCCCCGTGTTGGGTGTAGAGATTACTTAAAAATAAATCGATCGGCATCCAAAGAAGTTCTGCCAAAACAATGTTGAAATAGGCTAGCTTATTTAGGAAAGTAGCAATTTCATCCTTTAAATATGGAATTGTGAATTTTATAGTTAGCTTCATGGAGACACTTTTTTTAAAACTAATTTTAAAACTAATTTGAACAACAGTCTTCATTTGAAAAAAAAATCAGCATGTTGATCCTCTTTTGTTCCCTTTTACTTGACAGCTATTTATATTCTTCACTACTAACTTCTGCCACAGTGGTCCCCAAATGGTGTGACCTTGAATGCCATATAAGTGAAAAAGGTATAGGAAGGCACCTACAGTACATGCATATTTATAGTTAGAAGCATATACCACTGTACTAATATACGACACACATTATAAAACATAGATCAAACAGGAATTTAAAGGGATACAATAAGAAAGAAACATGAGGCATGAGGTCTTCTTATTAAAAAGAAATGGGTGGTGCCTGGGTGGCTCAGTTGGCTGAGTATCTATCTGCCTTTGGCTCAGGTCATGATTCCTGGGGTCCTGGGATGGAGCCCCGTGTCAGGGTCCCCACTCAGTGGGGAACCTGCTTCTCCCTCTCCCTTTGCCCCTCCCCACTGTACTCTCTCTCTCTTTCAAATAAATAAATAAAATCTTTTTTTTTTTAAAAAAAAAAAGGGAAATGGGAAGCAGCTTTGAGCCCAATATCTTTTAAGTTCATTGTTGCAAGAGAATAGAGAACCTGGACACAGCACAAGAGATTTTCTGACTCCTATCACATAATAAAGTGATATAAAAAATACAATGTGTTAGGGCATCTGGGTGGCACAGTCGGTTAAGTGTCCAACTCTTGTTTTTGGCTTAGGTCCTGATTTCAGAATTGTAAGGTCGAGCCCTGCATCAGGCTGCATACTCAGCTTGGAATCTACTTGACTCTCTCTTCCTCTGCCCTTCCCCGAGGCACTCATGTACGTGCACACTCTTTCTTTCTCAAATAAATCAATAAATATTAAAAAAAAAAAAAAACCACATCAAAGGTCCTGTCTTTCTGGCCCCAACTTCTCTCCTGCAGTAGCTTTCCTGTAACTGTGACACCGTCTCTAACATCTAGTGTCAAAGCTGCATATCTGTCCCTATCTGCTTATACAGGGCACATTTTATCCCATAAAAAAACACACTGTTCTTATTTTTAAAAGCCTTCTACTGTTGAGAATGTTTCTCCTGGTGTACATCTTTCCTTTGGCGATTCACCCAAAAAGTACTTCTGTGGATAATTTCAACTGTTGGAGCAAAATCCAGCAAATTCCCTAAGCTGAGTCAGCTTAGAAACATCTGCACTCTCATCCAACTATTTAACAAACCTCCCGATGAGCTTCTTCTTCTATTCAGCAATGTTTTCTACACATCTCCCAAATCAATTTACTAAAGAGATGCCCTCGGACCATCTCGTCTTCTGGGCGTTATTGTGTGATCATTTCTGCCACGGCAGGGAGAAAAGCATTTCCCCAATTGTAGGTGGATTTCCATCTTTAGCTCTAACACAGAAGCCTCACAAAAGGCTTCTAAGCCTATTGTTTAGTGGAATTTTGTGAAACACTGCGTTGGCTATCACATGACTTTAAATTACACTGAAAAAAAAAGTTAAAAAGCACTGAACAAAACTCTAGAAGTTCTTCATGTTCTGTTTTCTAAATGTTTTCCTAGGGGCACCTGGGTGGCTCAGTGGTGGAGCGCCCCTGCCTTTGGCTCAGGCCGTGATCCCGGGGTCCTGGGATCGAGTCCCGCATCAGGCTTCCTACAGGGAGCCTGCTTCTCCCTCTGCCTGTGTCTCTGCCTTTCTCTGTCTCTCATGAATAAATAAGCAAAAATTTTTAAAAATGAATAAATAAATAAATGAATTTCTTCCTAACAGTGATAGCCCCACATTATCAGATCTCAAGGCGCCATATACACACATAGGGTGAGGGTCACCCTTCATGACAGTGGATTTGCAATCAAATCTCCAACAGGCACCTTGACAATTCTGAATTTCTCTACCCAGTGGACTTCCTGTTAGAACTGGCCCGTCTCCACTACTCCAAGTAGGAGAAACAGGAGTTTTATAGAGAACCACACTGCTTTTGATCAAGTTTTCTACACAGAATTATTTTTAAGTGGAAAGAGATGATTTAGTCACAGCTAGATACCGAAGCACGGAAATCCCTTCCCCAGGCATATATGAACTGCCTGTGGCAGAGGACAAAGGTGACCCAGGCATGAGGGAACCACTACCCACCCCCGGCTTGCAGGACTCCCAGCTGTACCTCATCTGTGGCACAGGACACCTGTACCTTCTGATGCCCGGACTGAAGGCACCAGGGGTCAAGCCAGTAAAACACCATTTCATTTTTACTTTCCAGAGAAGTAAATATAAATAATGGCCTCCTCATAAATCAGGCTTCAGGGATGATATCACCTGAGAGGCACTGCCCCCCCAACATTTATGACCCCAGAAGTCCCCAACACCTTTACCATGGGAACCCAAGGAGCTAAGAGGTAGACAGAAAAGGCAACAGAGAAAATGAAGGGAAAAGTGGCTTGAGTCTCTCATAGAGCTGCCCAGGGCTTCACTCTGTGGGAGGATATTTGAAAAACACCTCAGATAAAAAGCACTAGCTACCTGAGAAGCAGGTTTGGCTACTATTTTATCCCACATTCAGAAACTCAGCCTCCCACTAATTTAAATTAACAGCTCAGATCAAGTGTCAGCAAGTGAGAAATACTCTAGGTGTAAGAGCTCCTTTTTCCACAGCAAGCAGAGCAAAACTGCCACTAGGGCCCCACTCACCCCTGACAAATAGCGCTCGAGTTTCTTGTTTAAGAGGAAGTAGATGGCAAGGATGTGGCAGGCACGGTTGGAGAGCACAGTGTTGATCACGTCACTGTTCTTATAGCCCAGCTTCTCCGTCATGTGAAGCACCACACTCGGGCTCAGGTCCTCCAGAGAAATCCTGCACAGGACAGTGAGAACCTGTCACCTCTTCATCTCCACTGAGAGGCTCTGGGGTCCCCTCAGGGATGCTCACAAACATAGAGGCACAAAGTACCCCCTCTCCACCACACCAACCAGGGCCTCTATGGAAAAAGTGTCCATCCATCCACCCATCCATCCATCCACCCATCCATCCACCCATCCATCCATCCATCCATCCATTCATTCATTCACTTGACTTGCTATTAGGAATGATCTCACACACACAGAAAAGTAGTGAGAATAGTGTAAGTACCCTTTGTGCACCCAACACCAGAATCCACCACTGTTAACACAGTGGCCCTATTTTCTTCATTTATTTATTTATTTGTTAGCTTATTTAGTGCTCAAGTATTTTAAATCACAGACATCATGACCTTTCTTTCTTACACAGCCCAGTGTGCACCTTTAAGATCCAAGGACATCTCCCGCAGAATCCCAATACTGTCCACACACCCAATAATTTAATAATTTTTAAATAATTTCTTAGGATTCTCTAATATCTAGATTATATTCAAATTTCCCCCAATGCCCCTCAAATTTCTTTACAATCTGGCATTCTTTTCTAAAAATGTGTTTATTGGACATGGGTAGAACCTACACTTGAGTTGGGTCTAAGTTGGGCTGGGAATGGAGCACATTTAGGGGCCAACCCAGACTGCGTTAAAAGAAACAGTGTGCAATCCCACGTTCACAAAGAGGGAATTAGGGGCTTGGCTATAAAGTGGGGTGCTCTCAGAGGATAGATCAAAGCTTCTTCACAGGAGTATTATGAAGATAAACTCCTTAGGAAGAAATGCATGCCTGCCATTCATGTATCCACTCATCCACTCATTCATTTAATCATTCCTTCCACAAGTCCCTGTCTCATGGAGACTACATTCCAGTGGGGAACAGAGGAAGTAAATTCATTTAGTCTTCAGGACAATCTTATGAGTAGGAACTACTATTATCCCCATGTTACAGATGGAAGAAACTGAGGCCCACAGCTTAAAGTGACTTGCCCTAGGTTACATAGGCAGGAAGGAGCAGCCTCCGAATGCAAACCCTGGTAGCCTGACTCAGAGTCTAGATGCTAGACTACACTCAGCAGCTCTCATATAAATAGACATGAGGAAGGCTATGGAGAGCAAGAAAGCAGGCTGAGGAGTATAGTGTGTGTGTGTGTGTGTGATGGTAGTAGGGGCTTCATCACCAAACAGAACATTCTAAATCCCTTCAGGGAGATATAAATAGGGCACTCTGAGCAGAAGGCAAGGCAAGGACATCTAGCCCTAGAGCTCTGTAGCCCGCCAACACTGCACCAAGGGTCCAAGGACAAAAATGTTAGGGACCTCAGACCATAACACCCTGGGAAACCACAGAGAATAGCTTCATAATGATACAAAAGGGTAAGTTGGTTTGCCAGAGTCATGGGCCAGTTGGAAAGGGCAGCAAAAGCAGACCTAGGTCTGCAGACCCTCTTCCACCACCCATTGGTATAAACTATGGCAGCACTCCCTCCCTAGATATGGGTAAGTGCCATCCAAAGAAAACACACCCAAGGAACCACAAAATCTGCCTCCCCCCCCCCATTTGCCACAAAATCACTAATTTTAAATAATGGATGGGAAGGGGGTTGGAATGACTAATGGTAAAAATAACGTCTATTAAAAAAGAATACAAATACTTGAAGTTTGCAAGGCACTTAACTAAAGCAGAAGACTAGATTTTGGAAACTACCCAGGAAGTGTGCAGGCGTGGCCCTGTCCCCTGGCCAATCAGACCACTGCCCTGTGCTCCGTCCTTGGCCAATCAGACCACAGCCTCACGGCCTCATACCTGGCCAATCAGATTATGGCTGTGTGAGCCACCCCCTGTCAGTCAACCCAAGGCCACCCTCAGCAGCCTGCCCTCCACCCCGGGGAGGGGAGAGCCATCCAGGAGAGGGGTGCCACCAGGGTGGGGCTGGGAGGTGGAGGGGAGACGGGGGTGGTCAGCAGGGGCAGGCACCCCATCTCTGCCCTTCATATCCACTGTCTTCAGAAACAGGAGAGCTCTGCCAAAAGGCACTGTCGACTCTATTGATTGAGGGTACAATTCAACATTTGCAATAAGCGACCTGTACCTTTGGAATTCTGCAATACCAGTTACTTAGTTCTTGCTATCTCCCCATGTTTGGATGATAGAGACACTAGGAAAATGTTCCAGAATACTTGGTGTAATTCTAAGTAAATTCACATTAAATCCCTTGTTACACTACTATGGCTTAACCCCACCCTGTGTTACCCATCACCTTCTTTCCCTCCCACCCACCTCCAGAGCTAACTGGATGGTGGGAGACTGTCCAGCCCCCACCAGGGTGCTGAAGGAAGAAGGCAGCCAAGGTCGCCTCCCTAAAAATATCTGCTCCCAGCACAGGGAGGCCAGCCGGGTGCACAGCAAACTGCTGATTGACTGGCCTGAACTTTTATTATAAAAGGTTGACTTTTAAAGATATTTTCCTCTTGCCTTTTGGAGATAACTTGGAAGCCCAAATGACTTAACAGAAGGCTTTACAGAAGAGCGATATAAAACATAAGCCCTGTATTCTCACTCTTTCCCAAAAGCAAAACATTTTAACATCTAAAATCACTGAATCTGAGGCTAGGTATGTTGGGAAGCTATAAAATATACTTTATAATACAGCCTATATTCTTTCCCTGATTACATGTTCTTACTCCATTTGTCTGTGAGCCGGTGATGCCAGAAAAATAACGATCAAAAGCACTTTATTTACTTATTATTATTATTATTAATTAATTATTATTATTATTTTTTTTTGCCCTACACATTTTTCAAAATAAAGGCTCCTGCAAGAGTTTAGATCTCCGGCTTCCGTACTTTACAACGGAACGTTGATTTGCCTCTGGAACAAAGTGAGCAGTGGGCCTTGTGTAACAGAAGACAGTAAGTGGTTGTTTTCTTTAATAAACAGGATCTTAACCAGTTTCACAACCCAACTGGTTCACGTGCAGCCTTTCGGCTTTCTGACCATGTCCCAATGCAAAAATTGCCGACCTGGCCAAACCAGGAGGGGCTCCCCGAATTTAAGCTTCAATCTACAAATGCCTGCCTACCACCTGTGGAAAAGCTACAGCACGAGGCGCCTCTTCGTGAGTGAGGATGCGGCCCACCAGGAGGGGGAGAGTGTACTTCCAAGACCAGCTCCGCTTCCTTTGAACGGCTGCCACGTTGAGTGGATTGATTATGCTCATTTAGGCAGTGATTACATTAGCTTAATGACTCGTGTGTCTGCCTCCAGTCGCCCCTCCTTTAGCAGAAAGCGTACCTGTGTGCTCCCAGCCTTCAGGAGCTTCGGTAATGAGGCATGGCTTCTCGTCTTTGCTTTCCATCTCACGTCGAGGTAATATTTCTGGTGTCTGTTTCAGACACGGGCCAAGCAGAGCCAGTGTTGGAAACCCGCAGTCTATTTCCAGGTTCCCTTGGTAACCTAAGTAACCTGGACTTTGTTTAAATTACCTCTCAAGAGTCAAATGCTAGAATTCTAGACGGCAACCGAGTGAAACCACCTGACCTACGGCCATGGGGAGTGTAAATCTGCCTCAGAAGCATGGATGCAGACTCCACCTGTGGCCTTTGGAGTTCTTCTAGAACTTTCTCCCCAAGACAGAGCCCTGCCTGCCTATCCTCTTTGGAGAACTCGGTGCGACAGCTTTCCTAATAAGGCTTGGTGGATGTTTCCAGGCCTTCCTGGACATTTTGAAAGTATCTGTTTCCCCTTCACCAGTGGTCCCTGTTCTCATCTGAGCTTCAGACTAGAGCGAGCAGGCCTGGGACCTAGAGTATGGGTCCCAGGCCTGGTGAGGATCCTCATTCCTTCACTCGGGTCAGTTAACAATATGTCAAATGGGTAGGAAGAGAGTACAAGGAAATGTGTTCTGATGTTTGTTTTCCAATCTGCAGTCAGTACAGCAGCAATGGAGACATGTGGGCCACCAGGAGGTGCCCCTCAGTGTTTCCATGCTGTGGCGATGCTTGCTCGAAGCGATCTCCTCTTGGAAGCTCCTGAGGTGAAGCCTTCACCGGAAGCCCACAGGGAAACATGGCCTGAAGCAACTGTCTCCTTCTACTGCCTTTCCTTCGTGCCCCCAACATTCTAGGGCAGGGGAGTTGGGGCTGAACCAAACATCAGAGCAGAGAAGCAGCAGAAGAGGAGCCCAAGGGGTGGTCTGAGACGGGAGTGGGCCCATTCTACTGGATTCAGCCTGATGTTGGCAGGAGAGCTCGGGAACGGATCTCACACACACTCAAACACAACCAGCTATAGGCACAGACACACTCAGACACACATACACACTCATTCAGGCCACAGCTAGTCTAGACTAGACTAGACTAAATGGTCCCTTTGTGTGAATTAGAAAGAGGTGCCACGCTGTGAAGATGCGAGTCCCCGGGGTGAGTGTGATAAGGGAATGTGGCATGGACTTCACCTTCCATCCATCCTCTCCTGGGTGTAGGGCATACTCTGCACAACCACCTGGGATGGCCCTACCCACACTTCCCCTTGGGCACCGAGGTGGGCTTGTCTGTGGATGTGTGGGCTTGGAGTGGGGGATGGGCAGCCAAGAAAACACACAGCTTTTCCTTGAATCCCTACAGCTTCCTGTCCAGAAGTATTCAGGGTTCATAAGACAGCCCCATCTGGCCTGAGACAGGGTCCCTCTGTGTGTATTTGATTACCTGTTGGGATAGGTGACATTACACGGCACTTTGCCCGTATAATTCTCATTAAGCCAGCGATTCGCCAATGCTTGCTGAATATTGGGCCTCTTCACAGGATCTGGTTCCAGGAGAGAGCGCAGGAAGTTGATGGCGCCTGTGAAGACAGCGGGCAAACATACTCATGTTATAGGCTGAATGCACATGCCACCGAGACTCGAGGCAGGTCCACTACCTCTCCTGAGTCACTGCCAGCATTGATCTATTCCCTGGATCTCTGGGTGCCTCAAGTCCAAAGAGTTTAAGATATTTGTCCAAGGGATGAAACTGGTACATGGTAAAGCAAGAACCAATTTGGGTCTCCCCATGCCCTGCACTTCCCAGTACAACCTGTGGTCTTAGCTTACAGCGCATCTCTAAATGCGAGCCAAAGAGATGTTCTAGCTCCAGGCTTGGAGGATAAAAGAAAGTAAAGAGAAAATGCTTGTCCTCAAGGTGAATTTTTGAGGAAGTACTCAGAAAGGAACCAGAGGGTGAACGCATTCAGAATTATACCCTCTAACTTGCAGCTCACCACGTGACACACAGAGTCTCAAGAGACCAAGGGAGGCCCTGCTTTCTTTCCAGTTTTGTTTTGTTTTGTTTTTTTAGAGTAGGGGAGAGGATAGAGAGGGCAGAGGGAAGGGAAGAGAGAGAATCTTAGGCTGACTCTACACCCATTACGGAGCCCAACTCAGGGCTCCATCGCTCGACACTGAGATCATGACCTGAGCTGAAACATGAATCAGACACTTAACTTGCTGAGCCACCCAGGCACCCCCGATCCTTTCTTTTAAAGCCATTGTGCATGGCCATCTGCTTAGTCTCCAGACCCTGTGGGCTACTGACAACACAGCACCCCAACCAGCCGGAGCCCATGCCCATGTAGCCAGGCCCATCAGAGAGCCAGATACAGGGAGAGTGTCAGTAAACTCTGTAACAGCCACCCAAGTTTTAAATTCCTAGTCTGTATACAAAGTTCCAGTAAGTGCCACACTATAAACCTGTGTCTACGTGATGGGCCCTTTCCTGTTGTGCTCTCCCTTAAGATGAAGGGGCTGCTTGCGCGGAATGTATGCCACTCAAGTTTGTCTTTGTTTTGCAGCCCACCGAAGTTCACAGTGGTCACATCAGCTATGCTGAGACTGGTATGTAAGGAAAGAATATGAGAAG
This sequence comes from Vulpes vulpes, assembly GCF_048418805.1. Lineage (NCBI taxonomy): Eukaryota > Metazoa > Chordata > Mammalia > Carnivora > Canidae > Vulpes > Vulpes vulpes. The sequence goes on from NC_132794.1 coordinate 12,630,086, forward strand.
CCGCTGACAAGAAAATCCCGACAGCCCCCTTTCCTTTTCATCTGAGACCAAAAAAATGATTTTTTCAAATGCCCTGGGTTTCCTTTCGTTAAATGAATATTTAACAAAGGGCCTGCTGTCCACCCAGGCAGTGAGGATAGGAAGCCGGTTCATCTCTAAATAGATCTTTGCATCCCATGGAAAAACATGTTTATAATGCATAGGGAGGACACAGGCTCAAAACTGCTAGCAGGAGAATATGCATGAACACATATGGACCAAGAATGCTAGGGATTACTTCAAAATGAAGATGGTCTAAAAAAAAAAAAAAATGAAGATGGTCTGTCTTGCTTGAGTTATGAGACTACGATTTTCCTTTTATTCTATGCTCCTTCTCTTATGGAGCAAAGTCCTATCATCTTTGCACTATAAAAAAATCTTTTTATGTAGCTTTGTCCATGATATCCAATTTCCAATATACTAAGCAACAGACTCTAGAACATAATCCTAATTTATTTGGTTCTCAAAATTTTCTATCCTTCTCTCCAAAGCTATCTTTCAGTTTTCTTTTCTTTTCTTTTTTTTTTTTTTCAGGGGAAAGCACGAATGCAGTCCCCCACTATCTTTCAGTTTTCTAACATAATCTCTCGAAGAGAGACTCTCAAAGAAAAGTCACTTTCTCACAGACTTTAGTTGTCATTCAATACTGTTCTGATAGAATGGTGGGTGTTTTCCACAGGGTGGAAATCAAGCCATCAAAAGAGGGGCTGATGGTGATGCCAGAATCAACCCCAAAGAAACAACTTCTACTTGGTCATGCCACCAGGTAACTTCTCTAGTGGGTTCTGATCCAGTTGATGTGGTCACCAGAAGGTCATTTCTCATTGAGAATGGAGTGGGTAAAAATAGATGTGCAGACACCAGAGCAGTCATGAGGTACATTTAATTAATACTCTAAGTTTTATAGCTGGGTCTCCAAATAAAGCTTCCCTAAAATATTCTTCAATGGTCTGAAAAGCAAACCGATCTCCAAAAAAATAAAGAAGTTCCTCTTTCTGGAAACTCTATCTCCCTTCTCTCAACTCCCTTACATTGCAAGAGCCATCTGGATGCCTAATCAGGACCACCTATTGGTCAAATCAGAAAGATGTGAGCTTAATCCATTGAAATGTGGAGGCTGTGAGTTCACGATGTTTCTCAGACATCTCTGTCGCTTACCCTCAAAGGACCTGTACAACCCAGGCTACTGCCAGGCCTTTTCTGAATATGATTAACCAGAAGAGCTAAGAACAGACTGGATGTGCGTTTTTGTTCTATTTTCAGAACCACGCACTCGGCATCTTCACAAATTGCTGATGAGCTCAAGTAATTTTAGTTCTGATCTCTACTGATGAATTTTATTTCTTTGGACATCACAAACACTGCATTACCATCCAAAAAGGACTTTGAAAATGTCGTTAGAGTTCTCTGAAGTTTGTCTTAGGGTCTTGAAGATCCCTATGTTTCATGAGCACAAGAGATTCAAATTCTCCAAGGTCTTGGAAAGTCATGGTGGGCACGGCCACTTACAACTCTCCACTCTTCTAAGCTGTAGCTTTCATTGAGGTCACAAGGAAAGGATGACCCACACTGACAGCTCCCTCTCTGTGTTCCACATCACATGCGCACACACTTCTGTAGGGCAAAACCTACTTTCCTCCACGAGGAGTGGGCTCTCTACTATCTGCACTCGCTTGTGTGAGCCCCATGACACTGTGCCTAACTAGGGAGAGGGCTACAGGACGCAGACACAGCCATTAGGCTTTTCACAGTAATACAGTCCATCAGATAGATGCAAGTGGAGTCCCATCCCCAACGAAGGCTCTTTCCTCATCACCTCCTACGCAAAAGCAGCAACAATTATTTGACAGTTGAACCTTCTCAGAAATCTTAATTGGTGCTGGCTCAACCCTTGCCAATGCCAACACCCAACCTTCAGCTTCACTTCCATGACTTCATGGTGCAAAACGCTCTTGATCAGAAGTGACTATTTGGCAGTAGAAGTACCATCCCTGAGATGTAGAGATGTAAAGATAAACTGTCGGAAAAATGTGTAAGCCATGAAAGGCATTTCCAACTCTGTGATATGCAAGTGCCAACAAGCAGAAAGAGACTGTCTTGAAGCAAGAATTGGAAAGGCCTCAAAAGCTTAAGTTTTCAAACTACATGACAGAGATGAGGGACAATTCTTCGAAAGCATGCACAAAGAAGTCACAAGGGCAGTGACTTTTTTTTATCTTTTCAATTCAGCAAAAATCCAACTTAATCTAAAAAAGAGTACTCTTTTTTTTCTTTTTTTTTAAGATTTCATCTGTTTACTCATGAGAGACACAAAGAGGAGGAAAAGACATAGGCAGAGAGAAAACCAGGCTCCCCAGTGGGAGCCTGATGCAGGACTCGATCCCAGGACCCCAGGATCACGACCCGAGCCAAAGGCAGATGCTCAACCACTAAACCACCAGTCACCCCCAAAAGAGTACTCTTATACAGCTGATGTGTAGAGATTGTCACAAATATGAGTGAGAGAATCTTTAAATGAAAGATGTGTTGGTGAGACACTTAATGAAACTGGTATATTTTCAATTTGGACATCTCAATTTTAACATTACCCAGAACATAAAAGCAATAGACAATTTCCCCCAAATCAGGGGTGCAGAAGGGGAAGCACCTCATACCAAATAAAATTTAAAAAGGGAGAGAGACATTCCTGTATAGTAGGAAACTCCAGGTTTGGGAGCCAAGCAGACAGAAATTCAAAAACAGAGACGCTACATAAGCTCATTGAGACTTAGCATCCTCACTGATAAATTAGGACCAAGAGTACTTATCTTGCAGGGTTCTGGGGAGAGCAAATGATAATGTGAAAAGCACTTGCACGTGGCCATTCAGCTACTCCTGTTGCTGGTGAATGAGTATTTCTGGATTCTAAATAAGGTAGCACCACACGGTCTCCTAAATGAGGGTGGGCCAGGCTGGTTGGAAAGAAGAGGTAAACCTGGCAGGGTATTTTAAAGGGCAGAGGGTTAGAGAAACAGGGGGCTGCCAGGAGGCCAGGGGCTCATCTCCAAAACGGAGGTCATTCACTGTGTAAACAAGATAAGGTGACCTGCACTGCTCCAGCAGCCAGCTAGCAGCTCTAGGCCCCAGTGCATCGGCTCAGCTCCTGTCCCCGAGCAGCTGGGCGGATTCATGGGCTGCCTTCCAGAGCCATGCACGCTTTGACCACTCAAATCAGTAACCTAGATCCCCTGAGTGTCTATTCTGTGCAAACACTACGCTTGATACCTGGCACAAAGCTCCAGTTGAGGAGAAATAGGAGAAATACCTACACATCCCAATAGTTTAAGAAGTTTTTTTTTTTTTTAATTTAGGGGAGGAGTCCAGATTCCTTAATTGGAAAACCAAATCTAAAAATGCAATTCTTGGAGCACCTGGGTGGCTCAGTAGGTTGAGCAACTAACTTGGTTTAGGTTCTGGTCATCATCTTGGGGTTGTGAGATGGAGCCCCGAGTAGGGCTCCGTGCTCAGTGGGGAGTCTGCTTGTCCTTCTCCCTCTGTCCCTCGCCCTCCACTTGTGCACACACTCTCTCTCTAAAATAAATAAATAAAATCTTTAAAAAAAAAAAAAAGAAGAAGAAAGAAGCGCAATTCTTGCTTGTTCATGCTTGACAAGTCAAGACAACCAAGTCCCTTAGGAATGTGAAGATCTTTAAAAAGCACACACAGAGCTTAAGGCCAAAGTCAAAGCTGTCTGCTCAGAGCAGGAGCCAACTCCAGTGGTGCTTAAATCGCTCAGAACATTTCTAATATATCTTCTTTGGAATTTCTTCTGGACTATTTTTTTTTAAATACCTTCGGGGTACAGTTTTTACTTCTTTAAGGTAAATTTAATTTTCACTATCAGAAAACAGTCATAGACCAGCCTGCTTACTGGGGTTAAAAGAATGTTGGTTCTTTTCTTTTTCAAGATTTATTTATTATCTTAGAGGGGGAGAGACAGAGACAGAGAGATAGCACAAGCGGGAGGGGCAGAGGGAGAGGGGGAGAGAATCTCAAGCAGACTCTACACTGAGTGCAGAGCCCGACATGAAGCTCAATTCCAGGACCCTGAGATTATGACCTGAGCCAAAACCAAGAGTTGGATGCTTAATCAACTGCATCACCCAGGCACCCCAAAACAATATCAGTTCTGAAGTTATGAGACTGACTTCTTGGGCTACTAATCTACCTGTCCTTGACCTGCTGTGCAACCCACCCCAGGGACTACCACAGATCGAACCGCCTGCTCCTCCTCCCACAGCCGGTGGCTCACATTCATGCTGTTCAACAGATATTTCTGGTTTTCTGCCTTTTAGACACACAGTAGGGTTGTGTTTCCCCAGCCTCTTTAGTTGGGTGAAGCCAGGTGACACGCTTCAGAAAGTCAGGACTTATAAACAGAACATTGGGTGGGAAACTTAATTATTAATGAGAGATGTTCTAGACTTCTCTTTTCATCCACATGGACCAGGTATGTTTGAAATGGTGTCTCCTCCATCAATCCGGGACCCTGACTGACGAGGATGGTCAGAATCCTCCAACCCTTGATCCAATTCTCCACAGACAGGTGGCGTGAATGAGAAATAAGTCTTTGTTGTCTTAAGTTGCTGAGATTTGGGGGCTATTTGTTATTGTGGCATAGCCTGGCCTATCCTGACTAAAAGAATGAGAAGCCTTTCTCCAGCTCCTCGGGTTCCTACTGGGATTCAAAATGAGCCCTGTCTGCCTTCTCCAAGCAGGAGATTCTATCCTCCCTAGCAAAGGTGAAAGTACAGACCAAATTAGATCATTGCGTACGAGAATGCATTTCAGCTTGAATTCCATTTGACAAGCATAAATTCAAGGTCAGCTTCATGGATGCTTTATAAACTCCAGAGGGGAAAAAAATATGTAACAGTAGTAAAATAAAAATTCTACATTTTAAATCATGTATTGTAAGTTGAAATTAAATGAATACTTTTTTTTTTTCTTGGTCACATGCCTTATCTCAGGGAAGCTGAGTTTATTCTAAGGAGCCAATTAAATGATCACCAGGGCCAACCTGAAGCCAGGAACTTGAAGTGAATTGTAATCCAAACAAAAGAACAAATTGTGCTAATTTACTGGATCTGAAACCAAATCTTAATGTGACCTGTTTACCGAAACGTGAACCTCCTGAAGTTTGAGAACACTTGCCAAACACACCTGATGATTCAGTCTAATCAAGTAAGTGAAACTACATATACTTAAAAGCTTTTGAACAGGCTCAAAAGCTCAAAGAGCAAAACAAATTACAGACCAAACTCGAATGAAAGTAATATTTCTTTACACTGAATTGACTAAGGAAAGCACAACAGAACTGTGATTATAAATGCTTTTTTCAAAGTCAACATTAGAATAGTGTAAGCATTAAAACAATCAAGACTGCAATCATTTCTCCAAGAGCCTTTCAATGCGTGTGTTTTGTGCAGAAGGAGGAAGGAGGAAGTTAGGGGTTCAGAGTTATAACAGAGAAGGAAAAGATCAAGGTGAGATGAAGGGTTGCTTAGCCATGGGAAACTCAACCACCTCTGAGTCAGGGTTTAATCCCATAAAAAGGCCTAACACCACTTCTGCAAAGCAAATACTGCTTCATGGATGGACCAAACCTGGTAAGCACACAAGTCCTGGAACCTGGAATCCAGAGAGGCGAGGGTGCATTACCTGTAGAGAGCTGGGTGGGGAGGGGGTTCATTTCCTTGTCCACCATCTTCTGGTACAAAGCCCTCAGGCTAAAAGGCTCCACCGTGAAAGGCAGGGTCCCAGTCAACATAGCATACATGTTCACGCCTCTGAAAAGAGAGACACCAAAGTATGAGACCAAAATGAGGCCCCCGGGAGGGGAAGACAAATGGGGCACAGGCTTGGCACAGCTTTAGCCCTGTTGCTTTCATGCTGACCTCAAGAGGCCTTCTTTCTGGAAAACTTGGTGACATACTGGAGGAGCAAAAGTGAAAAGCATGAGTAAGAGCTTGTCTGTAAAGACTTGGACAATGGACTGTGGAGATCAAAGAAGTCTATGGAACTTCAATGGCTACCCCCTAAGGAAGGGAAACCATGTCCTTCCTTCTGGAAGGAAGTCCAGACCAAATTATGTGAAGAATACCAGCAGCAGGCTGGGAGCCTTGAAAGTAGTCTTGCCATTATGTGGTTTTCCAAGTATGGCTGACAAGGTGGAGCATGGAGGAGGCCAGACCAAAAACATATATAGGGCAAGACCCTGCACTTGCATGGGAGGGCAAGCCACAGCCTAGCCAGCAGCTCTGGTTACCTGTAAGTCCTTTGAAACAAGAGTCTCACCCCCAAAATGGGCCTGTTGCTCTTCCCTTGAATCCTGTTTGGGCCTGTAACTATAGAATTCTCCAGGGCGGGAATGGGGGAGGCATCTCCTCCCCACTCTTATTTTCTCTATCATTGTTCATTGTAAGATCCCACCACCCAGCCCTGGCCCCGTGGCCCAGACGTGGTCGGAATACCTTCTGAATGGGCTTAACTGCTTACATCCAAAGCCAATCTAGCAGACGGCAACAGCTTCTTGGAGGACTTTTATTTTCCTGAATGTGCAAACCTAATATCATTTTGATGAGATTTCCTGATGGGGATGAAATGCCTGCCTGCCAAGAGGTCTCAAGTGTTCAAAAGTGCCCGAGGGAATATGTTTTAAAAACAGGCAATAGGATTTCCAGTCAAAACAAATCCAATGAGACTGATTGAAATGAAGACCCCCGGGGCCCAATTCCACGGAGGCGCCTCTGATTTACAGTGCTCCAGATCACGACAGGTACAGAGCCCCCGCGCTGCAGCCAGAAATCATTCTCAAATTGCAGACATAACTCTAAGACCCCGTTCCTCCTCTGTAACTCACAGTGCAGTTATGGCCACAGATACATAAACATTCAGTTCACAAACACTTGCTGGCTGGCTCTCCGCCCCAGGCAGGGGCTGGGTAGGGATGAACCAGATGGAGCCCTGCCATCTTCGATTGTGGGGGACAGTCAACAGGTAACGTCTAAGCACAATCCTTTCAAGTAGTCAGTTTATACTAAGTGCCTGAAGGCAGGTGGCCTCTGCCAGGAAGGTTGAGTATATGCACCCGAGCTTCCACACCTTAGGGATGGGGATGACAAGTCGGGAAGACAAGATATGGAGACCAGAATGAGCCAGACATACACATACACGGAATCTACAGGAGCACTCCCCTGTGTGTTTGATGGAACACGGTCCCCAGGACAACAACAGATGTTGGCTGAATACAAGTTCCAAGGCCAAACAATTTGGGGAGCAGTCATCTGGTATCAGGTAGATTTAAGGGGATCAGGACAGGGAGCAGGAGCTCAGGGCAGTATACTGGCATGTTGCCACTGAAGCCTGAGTGGGAGGGATGGCGGGCCACAGAGAGAAAGGCTAGTAAGGAATAGGTATGGGAAGGAGATGTGTCACTTTGTAAACCTGAAAGAGTGATAGAACTGAGGAAGCCAGGAGGGGCGGTAGGATGGGGTACTGGGGCTGGTAACACGCTTGGAAACCTACCATGCAATGCTAAACATCCTGGCTCGGAGGATTCTTGGAGACCAATGAGAGAGAAAACTAAGGAACCCCCCGACCCCCCAATCATAGAATTTCTTCATTCAAAGGGGTCTTGGACATGTGGCTTTTATAATAGGAAACCCTCCCAGAACATCCAGAAAGTTACTGTTGGGAGCCCCTGAACAATTTTCAAGACAAGTGTTTCCAACTTCCCCAGTGCAGTTCATTCCATTCAGGACAAGCCTGGGCACGAAGGAGGCCCCCCCCAGTACTAAGCCACAGTCTCTCTCTTCTCCTCTTTGGTGGTACAATGAGATCTGTCCTCTCTTCTCTGCTCACTTCTGGGCACCTTTGTCTTGGTCTAACATTCATTCATACCTAAAGTTGAAGAGGCTGGTACCTACATAATATCACCCCCCCACACACACACACACAGGTAAATATTGTCTAATACCCAACCTATACTTGTTTCTCAAACTGAGATACATAGGACACATCCTCGGGGATTCAGCAATTCCAAGTTTTGATTTTCTTTTGGTGATATACTTAAGCATCCTGGAAACCGCAACCAGGGACATTGGACGGTCACCCCATAACCAAGTGCACACTGGGTTTCGGCCACATAACCAAGTACACACTGGATTTTGGTGCTTGCTTCTGCTTTGGTGCTCACCAACACACAACCTTTGCCAAAATAGATCACTTTTATTGTCACAGGCTAATGAGAAAGGCGCAGCACCCAAAGTGTGGTGCTCAGTAGAGCAACAGCATCACCTGGAAATGTTGGATTTGCAAATTCTTGGGCCCCACTCCAGACTCAAGGAATGAGAAGCTCTAGGGGTGGGTCTCTGCAAACTGGATTTACACAAGCCCTCCACATGCTTCGGATGCAAAGTCAGATTTGAAAGCCGCTGGAGGGGTGAAAATGGGGGGGGGGAGGGAGAATTGATTGAGCCCATGGCAATGGGCCAACCAGCTCAGAGAGCCTGTGCCCAGCAAGGAGAAGTAACGCCCAGATCTTTTGAGCAATTCAGCTCTCACCAACCAGTAGCCATGGCACCTAACTAATGCTACTTATTTGGGGATTCTTTTAGTCTCAGTTATATTTAACTTGTACATTAGTTTTGGGTTTTTAGTTGTACAGAGCCATAAATAAAAGGAGTTTAATTTTACATTCATATACATTAAGCAAAATTTAAATCAAAGTAACTAAAGTCAACACCAGGGGATACCAAGAATGTTCTTCCTTGACAAGAAGAGTGTTCAACACTCCAGTTTGAAGAATACTGCCCTATGACCTTTTATATTTCCCCTTATCTTTAGGGGACATGGAGCTTCTTGTCATGGGGTGGGGAGGAAGGGTTGTTGCATAAAATAGTGCCAAATGCTAGAGGAGATAGGACGTGACAGTAACGGAGGGAAATCCAAATGAAGGAGTTCAGTGAATGTAACATGTAATATGATGCCAGGGGGCCAACTCTAAAACCTTTACGAAAAGTCTCTGTCTTCGAGGTGTCATTGAGACATCTCCTTGCCACCAAGTGACTTCAAAAGATGATACTCTGGCCACTGAGTACCATTCTCCATTATCTGGCTGGGGCCACAGATAAAGGTAATAGATGCCTGTTTTAAAGACTGTGCTGGTGAACTTGCACCAGGGCGAAGCAAGTGGTTTTTATAACTGATTATTTTACCAAACTGACTCCAGAATTTCATTTCACTTGGGGAAGTTTATCATCAAAGTTATCATTGAAAACAGTCATAAGTCCCTAAAGGGGACCCCACTGTCTCACCCAGGGTCGCTCCTCTACAAAACGTGGGTAACAAGAGTACGTTGGATAAGGGTCAAATGAACCAAGCCACAGAAAGTACTGGATGCTGGGCCTGGCACAGATTCAGTGCCTGATAGATGTGAATCTATCTACTGCTTCATCGGTAAACTTTTAAAAACAACAGATACAAAGCTACAATTATATTTGTATCCTGTTGCCAGATAATGATGGAAATCTACGTGGAGAGTCATGCAGTCCCAGAAAATTTTACAAAGGAAACCAGATTGAGCATCTTCATTCCTTTCCCCCAGGCTTTTCATACATGTTTAATATCGGGATAAAGAGAAATCTTATCCCTTTGACATTTCAGAAGTATGTGAGGATGGATACCAAGGGAAAAATGTGGAATGCAGTTTATAAACCTCTGTAATCCCAAAGAATTAGTAGAAGTCCCAAGACATGTACAGAATTTCCTGATGTGTCTTTTGAAATATGGTGCAGGGGCTTTCTAACTTCTCCATGGCAGACATGGGAATCCCAAGAATCACAAATAGTGGGGCACCTCGGTGGCTCAGTGGTAGTGTCTGCCTTTGGCTCAGGTCATGATCCTGGGGCCCTGGGATCGGGTCCCACATCAGGCTCCCCCTCCCCCAAGGAGCCTGCTTCTCCCTCTGCCTATGTCTCTGCCTCTCTCACTCATGAATAAATAAAATCTTTCCCAAAAAATCACAAATCTCTTTTTTTTTGTTTAAGATTTTTAAATGTATTTATTTGAGAGAGAAGAGAGAGCAAGCACGGAGGGGCAGAGGAGAAGGGAGAGAGAACCTGAAGCAGACTCCACACAGAGCACGGAGCCCAATTCAGGGCTCGATCTCACAATCCTGTGATCACGACCTGGGCCAAAACCAAGAGTCGGACACTTAACCGACTGAGCCATCCAGGTGCCCCAAATCCTAAATTGAGGAAAAAAGGGATGAGAGACCAGAATGAAAGTCTCAAACAAATACGATATGTGAGTTTTTCCAAACAGAAAGAAAGAAGGCTGAGTCATTACGGGGTGACAGAAAATCCAAAGGTAACTGGCCAGTGTGGAATATGCTGGCATCAGAAGAAAAAGGTAAAGTGACAATGAAGAAAAACAGAAGGATGAGGGGATGGGGCCGCATGAAATATAAATGTGGAATCTTTGGGATTAAGTCAGGAAGCCCAACGGTGGTCCCCATGTCCCATCAGATAATGAAATACTCCCTGGTGGGAAAGCTGGAGTGTCACCTATCATCCAAGAGAGGAAAGACAAGGAGTCAGACCACCCTGGAGAAGTTGGCCAGCAGCTTTAGAAGGACACAAGAGACAAGGTAATGGACAGAGCTGCGCTGGCCCGTGTTGGGAACATCTGGCTACTGTTCTCACAGGGCCAATGGGCAGCATCCTCAGGAACATCTGGCTACTCTTCTCACAGGGCCAATGGGCAGCATCCTCAGGAACTGCCCAGGTTACACCAAAGCGAAGCTGTGAGAACCTTCAGCTGACACACCCGGCTTCTGTGTGATTCTTCAAGAAAAGAACTGCCTGTGAAAAATGTTTAAAAACCCTCTCTGCCTAAAAGCAACATCTTTCCAACTTTTAGTATCAACTTTCAGTCCAACTTCTGATTTTAAGTCTTGAAAGTAGACTGGGAAGAGATCTGTCCACTTGGAGAATCTCAAACTTCACGGCTACTCCTTAAAATGGTCTGTGTTCCACGAGAAATTACTATCTTGTGGATTTTCAGCCTTTTTTCTTCCTTTTCCTTTCCTCCTTCCCCTCTTCTACTTTAAATGCACAAGCTAACTACACACACACACACACACACACACACACACACAAAGTCTTAGATTTTATAACTGAAAAATCTCAGAAGCTAAAGGAATTTCTCTGTTAAAAGTCAAAAGCCCTAAGCTACCCAAAAGAAGCCACAGGGCTCCAGTTTCCACCTCCTTCTATCATTTTGAGGGGGTATAAATGGAGAGAAAATGCTATCCTTTCACATCTCACCACTGGCAGCTGGTGGTGTCTGGTAGTACTTTTTACAAAACAGAATCTAAGGCTTGAATGCCTGAGCAGGGCTGGAAACAAGATGGGTCCCCTGGGTCCCCTCAGCCAACTTGTCTACCCAAAGGGACAGCAAAGGGGAGAGATTTTTCCCACTAAGTGAAAAGAGATTCAGTGAGACTGGGGTGGTGGTCTGGGTGTGTTGTACACGACCTTCCACTAGGCACTAGGTCTTCACATAAATGTTTCGCCCACCCCATGCACTCCCAGGGGAGCAAAGAGCAGCTTTGGTTGAAACAATACAGCATTTCCAATGCTTTGGGGATAGATCTCCTGATTCCCATCTTCCTTCCTCTTAGAGATTCACCAAAGTTCTCAAAAGAGCACTGCAATACTCTGAAAATAAAGTTAATTTGTATTCTTTTCATTTAAAAAGTACATCTGCATTAGTGTTTTTTTTTTTTAATTAGCATATATGCCACTCTGAGGAAAAGTCAGTTAACCATAAAAGCAGTTTACTACCACGGAATGAACATTTTTGATTTCGTGCCTGAAATCTCAAAGTTCACTGGAGATCAAGATATTTCAGGCATCTCGATTAAAGGTAAGACGTGAATGATTTGAAAGATATTCATATATGAAAATGAAGAAAATAGCGGGAAAAGCCCCAAGACAGCATACACCATCCCACTGACATTGTTAATGCCTGATTCACTAGAAGAGGAGGGTCCCGGGGGCCCCATTTGTCGAAAGAGCTCTCCTTCCAGAGGTTTCCCTGAGTGACAAGCTGGTTTTCTTTCCACGTCAGTCCCAGAAGTCTTGGAGAAAGGCCCCAGCCATCCGTCAAGGTCCAAACCTCCAGAGGCAGAAGTTTGCTTTTGATTTGAGAAGTGAATTCTTCATTCTGTTGTTTCAGAACGATAAAAAGGGATGTTTTATAATAACAGTGTCTGACCCAGAAAGAAAATTGGTTCCATTTTCACTCTCTTAAATGGCCTTTTAAATTAAATTCTCTTTGGGTTTTCCATTTCCAATTCTGCCAGCGAAGTCGTGGGCACCAAACAGGAACCTAACCAGTATCTCAGACACAACACCCCGAAGCAGTGGAGAATTAATCTCTTCCAGAAGGTTCTGAAGTTTTTCATTTTCTCCAGGATCAAGAAGGAGAGTAATCAGGTTTTCATAGGTTCGAGCCTCTGCATATGCTGTTCCCTCTGCCTGGAAATCTTCTCGCTCCCACCTGGCAAATTCCACTTAATGCCTCAGAAGCAGATTAAATTCTCCTCTGATGCCTTCTTGATCTGAGCCAGCTATGCAGCTCTATTTGTTCTGTGTTGTACCTTCTGACAGGCTGTAATTGTTTACAGGCAACACTTGTTAGGTAAGTAGGGGTCTTCGTCGGCTCAGGCCTCCGTAACAAAATACCACAGATGGGGTGGCTCAACCAGCAGACATTTATTTTCTCAGAGTTCTGGAACCCAGAGTCTGAGATCAGGGTGCCAGCATGGCCAGGTTGTGGTGAGCTCTCTTCCTGGCTTGCAGAGAGCCACCTTCTTGCTTTGTCCTCACTGTTAGAGACCAAGCAAACTCTGTGGGGTCTCTCCTTAAAAGGACTCTTATCCCATTATGGGTAACTCCACCCTCATGACCTCACAAAGGCTCCACCTTCCAATTCCGCCACACTGGGAAAGTAGGGCTTCAATATATGGATTTGGGGGGGGGGGGGCAGGAATACAGTTCTGTCCACAGCAGCAGATAAGTGTGGTGGATTATAAACAAAACAAAACAAAACCCCAAAGTCCACAAATTCTTTCCCACTCACCCCACTACTGGGTGCAATCTGATGACCTCTCTCTCCTTGATTCCGGGTCGGCCATGCAGTCTGCTTTGAAAGGTTAGCAAATGTGACACAGATGCTTCTTGGAAAGTGTTTACGCACCACGGCTTGCCCTCTTTTACTCCCGGGAACTCTTCCGCCATCGTGTGAATGAAATCCGGCCTATCTTGTGGTTTTCATGCAGCCAGAAACTTATTACCTACAGGTAGCAGCGATGACTAAGAATTTGGATTTATAATTGAACCATGGGGTGCTTTCTGCTGGGTGGCTGATGGAGGCTCACACTCCCGCTGGCTAAGGGATGAGCAAGAATTCTGTGAGTCTACTTCGTTCATCTGTTAGTGACCTTGATTCAGTGCAGGAAGCATTTCATACTTACTGGGAAGGAGGACAGCTCTTGGGATCTGGAGCAGTTGAGTTTTTACTCATCAGTTTACTTTTGATCTTTCCCCAGATTTCAGAGCTTAAACAACAGAAACTGACTTTCTCACCATTCTGGAGGCTCAGAGTCCAAGACGAGAGAGTCGGCAGGGGTTGGTTCTTTCTGAGGGCCGTGAGCAAGATACCTGTTCCATGCTGCTCCCAGAGCTTCTGGTGGTTGCTGGCCATCTGGTGTTTCTTAGCTCGGAGATGCAGCACTATGATCGCCGCCTTCAGCCCCACGTGGCGTTCTCCCTTCATCTCTCTGTGTCTAAACTTCCCTCCTTTATCAAGACATCTGTCATACTGGATTTTACGACGTTTTCACCGGATTACCCTGTCAAGATCTTCTCTCCAAATAATGTCACATTCTGAGACACTGGGACTCCTGCATATCTTTCGGGAGGAGAACACAATTCCATCCATGACATGTTGTTACCCTCCTGCTTATAATTTTCCAGTGGCTTCTCACGACCTTTAGGGTGAAACCCAAACCCCTTCCCACACTTCCCCACCCACCCGCCCCTGGCCTTCCCACATCCTGTTCCCTGCGTCTCAGGCCTTCCTCCCTGACACCTCTCTCTTCCCAGAGTTTGGTTCTACTCATCCCAAGGATTTGGCTTTGAGGTTTCCTCCTCTGGAGGCCACCACCGTCCTCATTCACTGCATCCCACCCACTTCCTCCACAGCGGTTCCCACACCCAGCTTATAGCTTTTAAATAAAAATGCCTGTCTGCCCCACGAGACTGTAAACCCCACAAAAGGAAGCACACCATTGTAGTAGAAGCAGAAGAGAGTGACGATTTAAGTCAAACTCTAGAGTCAAGCCAGCTTGGTTAAATCCTCGCTGTGTAGCTACTAGCAGTGCCACCTTGGGCAAGGGCTGAGAACTCTTCGGGCCTCAGTTTCCCTGTCTATAAAGTGGGATAACAGAGCATTCCCTTGAAGGACTGTGAGGCAGATGAGATGACTTAATACTTGCAAAGCCCCTGGAACAATGCTTGTCACTCAGTCAGAGGTGTGTGAGCATGAATAGCGATCTTTGTAGGAGCAGGGACCCACCAAGGCTACTTTACTCACCCTCATAATTCGGCACAGCACCTGGCTCAACAGATATTTGCCGAAGAAACGAACAGTTGGTAAGCTGTATGCTGCTCACATGGCTTCTTTTTATTCTTTTTAAGCTTTAGCAACAGCTTCTAAAAGGGGCCTAATTTATGCCATCCCTGTGAATCAGGCATGGGTCATGTGGCCTCATCTCGTCAAGAATGTTCTAGGGTCAGGTCACCCAGACTTGCTCCAGGGAAACCTCATTTCTTAGAATAAAACATGGTACTCCATGGCTTAATGAGACTGAGAATCTCCACCTCAGCTCCACACCACAGGGCATTGGATCCCGGACTCGTGCGGCTACAGTATCTGGTGTACCCAGAGATCCTCCATCAGCCCCCAGAGCTATACCACAATCAACGGAAAGACCACGGTCTGTATAGTGTGTTACTATTTATCAAAGACTTTCCTATATACTACTCGAGGGCACCAGGATAAGAATGACACCTGATTAGAGCTTTTCAGAAGGCTTTAAGCTACACATCACCTTCTTGCGGGTGGGGGTGGGGAACAGGCAACTACGTGGAGAGGTGAGCAAAGAAATGTCCAGCTGCTCCAGACAGCCCAACCATGACAGAAGCCAGGGCGGAGGAGGGAAGTGAGTGTTTTGGGGTCACCTTCATCTCTCCTGCAGCTTCCCTCCACCTTCCCTCCTTTGATGCCACCATTACTTCCTAGTGGAGTCACTGCTTCTGGTTGATGGATGGTGACACAATAGGTGTCAGGAGACCAGGCCCCTCTGCTATTATCTCCGGGTCCCGAAACTGAGCAGTCAAGCACCTGTGGTCACTAAATGCGGATTTCTTTCCCAAATCAAGGGATTTGGCAGTCAAGGGACTGAGGCAAGGGACTCAGGCAAAGTCTGAACTTATACCTGCCCCACAGATGACACTGTCTTTTGCAGCTGGTGCTTTTCATTACCCTCCTTGGATGTCCCCAGACAGGAGAAGTGATTTATTCCCATCCCACAGTCAGCACGAGGGGACGAGATGTTCCACGCAGGTGATACAGGTCCAGAAGCTCTCTTGCAGCTTTGACGATCTGTAAGGCTCCTTCCTTCTACCCACACTTCTAGACTGTAAGGAGCTGCCTGCTTTGCCAGTCATGGAGTGGAAAGGTCCCCCCCTTCATAGGCTGAGCCCCATCACCATGACAACTTGTGATGACACTTACTCTGTCCCTGAGAGAGCAAAGTCCCTGGGAAAGCAGGGCCGGAGGAGTAAGTCGTCACCTGCCCTCCAACCGCCGGCTTCTCTTCCCTGTGGTCATTACGCCTCCCACTCCACCAGTCACATCACGCCCCTGAACCTCTTGGCCTTTCAGGCTGCCTATTCTCCATAGCCTTTTTATTTTTGTGTGTGTGCAAAAATTATTCCTCATATAGCTCTCCCTTTAGCATAACTGAGTTCCCTAACTGTTTTGGAGAGAAGGTGATTATAGACTCAAACATTCATATTCATCCGTTAATCAATATTTACCAGGGGCAGATCATATGCCCGACACGTGTGAGAGTTCTTAAGCATTGAAAGAGACCAAGAATGGATTTCACCTCAAGTATCGACTCTGATCCATGGGCAGCGATTCCTGATGGCTGTGTTAAGAAGGATTCTGAGGCCCTTCTGGGCACAGGATAAAGAATTTGTGAATCAGCAATGCTGGCCAAACAACCCAGGGTACCTGAAGGAGAGGGCTTCCTCTGCTAGGGCTTCCTGCTACCACTCCCACCAACTCCAGCAGCCCCCAAGCCTTACCCCAGGGAGTCACAGCACACACTCTCCATTTACAGCCTCCTCCTGAGAGGTCAAGAAAGTAATGAGGAGCTCAGGCTTCTGTGTGAAGAGCCCTGAGTGCAAAATGTACCTCCACTGCTTACACACTTACCCCCGGGCCTCCCTCCTGTCTGTAAAATGGGCACGAGAAAGCTTCACTGGCTGTCCTGAGGATCAAAGGGGCAATTAGCTCTGAGCACTTGGCCTGCCCAGGAACAAGAGCTGACGCCCCCCTAACTTGTGACCAGCGGCACCCAAGTCCAGGGAATTCTGTTGTCCAAGTCCAGGGAATTCTGTTGTCCCCTGAATCTCATGCTGGGCTCCAGGTTCCCCTCACTTCCAACTAGAACCTTCTGGACTCCCTTCACTTCTGGACGCTGGCCCTAGGTCCCATTGCTCTGTTCGTTTCCTCAGTCAACTAAAGCCCCTGACCCTGTAGCTTCTGTTCACCGGGATGAAATGCCTGTCCCTCCCCACCCCTTCCCTCCTTCCTCTATCCCAGGCTCCATGCCAGGTGTCCCGCCCCATCGGGCTGCAGTGCAGGGTTTCCGGTAGGTGAGCTGTGACCACAGGGGGAGCACCAGGGGAGCAGGAAACAGATGAGACACAGAGGCTCAGAGCCAGCTTGCGAGAGGCAGGGAGGGCTGCCCTGGGGAAGTGGCATCCCAGAAAAGAAGAAGGAAAGAGAAGGAGTATGGGAACAAGAGCAAGAACCCCGGCTGAAGGCACAGTGCGTGCAAGGGACAGGAGACACAAACGTGGAGTCAGCTAGAGAACAGATGGGGAGAGAAGCAGAGGGAGGATGGCTCCCAATGAGGCGATGGGGCCATGTTCAAGAGTCAGGCCTTTCTCTTCAGACCCTTGGAGTCGGCCTGATTCAAATCCCAGCTCCACCACTCAGTAGCCCCGTGACCTTAAGAAATTTTATTAATGTCTCTTGTCTCTTTTCTTCCATACAATGGGGATACAGAGTGTAACGGTTTCACTGGGATACCATGAAAATGAAGTCCCGTGGTGCCTGCTGTACACCAAGCAGCAGCAAACGTTAGCCTTTCTCCAAACTGGATAAAGGAAGCATAGCGAGGAGGGAGAGACATAGGAGAATTCTAGAAATGTACTGGATTACCACACTCTTGGTTCAAATTCGCCGCTCTCATCCCCAGCTTCCATCCTAATCAGCAGCCCAATCTCTTTCTACAGCCCGTTTCCCATTGGTGAGGAACTTGGTCCCGACCCCAGAATCCAGGACCCTCCCCGCACCATTCACGCATGACGCTGAGGGACCCACCCACCAGGGGGACCTTAGGGAGCCAGACTCAGCAGCCCTGCTTACCACCCATGACTCATCCCTTCAGTGTGTCCTGAGTTTGCCCCTGGAGACCCGTGCTATGCGAGACACTGCAAAGCGGACCTGAAAGGTCCCATCCTCACTCAGCATCCTTCCCAACTGGGGATTTGGACAATAAATGGATTAACGAACACTAAAATGCCAGGCCTCCATGGGTGCTAGGGAGGGATGTGTGAGGGTGACAGGAAACTCAGAAATGGTCTCTGCAGTGGTGACACTGCATTCAAGCTGGAATGTGGGCAGGGACAGGCCACCTGAAGAGCCAGGAAATGCCATCCCAGACAACGGAAATAGCAGGTGCAAAGCCCAAAGGTGGGAAAGATGCAACAGAGGCCAACGTGCCTGAGGAATTGTGAGCAACACATGGAGTAGATGGCGTAGTGGTGGGAGCATGGGCCAGGCAGGGGCTGCTTTCTTCTGACGAGGATGCAAAGCCATGGGACAATTTTCAGCAGGACAACCACAGGAATGACTCATGAAACTAGAACATGAGTTCTGTGAGTTCAGGACTTTGTTTTCTTGTCTCCCCAGCAACGGAATGAATTTTGGTACAAGCCTCTCTGGTGGTCTGGGGAGAAGGGATCAGCTGTTCCAGAAGGAACAGCAGTGGAAAGCCGGGCCCCCAAAGAATCATTGAATATCTATCCCAGAGCCTGTAATATAACACCCCCTCATCAAATACTCCAAGGTTATTTCATCAGAAAGGGAGAGCGGACACAACAGGAGGGAGTGTTCCCTTTTATAAGTTCCATAACTCACATGGACCAGACATCGATTTTGGGGCCATATTTCTTCCTGGCAAGAAGTTCGGGCGCGGCGTAGGCCGGGCTGCCACACTGCGTGCTGAACGGGTCGGAGTGGCCCAGGATCCTCGCACAGTTGCTCAAACCAAAGTCTGCAAAGGGGGTAAGACAAAGCCGGCTCTGGATTAGGAAACTGTGAAAAAGAAGAAGGAAAAAAAAAAACAAAAAAAAACCAGGGGGCAGCAGGAAAGGAAACGTTCTCTCATGCTAACACATCATTTAGCATCCCAGAGGAGCACCAGCAGCTGCAGACCATAACCTTTGGATATGGATCTCAAGCCTGGAAACATTTTATATCAGGCCTCGCTATAAAATCCAGCTAGAGCTAAAAGTATGTTGAACCAAAACATTATTTTCATCAAACCTTGGAAATGAGTCATCCAGGAAAAAGAGAGGCTTCGCTTTCTAGGACTAAGGCAGGAAGGGAGAAGGAGCAGAGGCCTTGCAGTCAGCAAACTGGCTTTCAAGTGGCCACGTGGGGGGAAAAGCTGAAGGAAGGTTCGTTTTCTCTGGCTGGGGTTGGCGTCACCCGGGGTGACACGCGATCCCACCATTTGGACTTGACTTTTTTGGCTCAATGTTTTCATTTCGTGCAAGTCTCTTAAAAATGCTCCTGATGCGTGTGGGGAAATATGGGGATTGGAAGAGGGAAAACTATACACCCAATGATTTAGACGATGCTGAACGCTGCTGGAAAGCTACCGCCAGGAAGACGGCAATGAGAACTGGACTAAGCGACCTCCTAGCGTTGCCTTGCTCTTGGGTGATGGAGCCAAATGGGAAAAGTAAAGAAGAGCCCAGTGCATCCAAAGCTGTGCTGGGCGCAGTACACCTGCTGTGTCGTGTTTACTCCTTTGATCCTAAGGACGCTGCGACTGGAGGGTAATCAGAGCTGTCAGTGTTCTGTCCTCATCTGACGTCTTTCCTCAATCTTTGCTGATTCCAGAAGGAAGATTGTGGCTTCTCCTTTGAACTTCAATGTGAATATTAGGTTCTAGTCTCCCAAACAGGACATTCTGCTCACAGGGCTCTCAGTGGCCAGAGACTGGCTTGAACCAAACCCTTGTACTTTCTCAACTGGCAGGATTTAGACCTAATTTCACTACTGGGTTTTCTCCTTGACTAACGTGCCTCCACCTGCAAGCACATGATTGCTATAAAAAAAAAAAAAAAAACTCAGGAAAAGAGGAACATGGGACAGAGTGTGAAGTGACTGTAAGTCCATAAAGTGACTCACACTATGGGTCAGGATGCACCACTAGAAATTCTCTCTACAGTTGCTGTGGGGACTGTGTCTGGTGATGGGGTGTTCCCAAATAGAACCCTGCCAAGCAGAGCTCAGAAAACTCTTCAAGGCTCTGGGCTTAGAGATGAAGAACCAGAACCTACCCCAGGGATTGGCAAACCACCCGGGGAGGCTGCATGTGGACACATTTCACTCTTCCTTTGTCTTTTATGATTCCATGTTTTTTTCTCATAACATCCCTTTGCTCTCTACTCTTGCACCCCCACCTCCACCCGGCCCCCAATTCCTTGCCCCCCACCCAGTCCATACCAGTAGGTCCCATATAACCTGTTCAAGAAAGTCCCTACGGGAGCCACGGGGCCCTTGGCCTCCCGTCTCAGGACAAGATCTCTGTGCCAAGGATTTGAGGACCCCTGTTCTCAGACCTCTCAGACCTCTGTAGTATCACCGACACAGGAAAAAAGGGAAAGGGCGAATATTTTTCTAAGAGGAAAAATCATAGCATGCTTGAAACTGGACAGTTGCTTAAATGCTTTGGGTCTGCAAATCATCATCCTAAAGGAATTTTAATAAAACAACAAATACATAGAGGACCACGGGGGCAGCCCAGGTGGCTCAGCGGTTTAGCGCCGCCTTCAGCCCAGGGCCTGATCCTGGAGACCCGGGATCAAGTCCCACGTCAGGCTCCCTGCATGAGCCTGCTTTTCCCTCTGCCTGTGTCTCTGCCTCTCTCTCTCTCTCTCTCTCTCTCTCTGTGTGTGTGTGTGTGTGCCTCTCATGAATAAATAAATAACATCTTTAAGAAAAAAAAAAGAGGACCATGGAATAAAGATTACATTGTTGGGGGCAACATTTTAAGGGAAGCTTTACAAACAGTCATGTTAAAGGCCTGGTCTCCCTAGGAGTTCTGTAAAATTTCTCTCTAGATTTCTGACATTAAATCAAGAGACTCTGTGTCTAATCTCAGTGGGGTTCCATTAACAGCAAAGCATTGCCTCATTCAGATCACTCCCTCCACTCCCTAACGGGGGTCTGTAAAAAACTGCTGGACACCAAGAGGGCAGGGCGAGATAAGCAACTGGGTCACCCCCAACCCCCCTCCCACCACCCACCTAACCCTCGCTCTGCTCCCAGGCAAGCTTGAGAACACAGTGCCTTGCCTTATCTTAAGCACAGTTTCAAGAAGATAAATTAGCAGATGATCTGGTGAGGGGAGGAGAGAAAATCTGCATTTTAAATGACTTAATGTCGACCTAGCCAGAAGGGTTTCATTTAAAATATACTGGAGAAAAACAACTGGTCTTCTCCACACTTATAAGGGTAATTATTAAAATATTATACGTGTGGCTATAATTAGAACCCTGAAACTACAGTGAAGTCCACCTGCCCGTGTGTCACCCAAGTCTGTCTCAATTAGAGTTGGTAAACGCATAAGCCCACTATCATTAGGTTTTCCAAGAGCTGCAAAATGAATCTTGCAAAACGCCCCAAGGGAACGCTGCTATGGAAAACTGAACTGCAAAACCTTCTAAACTATCAGACATCAGATTGCTTTTTCTTAAGGGGGGGGGGGGGGGGTTCTTGATTAAATCAGATCTTACTCGCAGTTAACTCTAGTTTATTTGAAACATGGCGGACATGGCTTAAGTCAATTTATTTGAAATCAAATTATTTCAGAGAAGGAAAACTATTATAAGAAGAAATGGAAATAGCTATAATCCATCTTGGAAAAATAACTAGGTAATTCCTTTGAAGCAAAGGTTTGAAGAGCTTTCAGGTTACAAAAAGACACTGGGATCCAAATGGCCCCATCCAGGGGCAAGAAAACGCACAAGACCCCAGGCCTTCTCTCCCTCCAGGGCCCACCACTATCTTTGTGACTGACCCATTGGGAAAAAAATGAGGAAAAGCGGGTACAGGTAAACACAAGGCGATTCCCAGTTGTCTGCTCTGGTACTATAATGTCTCTTTTGAGTACAGGTGTACGATAGGCCTTTTGGTTGATGCTGGTCACAGGGACTGGGAACCACATAAGAAGTTTAAATAATGGGAAAGCCAACGATCAGAGCCTCCTCTCCAGCAGTCTTAGAATCTGTGGTCTTTGACACCTCGCTTCCGACAGAACCCACCGATGTCCCAGCTTGGGTGCCAAGCCAGCAACTGCCACACTGAGCAGAGACTGAGCAGAGATGAGTCTGAGGCTTCTGAATCCAAAGAACCTCCTCCCACCCTCCTCAAGGGGAACTGTGGGCTCCCACTGAAATATATCATATCTTCCTCATATTTGCATGGGTCCCCTCTGAGAGCGTTTGTCGGGCAGCCAATTTGTGAGCTAGTTACAAATGCATCCACTGTTCACAGAAATTGGTGCTTCTAGAATCTTAGGGCAAATTTCTAACCAATAAAAAGAGCTGTCCTTTAAAAAAAAAACAGATTTTATTTATTTGTTCATGAGAGAGACACACAAAGAGAGGCAGAGACATAGGCAGAGGGAGAAGCCGGCTGCCTGTGGCCAGCCTGATGCAGGATTCGATTCCAGGACCCCCAGGATCATGCCCTGAGCTGAAGGCAGATGCTCAACCATTGAGCCACCCAGGCGTCCCAGTACATTTCTAGTTTTTATACATGATTGTCTAGGGCTATCACTGGGGGAGAAAGAGAGAGCAAGCCCAGAGGGGAGGGGAGGGAAGAGGAAAGGAGAGAGGCTATAGGAGTAGTGCCAGTTAGGACGTGGAAACTTCCCCCTGGTGACCTGCCTCAGCCTCTGGATGGTGCAAGATGGAAGTGAATTATTTTAACTTTTACTATAACGGACATTTGGCCTTCACGTGGCCTGTTTTCTTATCATCTGCTGCCATTAGGGCAACTCTGTCTCTGACCCCTCCACATTTTCTGAAGACAAGTTCCAGGTCAGCGCTGCCAGAGAACCTAAATAAATCTCCTTTCCTCGCCCCCCCACCATGATGGGCCTTTGGTTTAATGACACGGATCCCGGAAACTAGGACCAGAAAGACATCCTGCAGGCATTTCAACATCTATTTTGTTTAAATGCTTCTGTGTTTGGTTCTCAGCATAACTGAGATGCAATAGCGATGATAAAAAAGAAAATTCTTGGGACGCCTGGATGGCTCAGTGGTTGAGTATCTGCCATCAGCTGGGGTCATGATCCCGGGGTCCTGGGACTGAGTCCCACATCAGGCGCCCCTTGGGAAGCCTGCTTCTCCCTCTGTCTGTGTCTCTGCTTCTCTCTCTGTGTCTCTCATGAAAAAAATAAGTAAAATATTTTTAGAAAGAAAGAAAGAAAGAAAGAAAGAAAGAAAGAAAGAAAGAAAGAAGAAAGAAAGAAAGAAAGAAAGAAAGAAAGAAAGAAAGAAAGAGAAAGAAAGAAAGAAAGAAAAAGAAGGAAGGAAGGAAGAAGGAAGGAAGGAAGGAAGGAAGGAAGGAAGGAAGGAAGGAAGGAAAAAAATTCTTTGACTTGTCCATTTTAAGAAATATGATCCAAAAAAAAAAAGAAATATGATCCTTAAAATCTTTGGGGGGTGGATAAAAACATGTTTCCTCTTATTAGTTTTTTAAGGATCGCTATGTTCAGTCATTAACACCTGTCCACGGTGCTTAATCAGCCAGCCAAGGCGTCTGGTTTGGGGAGCCAAAGAATCTAATTGGTTATTTGAATGATATGTTTCAGAACCTAGAGATGGCTTTTAGTATTTGCCAAACAAAATTTCCTGCTTGGGTACGAGAGTTAAATTCACGACGTTCTATTGATCGTTCCCTTTTCTCCTAATACAAAGCCTTTTTCAAGCCATTGAGAGGGAAGAAATTGCTTGCACCTGAGGTGGGAAAAAAAGAAAGAAAAGAAAGGAAGCAACGATGGTGCTAACATCTAGGTGTAAAAATGATGCCATGAGACTTTAGCCAAGAGCAATCGTACAGGCAAACAAAAATGGAATTCTTCTAGAAAGTGAGTCATGGAGTGAACTCGCTTATGGACTTTGAATTATGAACCAGTTATGACTCACTTTATCCTGGAACCTCCTTCTGATTACCTTCCTTCTAAATTATCCCTCTGTGGGGACTTCCCTCTGCACAACCACCATTGTACAATGGGGCTTCAATAAAGATTATAATAAAAACGGAAGATTAGGGGCAGCCCTGGTGGCTCAGCGGTTTAGCGCTGCCCTCAGCCTGGGGCGTGATCCTAGAGACCTGGGATCAAGTCCCACAACAGGCTCCCTGCATGGAGCCTGCATCTCCCTCTGCCTGTGTCTCTGCCTCTCTCTCTCTCTCTCTCTCTGTGTGTGTGTGTGTGTGTCTCATGAATAAATAAAATCTTAAAAAAAATAAAATAAAATTAAAAAAAACGGAAGGTTAGTTGGGTTCCCTTTTACATGGGTGCCCCATAGTCATTGAAAAGTGAATTAAGCCATGGCTAAGCTTAAAGTATTACTTCTGAACTGAACTATTTTCCATTATTTTTACAAAATTTTACGGTTAGGGGCACCTGGGTGGCTCAGTGGTTGAGTGTCTGCCTTTGGCTCAGGTGGTGATCCTGGGGTCCTGGGATCAAGTCTCGCATCAGGCTCCCCACAGGGAGCCTGCTTCTCCCTCTGCCTATGTCTCTGCTCTCTGTGTCTCTCATGGGTAAATAAATAAAGTCTTTTTTTAAAAAAAAAGTTTTATGGTTAATCCAAATAAAAATAGCCCCTATAAAAATTTAGGTCCATCTTTTTTTGCAATTTTTGCAAAGCTGAAGTTTGAATAATCCAAAGAACCGATAACCAACAAATACTTATTTATAGCTATGGAATTCATTTTATGGTCACTT
Source organism: Vulpes vulpes (assembly GCF_048418805.1). Classification (NCBI taxonomy): domain Eukaryota; kingdom Metazoa; phylum Chordata; class Mammalia; order Carnivora; family Canidae; genus Vulpes; species Vulpes vulpes. The sequence goes on from NC_132794.1 coordinate 12,654,852, forward strand.
TACAGTTTTTCTACCTTCCTTATTATGTTTACTATTAAAATTAATTCTTATTTTCAAAACCATTATTAAGTATTGGAGTGTTGTAAAAGGAGGCAATCTAGAGTATTGTCTGGGATTAGAAATAGACCATGAATAATTTTCAAAGTCAATAATCCAGCAATAAATAACAGAATTGATAACACAACACTTAAAGGATAATCTTGCTTTAAAAAAAAAAAAGTCATACCAATCAGCTTGATATTATTGTCTTCATCTAGTAGCAAATTTTCTATCTTCAAGTCCCTGAAATAAACAAAACCACAGAACATTACAGAGAGGCATTTGAATCGTGGAATCAACATTTTGCTTCTGAAGGCAATCAAACTGTTTGAGAGCCACTTTGAACCAACCCAAAAAGCTTTCTGCCAAAACTCACACAATCAATAAGTAAATATTTATAAAGATGATATCATTAATTGCTGCAGACTGAAAAAGCCAAAGCATTTCAGAAAAGCAGAGAGCACTGAGGGCAAAACACATCGTGAGAAGTTTCCGGAAGGCGTGGGATCAAAGCTGAGACTTGGAGTTTAAATAAACGGGGTTGGGAGAGGGTGAAAGAATTATTCGAAACAGGCGCTGCCTGAACAGGTGGGGAAATATAAATGTGGCCACACGTTTGTGAGCTGGTGAGCCACCAACCAGCGTGAGGAACAGATTCGAGGAAACACCTAAAAAAAAAAGTGAGAGGTGACATAATTTGTCAGTCCTTCAAACTCCATGCATGGAGCCCAAGTGTCATCCACAAGTTGGCAGGTGACAATCTACTTAGGCAAGCAGGTACCACGGTGGGCAGAAAACCACCTCCAAAGAGGTCAGGTCCTAATGCCTGGTATTACACCCGAGTAAATATTAATGTTACATCCCCAAAAGGAATTCAGTGTGTGGATGGAATGAAGATCGTTAGTCTGTGGGGGACTCTGATCATTGACACAGAGGTGACTTGAAGAGCAGAAGGAAAAAACGCACAGGCTCATGCTGGATGGGAGGTGACTGTGGCATCTGTGCTCGCAGACTGTAAGCGGGCAGGAAATATGTTGGCCTTGCTTACCACTGTACCCTCAGGACCTTTGCACATCCCAGGTACTCAGTAAACACACATGAATCTACATTACCAGAGAGATGGTTTTGGATTTCAGAAGAAAAAAAAAACCACATGGGCAGAAATACACATTTGGGGGATGCTTGGGTGGCTCAGTGGTTGAGCATCTGCCTTTGGTTCATGTGGCGATCCCGGGGTCCTGGGATCAAGTCCCGCATCGGGCTCCCTGCAGGGAGCCTGCTTCTCCCTCTGCCTATGTCTCTGCCTTTCTCTGTGTCCCTCATGAATAAATAAATAAAATCTTAAAAAATAAAAAAGAAGTATACATTTGGTCATCAAAACCATCAAAGTCAATGAATACAGTATAAGCATCTTTAAGCCGTAGCCTGTCAACTCAGCTGCACCTTGAGGATTGGATATGTAAGAACATTCTTCTCTTACAAACACACCAAGTTTTATTCCATGGTTCTGAAACACACAGCATTCTTGGTCCAGTTTTTTATTTTTCCCATTTTGAACAGAGAGGCACAGTCACAAGAAATCTTTTTTCCTCCTAGCCCTACTGAAAGGAACATAATCGTGTGATCATAAGCAAAAATGGCAATGGACGGCAGTACTTCCAAGTCGTGAGACAAAAGGGAGCAGTTGCTAGGACTTTTGGTAAACGGGAGAGCAGTGTCCCATTTAACGGGGACAGTTGCTCCCAGCTCGGTCACGGCACCGCCAGCTCCTCCTCTTCTCCAAGAGAAGCTAGAAATCTGGATTTTATCCCAAGTTTTAAATGCTGGCAACACATTCACATTTAAAACAGTAACAACCACACCGCATGGGCCAACCTCGCAGGCAAGACGTGGCCTGCAAACCACCAATTTTCAACCTCAGTACTGGGAGGGGGGCACGGTTGCTGAGTCTTAAAAGGACAGGAGATGAGCACTGGGTGTTATACTACTACATGCTGGCAAATCGAACTCCAATTAAAAAAAATACCAAAAAAATATACAAAAAAAAATAGACATCACCTGCAAAAAAAAAAAAAAAAAAAGACAGGAGATTGCTCAGGGAGAAGATGGGAGGGGAGAGGGGAGTCAGGGACACTGTTGTCACGGGAACATGGAAAGGAAGCATTTCAGGATGGAAAGAAGTCAAGTGTAGAAAAAAGTGAGCTCTCGGAAGTGTCCAATGTCTTTCAAAATTGGAAGGTGGCTGGGAGCCTTAGGGATGGGCACTTGGATGAGAAGGGAGGTCTGAACTGAAACTTGCAGCTAGAGAATATGAATATTCCCCAACGCACATGCCCCCACCAATGGGGGGAAGAACTGGATCCTTTCACCTGGATCCAGTTGAAACAACACACAGATGATATAAAAACTATGTCAGCCTTTAAAAGGTATCATCTATGTCCAAATGCAGGGTGATCCCAAACATAAGGTAATCTCCCCCTCATTTTTCCAATGGGAGGACTCTCATTTCCCCTTCAGCAAAGGGTTTTTGGAAAACACAAATACGTAATTTTCAAAAATGCAATGGAATTATCAAATGTCTATCTAGGAAGCTGCACCATCACCTTTAAGAGCATATGCCGTATAATGTCAACTTTAGAAATATTAACCCCACACCTTCACATTTCGTGAAACAATTTCATTGAAATCCGTCACAGCCAGGATGTGAGCAGGATGACGTCTACGTGTGGTGTCACCAGGGCAGCACAATCTTAAAGTTGACTGGATGTTTGTCAAAAAGCACTTTTTGAATCACTTGCTGGTAATCTTATCACACGCTATTGAAATAACAAGCACCCATTTAAAATCTCTGTAGATTAACCACTCAGTGGATTGTTTTTAAGAGTTGTCTCCCAAACCTTCACAATGGTGAGGTCATAGCTAGAAGTTATTATTAAAGCTGCGTAAAGGGACGCCTGGGTGGCTCAGTGGTTGAGTATCTGCTTTGGCTCAGGTTGTGATCTCGGGTCCCGGGATCGAGTCCCACATCGGGGTCCCTGTAGAGAGCCTGCTTCTCCCCCTGCCTATGTCTCTGCCTCTCTTTCTGTGTCTCTCATGAGTAAATAAATAAAATCGTAAAAAAAAAAAAAAAGCTATGTAAAATGTCCTGGCCTCCCCTTTCTGTCCATTTCCTCAGGAGATTTCTAGAGCTTCCAAAGTCATAAGTGAGTCCAGGTGAATGTGTCTTTTCCAGCTAGTACTTTGTTGTTGGAAATGAGACACATTCTCTTTTTGGAGGAGAGCTAGGACATGATCTGATCTGACCTTATATTCGAACATATACGGTAATTCCAAAAAAAAAAAAAAATACTGCAAAGCACACACAAAACAGTGGGCCAGCATTAGCCCAAACTGTGATCCTGTGAAAACTGATTATAAAGCAGCAGTGCTATTTAAATCTAAAGGAAGGCCACAGTTTGTTTCTTGCAAAATTAAACCTCCTTCCCTGGAAAGAATGGAAGCCACACTAAGGTATTGAAGGCGAAATTTGGTTCAGAACATACACTACGGAGAAAAACACTTTAAAGAGGTGAAGGATCAGAAAGCAATTGCCAAGAATTATAAAGCCAAGCTGGATATTTCTGGGATGACAAAAGCCTAAGAGAACCATAATGATTAGAAGAATGATATAAATGGAAGACTAAAAATAAGAAAAAAATGCAAAAGACAAAAAAAAAAAAAATGCCCACTTTTGAAAGCGGGAAAATGTCATAAAACCAGGGGTGGAATGAATAAAAGGTAATAATTAGGCAAAATGAGAAAAATAAAATGGGTTTTCATTTTCACCCACCGCATCCCATAGTAACCCTACTCCAGTCCCCAGGGTGAATACTCAGAACAAACCTGTTAACCCGTTGTTTGGCCATGTATTACCCTTTCGTCAATGTTTCTAAAAGATTTCAGCAATAATCCATGTCACTGCCTAGAGATTCCATGACTCGTTAAAGGTGAGCTCCATTTGTCTCTGTCCAGGAGATGAGACCACCTAATGCACCCAAAACAAAGGAACATTCAACTGCTTTTGGCTTCATCTATTTCTACCTCTTGCCTTGTCTTTTGAAATAGTTCTAGAAGGAGGGGGAGAGGTTTTTCCTTCTGACTCTTCAGGAAAAGGGCCTTTAAGATCCTATTTTTAAAAGTACTTTTCACCTAGGTATTTACTCAAAAGAGTCAAGAACTTGTAGACATAAATGTTCACAGCAGCTTTATTCATAATTTCCAGAACTTGGAAGCGACCCACCCATCCATCAGTAGGTGAACAGATAAACTGTGGTCCACCCAGACAACGGAATGTTATTCAGCAACAAGAAGAAATGACCTATCAAGTTGTGAAAAGCCAACAAGGAACCCCTATGTGTGTTTCTGAGTGAAAGAAGCCAGTCTGAAGAGGCCACATACTGTGTGATTGCAACAACCATATATCCTCTGGAAAAGGCTAAACTATGGAGACAATAAAAAGATCCCTAGTTGCCTCAAGGAGGAGGAGGATGAATAGGTGGGGCATATTTTTTATGGGTGGTGAAATTATTTTTTATGATACTGACATCATGCATTTGTCAAAATCCACAGAACTGCACACCACAGGGCGAACCCTCATGTAAACTATGGACCTTAGTTAATAATAGTGCCAATAGGGCCAATAATCAGTATTGGCCCATCAATTATAACAAATGTACTGCACGATCACAAGGTATTAATAGGGAAAAACAGTATGGAAGGGGGATGGGAAGGCATCCCATGTGGGGAAGCTTACAGTTTCAGCACATTTTTCTGTAACCCTAAAACTGCACTAAAAAATAAAGCCTATTAATTATTTAAAAGTAGCTTTTGGATATTTTCCCATTCCTGGGAGGTGGGTCCTAGGAATATTACAATTACAATCAAGTGCCTCATCCCGGATGTTCCCCCCGGAGGGAGCATCCTTACCACCTGAAATTAAGGATGAGTCCCATTCAGCACCATGGGCCACTCAGACCCAGCCCAGCTGTTCGACAATGGTCAGAGAGGCCACAAATATTCCCAAGAGGCCACAAAATTAGGAGACATCTTTCTGGATAATAAAAGAGGGATGAATCTATTCATAAGGTTTTAGCGTTAGCGTATTACAGCTTATCTTTAAAAGAAAATACTCTGTTATCCAGAACACCTCCCTGCGGTCCATGTGAAAAGCACGGTACTAGCTCCATCCCGGAGAACAAAATATTTGGCTCTGTTAAGTGTCAGATTGGCCACCTAGGAAGGAAGGTTCTGGACAGCTGACTGGTTTGCACTTGATGATGGAGGCAATGCTCAATTTCACAGTAATGTTCTCTGATTGGATTAATCACTTTGTGGAGGGGAGAGAGAAGTAGGGGGCTCTTCCCACAGTCCTGCAGTGTGAGGAGCTTCTCCTTGTGGCAGGCAAACTGGAAGTTCAGAGTAAACTTATAACTCAGAGGGGAAAAAAAAGGAAAGAAAAAGGCAGCTTTTTCCCCTTGGCCAAAGGAGCTTCAAAGAGGAGACAGGACAAGCAAGAGAGGGAACTGGCATGCCCTAATATAAGGGGGCATCAGAGGATGGGGTTACCTGGACAGCCCTGGGGTGGGGTGCCTGTGTCTTGGGAACTTACTAAAGGAAATTACCATGTGTCTTGGGAACAAAAGAGGGAGCCAAGCCCAGAAGAGGCCTCCCGAGGTGCAGGCACAGACCTTTCTCTGGAAACTGGGCAGTTCTGGGAGAAACGCCCAAGGGTCTCTCATCACAGCACACTGCAGATCTGACCTTGGGTCTCCAGGTGCACTGTGCTTCGGGAAGAAGGAGACTGGGAGAGGTTGGTGGGTGTTTCTCCAGTGACTGAGAGGGCCCAAGGGGAGAGCCCTAATTACCAGCCCTTTGTTCTAGTTTATTTCAAAAGAACAAGCTCCAACAGGACTTAACCATTAAAGGTTCACCCACAGGCTCTCAAGCACACCCCTCACACTCCGCCTGCACCCACCCATTCACCCAAACTCTCCTCGTATTTCTTGAATGATGATAATCTCTAAGGTTTGGAGGCTAGCCACCAAGAACTCCAGTCACAGCCCTCCCAGACAGAGGGGTGTGTGTCAGGGAGGACCCCGTTGCCATAACAAACATACTGGGCCCTGGTGCTCAGTGGGGGAGGGGAGGAGAAGCAGCAGCTGGGCCTCTTCCGAGCACAGGCAGCCAGGAGTAGTAGTGGGGAGGTGCGGAGCTGAAGTGTGTGTGTGGCCGTATGTTTGTGCATGTGTGTGTGTATGCACAGGTGCATGCATGGGTGCAAAAGTGTGTGCATGCATGTGTGAATGTGGGAGGGTGTGGCATGTGTGTGCATATGTGGGGGGGGACACGTATGGATGCCTGTGTGCATACGTACATGTGTGTATATAGGCAGGCGTGTGTGTGTGAGTGAGTGGGCATGTGTTCCTGAGTGCGTGTGTATGTGCATGTGTTCCTGAGTGTGTGTATGCATGGATGCATGTGTGTATGTGGGCAGGCATGGCATGTATGTGTATATGTGGGGGGTGAGCATGTGTGGGTACATGTGTATGTGTGTGCATGTGTGTATATAAGGGGGCATGTTTGCGTGCATGCATGTGTATGTGTGTGCATATGTGCGTGTGGGTGCGCCATGTGTGTGTGCATACAGGCAAGCATGTGCACACATGAATGCACGTGCACACACACCCAGAACACTAGGATGGGAGTAAAGGAAGAGGTTCTCCTTGGCCTCCCCAGGCCTGGCCCAGTCCCGTAGGGAAGGTCAAAAGGTCAGACCCCTAACAAACCTCAGGCCTAGACAAAGGGCCCCTGGAGTGGGTGCCACTTGAGTGGTGACGGAAGATGGAAGGAGGAACTGAGCACAAGGTGCCGCCAGGGTTGACGGCAGCGGAGAGCGGATGGTGTGACCCATGAAGGAGTGGGGAGGACCTGGGGCAGAGGTGCTGAGCACAGTTCAGGGCAAGACCTGGAGACCGGTGACAAAGACAGACAAGCTCATTGAATGACAAGCCCGTGGCCTAGAACAACTCACTTAAACATCGAGTGCCTGATTCTGGTCTGAAAAACTGCATTTCAAAGAGTGGCCACCTGGCTAGGGCCCTAAGCAGGAGGAAGTAGGAAAATGTGCTCAAGTGTTTGGTGGCCACTGGGAGGCTATCCAGGAGGCTACCACACCGCTAGCAGAGAAGAGGTGAGAGGCTGGAGCTGGGGATAATAGAGGTGCTAAGACCAAGTGCATTGGAGAGCCCAGGGAAGACTTGAAAGGGTGATTAATTGGGTGATAAGCAAACAGCATCGGGGGCCATTAGCCCTCAAATGAGAGGTCAGAGAGAAGGAGCCCAGGGGGTGGCCAGAGCAAACTCATACAGGATTAGGTCTGGAGGAGAAGTTTGTGCCGGTGGAGATGGATTTTAGCAATAAGCTAAGAATAAAGCATCCAAGAAAAGCACATAACTCCCCAAGGCCATCAGCATTTTGCAGGAAAATGAGAGGGTTTTTTTTGGGTTAAGTTTATCTTCAAAAGCACTGTATTAAAAGCAAATGATTTTTTTTAATCGCTGATTTACTTACGATATGGGCATTTTGATAAAACACAAGAACAATTTGTTAAGCAAGCACCTGATTTATTTATTCAAAACGAAACCTTTTATTGAGATCCTCCAGCGCTCCAGAAACGAACCATTTATAAAATGAGAGAGCTGCTCAGTCACTAGAAAGATGCCACTCTACCGACTGTGACCTGAAAAGTAAACAAATTGGTACTAAGTCAATGCAGGAACTCCCTTGAAATTCCAGGGACAACGTGGAATATTCCAGAATGAACAGGGAACTGGCCACCAGGAAGCTTCCAACCCGGTGCTAACTCTGACACTAGCTGTATTCATTCAACTTCCTTTCTTCCATTCAACAAAGTCTTGCTGTGTGCCTCCTGGGCTCGAGGCTGAGCTAGCTGATGGCCTGTGCAGAAAATAGATAACAAGCAAAGTAAGTTATCGTTCGAAAAGGGTTTGGAAAGCAAAGCCTAGTTTAGAGCGAGGACCTGAAGGATGAGCAAGATGAATACAAGCCCAGGACATCTGTGAGGCCTCGAGCACGCAGAACGCTGAGCCTGTTTCCCACGTACAGAATGAATGAGGTGGGATCAGTACTAATGATAACAAACACGTACTCGGTACTCTCTCAGTTTTGACACTTTACGTGAATTGGCTCCTTCAATCCTCACAAGCACGTGAAGTGGATAATCCATTATCCTTATTGTGTAGGGAGGAACAAGAGCCGGAGGGATTTGCCCAGTGCAGCTTTTAAGTGGTAGAGCCAGCGTCTGGGTGCAGGTGGTCTGGCTGCAGAATCAACACCGCTGACCACTGGACATTGCGCTCCACAAAGCTGCTGCGTTCGAGCTTGGTGAAATCTCCTATTTCCAATCATATTTGTTAAACCCAACTTAAACACAGCACCTTTGATAACCAGCACCTTCGATACGTGCTCTCTCTTAGCAGAAGGCCCTGGGATCCCAACTAGTTCCCGACTGTGAGCAGAGGTTACCCTCTTCTCATCTGCCTCCCCCCGCCACTCCAAGAAAACCTAAAAGTTAAAAGAACTTAATAACCTACAAGTGCTTCTTGTCAGGCCCAAGAGAACAAAGAAACATCCCTTCTCTTCCAACTGCATTCCTCTTGAGCAGAGAGGGCCCTTTCCCAATATTGATGAATGAGTAAGGTCATGGCCTTGGGAGCGGCAATGTTGACGTACATCCAAACACAGGCTCGCACTCCCTTTGATCATGTGTCTCTCTGTCCTGGTCCCGCGGGCCCCACGGGTTGTCTCTTCCTGCTTAGGGACAGCGGTATTGTGTTACCCTGTTATTTTTTGTCTGTACAGTTTGATTGGACTTTGTTATTTTGAATGAACAAGATGAATCTCAAATTAGCCTCTTGGTATAATCACACTTTTCGTTGATTGATGTCAAGAGTCAACGCTCCATATACAATGGGCAAATCATCAGGTTTTGGTATCGTGCTGGGTGAGCACGTTTGAGAGAAAGAAAGAAGAAAAAAAAAAAAAAGAACTTGCTATATCTTAAATGTGGAGCATCTCAGGCAATCCTAACATGGGGTAATGAAGAAACGAGACCATACTCTCCTTTTGTAAAAGTTAGCCCCAGCCCGGTTACAGCAAAAGACACGACGAAGGCCCTGGCAGGTCCAGTTTAAAATGAGCTTCTCTGCCAGCTAAGGGAGTCTACTATATAGAGCTTTGGGTTCCTTTATTCTTTTTCCACTCACAGTATTTACATGATTTTTCGAGATTTGCTGCCCTTAAATGATATTTCAGTAGTTCTGAGTAGATAATTAAATATTTAGATTTCGTGTCACGGGAAATGAGGGCTTTGCCAACATTAAGTTGATGAGAACATGAGGATATAGTATCGGCCTAATCAGCAACTGCGCATTTAGAGCATCCTCTGACACACATAACCGAAAGCGCTTTAAGTCATTGTCTATGCACAGCCACCCGAATTCATCCTAAGTCCTTTTGGATGATCCAATCTATTTGCTCAGAAATCTTCCCACCAGCGACTCCGGGCCACCTCCGAGATACTGTACTCTCTTACTCATTTGAAAAATCTAACAGCAAGATAATCATGAAATTCATTCCATCTTCACAGCATAGAAGAGAAATCTCCATCATGGAGAGGGTCTACAGTAGAGTATACCAGCTATGAGCTGCGTCACGTACGCTAAAAATTGGTGTTAATAGCATCTGGGAGAGTCAAGACATCCAGCTCAAGTCACCCACGAGTCTCTTCCAAGCAAACATTTTCATGTGATGTCTCCACCACCTAAAGCACCTCCTGTCTGTGTGCACTGGCGCCCATTAACACGAGTTCTAGAGAGAAAAACGAAGAACTCCTCCTAAACAGCACCTATGTCTCCAGTCTCCCCTAACTTTAAAAGATCTGAGCCTCTGCCATTTGGGGCTTATGAATATCTTTCCAAGGACAGAGGGGGAAGTAGAAAGCCGGGGATCAGAGGGAGAAAAGCACACCGTCTTTGCTATCAAAACATTATTAAATTCCTTCCTTTGACATTCTGACAGTAATTGCACTGAGAGGGATTGGAATTTGTTAAAATTACTTTAAAAGGGTTGTTGAGAGTTTCCTGCGGGAGAGACCAGCAAGCCATGCACAGCCCTCACTGGTTTCCCCTTTCTTGTCCTCGGAGGCCTGCAACGCTGGGCACTCATCTGGTTTCTGACAGCATGAAACCCTTGTCACATAACACCCCGTGTGACACCCCCCCCACCCCAGCGAGCCCCACAGAAAGCCCTGCCCCCGCTTCTAGCCTCTGCTGTGACCAGCGGAGTCCGTTATCCTGGCTGATTCATTTGTGAGGTTTCTGCCTTTGTCATCGTAATAAACCAAGATAGAACCAGGCTCACTCACGACCGTCGTTTTCCTAATAATGGCAGAACCGTGACACGGCAGGCTTCAGAAGGGTATTGTTGGAAAGAGCCAAAAATAGTGTTATTCACTTAAAATTTCTGAATGTTCCCTTCCTTGCTGATCTAAACTCAAAGAGTTCCAATGAACCGTGATTTCATGATGACGTGTGTAACTAAAAATATGTCCACGAAGAGACTCTCTCACCTTGGTGAGGAAACGATCCACCTGCAAAGTGCCCCACCAAGGCTGACCCCGGAGCAGCCCCAAGCCAGGGGGCCTCCCCCCATGGGGTCCCCTAGGCTCCAGCACCAAGAGGAAGAGCATCCAATCCCATCAGCAGGGGAAGACCCTCTTCACCTCGAAAGCCCATAAATCCCATAAATCCTGTTAATGAAAGGCCTAGAGCTGCTTTCTTCATCGGTCAGAATATGAATGGCTTTCAAACACGGGAAGCTGATATTACGTCTACTCTAAAGGTTGAACATCGAGCTGCCATATGACCTGGCAGTTCCACTCCTGAAAGTAGAATCCTGCAAACAAAGAGAGGACACACGTTCACACTGTAACTTGTATGTGAAGGTTCACAGCCGCATTGTTCGTAGTGGCCAAAAACGTGCAAACGGCCCGAATGTCTATCAACTGATGAATGGAAAGACAAAATGTGGTCTCCCTACCATGGACTAGGCTTCAGCCATAAAAAGGAGAAGTACTGATAGATGGCACGCCAGGGAAGGGTCTTGAAAACATGATGCTAGGTAAAAGAAGCCTACCATAAAAGACCACATACTGTTCTTTTCCTTTGATGGAAAATGTCCAGAACAGGCAAATCCATGGACAGAGAATAGAGTTAGTGGTTGCCAGGGGCTGGGAGGAAGGGGGAAGAGAGAGTGACTGCTGATGGGTACAGGGCTTCTTCTTTGGAGGGATGAAAATATTCTAAAATCAGACAGTGGTTGTGGTTGCACAGCTCTGTCAATAAGTTAAAAGGGCCTGAACTGTACGCTTTATGGTGGTGACTTTCAAGGTATGTGAATTGCACCTCAACACAAAAAATGTTAAACGTACGCATGCATGTGTGTGTATATATAGGTGTTACACACACACATGCACACAACACATTTCATGACTTGATCTTGCTTTTTTTTTTAAGATTTTACTTATTTATTCATGAGTGACCAGAGAGAGAGAGAGATTGAGAGAGAGAGAGAGAGAGAGAGAGAGGCACAGACACAGGTGGAGGGAGAAGCAGGCTCCCTGCAGGGAGCCCAATGCAAGACTTGATCCCAGGACCCAAGGATCTTGACCTGAGCCGAAGGCAGATGCTCAAATACTGAGCCACTCCGGTGCCCTTGATCTTGCTTTTTTAAAATGACAATCTATACACCATGACCCCTAACTTTTCTCAACAACCCAGAGTAATTATTGATCATAATTTCAAGAAGGAAGGACTATGCATTTATTGGTGAAATCCACATTTCCTTGGGAGGAAAAGTGGGCCACTTTTAAAATATTTTTTCTTTTTCTTTTCATTTTAATACATTTCATTTCATTTTATTTTAATACTAAAAATAGGTATCACCACCAATGGCAACCATCACTAAGGATGCTATTTCCACTCCCTTTTCTTGTGGAGCTCCTCCTCAGGAAGGAACAGCCTGTTCAAGAAAAAGTTTGATTTTCATAAGGATTGGCATCTGGCTTGGGGGAAACACCCCTGCCTTGCAGGAACAAGTTCACAGTTTAAATGGGGATTCAATTCAGTTGAATAAAACAGCTACTGAGCAACTACCGCATATAAAGCAAATACAACGGAAGCACCATCCCTTAGCACTCGCTGCAAAAACATCTCATGCCATCTTAACATTGAGTCTTCTTTCAGGCTCCTGAGCCACTGGTCTCATTACGCTTTGCAAATAAGAACAGGAGCCAACCAGTAACATGACCCTTATTACGTATACCAAGCAATGTTCCAAGCACTTTTCATATATTAACTGATAGCATTCTCCAAATTAACCCTTACACCAACCATGAGGGAAGTATCATCATCATTCCCGTTTTACAGAAGAAGAGACTGAGGTTCAGAGTGGTTAACTAACTTGCCCAGGGTCACACAACTAGGAAAGGGGAGAGCCAGGAGGCAAACCTGGGCACTCTGGCTTCCGTCACCCACAATGGTGCTATGTCAGTTCACAAAAATAAGCACGCAGAGGAATCGTAAAGCACGCTGCAACACCTGAGCCTTGCTCAGAGCACACTGAAGCGCTGTGCCGTCGGGATAGTCAGCACAGGGTCATCGGCACGGCATGGCCCTTACCTGTGGACCACCCCAGCCCGGTGCAGGTGCTCCACCGCAGAGATGAGCTGCCTGATGTATCTGCGGGCTTCGGATTCCTCCAGCCGCTTCTTCTCATAGATCTTATGCATCAGGTTGCCCCCAGGACACAGCTCCATGACCAGGTAATAGCTATTTTCCGTCTCCAAGATATCAAGGAGCTGGGTGATGTTGGGGTGGCGGATCATTTGCTGAATCTGCCCCTCTCGCCGAAGGTTCTTGGTGACATAGGTGTCCTTTTTGGCTCTCTTCTTGTCAATGACTTTTATGGCCACCTGAGAAGACACCAAGAACACGGCTGTTGTCAAGCACTGCAAGCATAGGGTATTCCCTAACGAATCCCAAGAACTCTAGGAAAATGCGTAGCTACTTCTCTGTCCCAGGAGAAAAAAATAAAAAAAACAAAAAACCTTACCTAAAATAGCAGCAAGGGGGAAAAAGAGGGAAAAAAAATGTAACATCAGGAACCACATCCAATTATTAAGTCAGAGAGTGAAATTAGGCAGACTTGAATGGTCATCAGGAAGGCTCAGTGAAGAGTCCGTGTCCAACTTGGTTTTCCACAGCCTGAAATGCCAAGTTCCACTCCAGCCAAGGGCTCCCTCTCAGGCCAAGCCATTATCCATCCAGGGGCTGGGTTCCCCAGGGGACTCCACTTCTGAAAGAGCTAAATCTGCTCCCATCTTCAATTCAAGGGCATGGTTGGGGACCTGGGGGATGCAATGCCCTCTCCTTCCACCCTTTCTCTGCCCTGCACCAGGCTCTGTGGCCCGCAGTGTTCTCCTTCCCTTGCTGAGTTATGGTGTAGGTTAGCTCTTGGCCCTAAATCAGGATCCAGGAGGTTGCTGCTCTAGGTTATAATTTAACTATCCACAGGACACCCCTCCTGGGTCACTGCCCCTACAATCAACATGTCACATGCACAGACCCTCCAGCTTTGTATAAAGATAGGGAAAGAGGGGGGGGGGCAAAGACTGTCCTTTCCAGCCAAAACTGCACCCCTTCCATTTGGTGGCATTCACCTCTCTGCTCACCAGGCCCTAAAACACACCACTGTTATTGCCCGTCTACGGCTTCTCTCCTCTTACTAAATGACCAGCCACCGACATCATGTCGATTCCTTCTTTTTTTTTTTTTTTTAAGATTTTATTTATTTATTCATGAGAGACACAGAGAGAGGCAGAGACATAAGCAGAGGGAGAAGCAGTCCCATTGCGGGGAGCCCGATGCGGGACTCAATCCCAGGACCCCGGGATCATGCCCTGAGCCCAAGGCAGATGCTCAACTACTGAGCCCCAGGCACCCCTCCTTCACCCATTATAGTGGGGGATTTTCAGATCATTAATCCACAGACATGACTAGGAGGAGATAATCAGCCAATAGACCAGACAAGCTGGGGGCTGGTATGTAGCCCCAGTCAACCTGAGGCTAATGCTGTCTCCCCACAAAAGTTAAAGTGAGATTCTGGCTATAGTTTGGCCTCAACAAGTTTTAAAAACTGTACTCATTCATGACCCCAAAAAAAGAAAAAAATATATATACATAAATATATATATACATACACACACGTACACACACACACACATACACACCCATAGACAAACAGACATCCACACCCACGTTTACACACATATAGGCAGGCATGTGCGTGCACACACGTGTATGGATATATCCATTGTCTTGCGGGGGTGGGGAGGAGAGATGCTGAAAAGTACAATTAGATTCTGTCTTTGTTTGAGTCTGTGTTGCAATGTTTTAAAAATTACACCCTTTGGCAATGAAATTCTTAAAAGTCCTATGAACAAACAATAGTTTGAAAGCCCGGCAGTAATACAATCTGCCTTTTGCAACGGAGCACACAACAATTATTAGGATCATTTATTTAGCTCTTCAACTGCCTGTAGTAGGTTATATAATAACGGCCACCCAAAGACTTTCAATAATCCTACTCCCTGGAACATGTGAATGTGGCCTTATTCGGGGGAAAAAAAAAAGTGAAGGATTTTGAGATGAGATGAACCGGGAGCATCTGAGTGGGCTCCAAATGTCAGCACAAGTGTCTTTATAAAATAGAGGCCGACGGGGGGGAAGATCTTGCACAAATATTCAGAGGAGCAGGCTGTGGGAAGGAGGAGAGATGACCGCGATGGCCCACGAGCCAGGGCACACTGCAGCCACCAGAGCCATCGGAGGCAGCACGGCCCTATCTACGCCCTGATGTTGGTCCAATGACATTGATTTTGGACTCCGGGCCTCCGGAGTCCAAAAAATTTGTAGGAACTGCAAAAGGATCCATTTCTGTTGCCATAAGCCACTGAGCGTGTGGTGCTCTGTTACAGCAGCCCCGGGAAACTAGCCCACCAGATGTGCCCCCCGGTCACTGGGGATCTTGGATCCCAAGTCCTCCTGGTTCTGAGAGCCCCCAAGTCACCTCACCATCCCCCCTCTCCCATTTCCACACGCCACCTCGTTCCCAGGCTTTTTAATTCACCCCCTACACTTATCAACTCTGCCTTGATAATACTGAAAATGGAATGCCGTTCTTGATTACAGCAGCTTCATCTGTAACAACCGAAATGGGAAACACTGAGCAGGGAAATTAAGGAAAAAGCAGTCAATGATCAGCAAAGGGAGGCACCTAATTTAATTTGACAGTAATCAGAGATTTGCAGGCAGAGTAAGATCTAACGCTGCTTCTATCCAGTTGAAGCTCGGCATGATGATGGGTCTCTAGCAGAAAAGAGAAAGTGCTCGAGTCAGGAGAGTTTTAAAAGGTAAAAATTAAATGTGTGCAGACGCGCTGAGGACCACCGAATCTAAGGACCCAAGTGGATGAGTGTGTTTGGGGAGGGCGAGGACGGGGGTGTCAAGGGAGTAAGGAAGCCTGGATGTCATCCTGAGCACATCAAGAGGAGCAATTTTTCGTGAAAGGTGAATCAGACAACTCCAGCTCTTCAACGGATTCAAGTTGCAAAAGATTTCGGGAGCGAAATCTTACAAAGGAATCCGTTTTCAAAGACTGCCCTTCACGTTTCCAAGAGGAGTCGCCGAGTCTCACGGTGGTGGTGGAAAATTAGATGAGAGAGAAAGAACAACCTGGCTCCAGGGTACCACAGTTGAAACACATTATTCACCAACTTCTCTCATTAATTAAAAAATTGCATTTCTCAAAAAAAAAAATGCATTTCTCACAACCTGGCAAGTCCTGCCATCCTCCCCACCTCACCCTACACCACCAAAAAAAAAAAAAAAAGAAAGATAAAGAAAAAAGAAAAAGAAATGTCTACCAATGATGGGTAAGATCAGCAAATGCAAATAGCTAAACTCCTAAGAAAGGATAGGAAATCCTCCAAAGCCAAAATAATGAACATATCTAAGATGACTGGGTGGCCCCTATGGGGTGGGGAAATAAAAGAGACAACAGAGGGGCATCTGGGTGGTGCAGCCAGTCAAGCAAGTGTCTGACTCTTGGTTTCGGCTCAGGTCATGATCTCAGGGTCGCAAGACTGAGCCCCACGTCCAGCTCCCAGCTCAGCATGGAGTCCAATGCTTGAGATTCTCTCTCTCTCTCCCCCTCTGCTCTTGCACTTTCTCTCTCTCTAAATTAAATAAATAATTTTTTAGGAAAATAAAAATGCAAGAGAGAAGGGGCGATTGCAGGCAAGAAGACCCTGAGGAAGAAGACGAACAGGTGGAGGAGTCTGCTCTGCATGAAAGGGGAGCACCACTCCCTCCAACATAGGAAAGGGGGAGGAGCTCAAGCATGTGGATCCCAGTTCATCAGGAGAAAGATGAGTTGCAGAAAGGAATTCATGCTTAATGCCCTGCATTAGGAGAAAAAAAATTCCAACACTGAATCATACTCAGAAGGAGAGATGCACAAAAGCATCTGACCCCGTAGTGGCACGTACTGGTACCTAAGGTAATGTGCGTAAGGCACTTAGTACGACGTCTGGCAGATAGTAAGTGCTCCTCAAATTGATGCTCTTAGTATCATTACCATGTTACTTTCACTGAAGCAACCTATGGAGAGGGTGAAAAAGCACTCCAGCTTAGTTCAGCCAAGGAAAAAAAAATGTGCATTTCCTTCCCTTGCAGATGAAAAAAGAAGCCGGGACCACATTTCGGCGTCCCAAACTCTCTGGGATGGAGTTGCTTTTAAATCCCAAGGCAGTGGTTAGTATCAGTCTAGTCTCTCATCTTTAAATATTGACTTAGTTGAGACTGTCTACATAAGATCAGAGTTAACAGGATCTAAAAATGCATCCCTTCATCCTCGATCACCCTCCACTGCCTTTAAAATTCATTACTCTCCAACACATCAAGAATTGTAGATGTGTCCAATCTCTAAAATGAAAAGACAGATGTAAAATGGATCTTCCACATGACTAAGAAAAAGAATGCTGCCCAAAGACCTACTCTTAATACCACAAAAACACACATGCATGTTTGCCCATTCTACAATGTGGGCTGTGTTTTAGAAAGTTCAGGCTTTCTTTCCTTTTTTTTTTTTTTTTAAGATTTTATTTATTCATGAGAGACACAGAGAGAGAGGCAGAGAGGCAGAGGGAGAAGCAGGCTCCATGCAGGGAGCCCGATGTGGGACTCAATCCCGGGTCTCCAGGATCACACCCTGGGCCGAAGGCGGCACTTAAATCGCTGAGCCACCTGGGCTGCCCTCAGGCTTTCTTTAAAGAGTTTTTATCCCATACTTTAAAATCAGAAAACATGGTGCAAGAGGCCATGACCAACTGAATTTTCTTATTATGTGGAAATTAGCCAAAAAAGGAGCTTTCTTCCAGAATGCTTTGGTTTCTTTTTTTTAAGATTTATTTATTTATTTGAGAAAGAAAGTGTGTGCACACAGGAGTGGGGCAGGGATAGAGAGAAGAGAGGGAGAGAACCCTCAAGTAGACTCCTTGCTGAGCATGCACAGAGCCTGACATGGGGATCGATCCCAGGATCTTGAGATCATGACCTGAGCCGAAATCAAGAGTTGGACCTCTTAAACAGACTGAGCACCCCAGGTGCCCCCAGAATGCTTTGGTTTCTAAATGAATAATGTATATTAAACTCAAGTGACTCTTATCTTCTTCAGCAAACATTTATTAAGCACCTAAAATACACCTGACAACTCTTCCACATGCCCCGAGTGCACACAAGGGAAGAGAAATGGATCTTCAGGCTCTCTCAGGGGGATAACCCAGGTCCTCTGTAGTGGTTCCAGATTACCATCTGTTATGGACTGACCTGTGTCCTCCTGCTGCAAAATTTGTATATTGAAGCCAACCCCCCAAAGTGACTGTATTTGGAGAAAAGGGCCTTTAGGAGGTGATTAAGATTAAATGAGATAAGGGTGGGGCCCTAATCTGATAGGACTGGTGTCCACATATGAGGAGGAAGAGGGGCACCTGGGTGGCTCAGTGATTGAGCATCTGCCTTTGGCTCAGGTTGTGATCCGGGGTCCTAGAATCAAGTTCTGCATCAGGTTCCCCACAGGGAGCCTGGCTCTCCCTCTGCCTATGTCTCTGACTCTCTCTGGGTCTCTCATAAATAAATAAATAAATAAAATCTCTAAAAAAGAAAAAAGAGGGACGCCTAGGTGGCTCAGTGGTTGAGCATCTGCCTTTGGCTCAGGGCATGATCTCGGAGTCCTGGGATTGAGTCCCACATCAGGCTTCTGGCATGGAGCCTGCTTCTCCCTCTGCCTGTGTCTCTGCCTCTTTCTCTCTGTCTCTCGTGAATAAATAAATAAATATTTTTTAAAAATAAAAGAAAAAAGAGCCAAAGTGGCTATCTCCAGAGGTAATTCATATTAAAAAAAAAAAAGAGAGAGAGAGAGAGAGAGATACACAGATTTCTCTCTCTCTCTCTCTGTTCCTCCCTCCTCCCCCGCTTGGCCCCCTCTGCCTCTGTGCATGCATAGAGGAAAGACCACATGAGGACACAGCAAGAGGATGGCCACCTACAAACAAGAAAAGAGGCCTCACTGGAAACCATCTCTCCTGGCCCCTGATCTTAGGACATCCAGCCTCCAGAGCTGTTAGAAAATAAGTGTCTGTTGCTGAAGCCCCCAGTCTGTGGTCTGTGGTTATGGGTCACCCAAGCAGACCACTAGATCATCCAAGAATCATACAATTCTATGGATTCCCTCATCCTGCAGAAGAATGAAAATATAAGAGCCAAGGGCTTGTGTCCCTTCACCCAGGGCTGGGGCCAGACCTCAGTTTCTTTCCTGATGTCACCTGTTTTCCACACTCTGGCACCTGGGCCTGCAGGCTCCAAGCCCCAGAGCCTTGACTCCAGAGCCTGTCCCTGCCACTTGGTGGCCTCTCTTAGCCTTAGTTTCCTTACTTTCAAAAAAAATTTAAAAAGCAAGGAGGGATAATAGTGCCTACCTCCTAGGGACGTTGGAGAAATACACGAGGCCACCCAGGAGGGTGTTCAGCACCAGGAGCATTCGTGGAAGCCCTCAGGAAGGGTTCGCTGTCAGGAGCTGCATGGTTTGTGCGAGAGGAATGAGTAGGCACGAGCCAGGAAGCCTGGCTCTCAGGCTTCCGTGCCCACTGCTCCCTGTCGTCCTCACGGGCAGGTCTGGGGCCCTCGGACCACCCAGCCAGGGGGTCAGAGCAGACTGTGCTTCTCCCCACAGCTCAGCCTCCTCAAGCTTCTGCCCCAGGCCTCTTCCCTCCTTACATGACAATGGGCGACCATGCCACCCACTGACCTCTCCTTCCAGCTCCTTCACTTCTGCGACCCATCCGCTCATGCCTCTTTTCTGAGCTCTGACTGCCTGTGGATGTCTCCACCATCCCCTCTGCACTGCCCACTCCCCCAACCCCACCTCTGCCTGGAATTCCCTCCCACAGAGCTCTCTTCCCTGGCCAGGTCCCACTCCTTCTGACCTCAGAGGACAGCTTACTTCTCCACCCAGGCTGCCTCAGGTCACCCACACTCCCCCAGCTGTCACACCCGCCACACACACATCAGTCTGGGACACCTTCACTTGAAACTTCCAAGAAGGCAGCAGTATGGTGGCTTCTTGGTCACCTCTGCTCCTGCCTTGGGTAGGTCTAACCACTCAAGCCCTCCCCATCCTCAGCTACAAGACAGGCAGACCAAAATCCTTCCCTTGGACCATTACAGTTGCAAAATGGGATGCTTCCCACTTTTTAGTTTCCCACTAAGTTGTGGTTCACACATGCCTTGACGTGTTTCAGCTCGTGTGTGATTATGATGCAGAGACACAGACTCTCCCTCTTGGAGAAATGTCACCTTCTGTGAGAGGCTTCCCAGACCCGCCTAATTCCAGCTGCTCCCATGTCCTCTGCCCCCACCATGCCACTCCCAATCCCTTATGCCATCCTGTTTTCTTTTTTTTTTTAAGATTTTTTTTTTTATGAGAGACACACAGAGAGAGGCAGAGACATAGGCAGAGGGAAAAGCAGGCTCCCTGTGGGAAGCCTGATGTGTGACTTGATCCCAAGACCCTGGGATCACACCCTGAGCAGAAGGCAGACGCTCAACCACTGAGCCACCCAGGTGTCCCTCCGCCATGTGTTTTGCTGTCCTTCCCTCCCAGCACAACATTCTCCCACCTCCAGACCCCCTTCGCAGACTCCGGGATCGGCCCAGCTGGGACCCGCTCACCTTTCTCCAGAACCCTCTTCTAGAACCCCCTTCATGGCCCTAGCCCCACTGTCACTTCAAATGGTGGCTTGCCCTTGCGTGCCCAGTGCCTGGCACAGCCTCAGAGAAAGAGATGCTCAATAAACCTGTACCAGAGCCATGACATAGCCGATACATGTGCCAGTTAAGGAAAGGAGGAGGGAAGGGGGTAGGATGGATGGTTACAGCCATCACCTATATGCCCTGGGAATGCCACTTCAGCCTGGACAGAAGCCATACAACCTAGGCTAAATGCTGACAAAAGCAGATCAGAGGACCCTGAACAAAGTGTACCTCTGGTGGCCCTCTCTGCGTGAGTCAGAGAGAGAAAGAAATTTGGGATCGCTGCCAAGCTAAAGGCAGTGGGCTGATGTCCCCTGCTCATCACACGTGGACTGGAACCATCCGCCATCCTCCTGCATAAAGCCATCTCTTGCTTCCTAAGCATCTGGCTGAGTATGGGAGAAGTCACCAGGGTGAAGAGCCCTGGAGAAGCACCATGACTGGTGCTAAAGCATGTGTCTGGGACCCTGACATTCCAGCACAGAAGAACTGTCACTCTTCCGCAGCCACTCCCTTGTGCCACCCTAAGTCCCTGTCACCATGACACCTGACTCTGGACTGTCCATCTGCTGGGTAGCCTTTCTTCCTCCCAAACTTGTCTGATCCCATCTGTCATCTTCTTGAGAACTGACAGGGGTTGGGGGGGTCACAAATCTCTCCAAAAACAAGAACCAACCCCCATTTCTCCCAGAGGAAGAGTCAAAGTGCTCATGATGCCCGCAGGTCCCCATCATGCAGCCAGCTCGCCTCCTGACTCCATCTCGCTCTGGTCTCCCTCTCATTCCCTCAGGTCACCACCCAGTGCCTCCTTACTGTTCCTCAGATGTGACAGGTATATTCCCACCTGGGGGCAGGAGCCACAGGCTTACTCCCTCACCTCCAAGACTTTGCTGAAATGTCACTTCTCAGAGGGGCTTCCCGGATCTACCTGTTTACAGCCACAGCTGCCTGGCACTTAATACAACCCCCTTACTCCAGCCTGTTCTCCCCACTTAGTGCCAGTCACTTCTTAAAGCCTACACAGCTCACTGAGTGAGGGTGCAACCTGCCTGACCCTCGGATGCTCTGGAAGGGAAGGCACAGTCCTCTGTCTCCTTCACTGATGTGCTCTCAGCATCCAGAACAGTCTCTGGCACATACACAGCACTCTAGGATTTCTCGAATGATGAATGAATGATGAATGAATGAATGAATGAATGAATGAATGAATAGCAGTATGGTTGGAAGAAAAAGATTCTATTAACTGTATCAGAATCTGTTATAGGCTTAATTGTGTCTCCCTGTCCAATTCACATGTTGGAGACCTAACCCTTCATGTGACTATATATGGAGACCGGGCCTTTAAAGAGGTAATTACACATAAACCAGAAAACAGGGGTGTCCCCTCATCCAATAGGACAGGTATCCTTATAAGGAGAGGAAGAGACACCAGGGGTTCACGAGCACAGAGAAAAAGCAGCAGCCATCTGCAAGCCAAGCAGAGAGGCCTCAGGAGAACCCACACCTGCCGACACCTTGATCTTGGAACTCCAGCCTCCAAAGCTATAAGAAGATAAATGTCTGTGGCTTAAGGCAACTGGCTGTGGCACTTTGTCGTGGTGGCTCTAGCAGACTAATGCAGAACCTTTTTAAAAGTGTTTAGTAATAGTAGCCTAGAACACTAAATCTCATTCTAACAGTAAGGTCTGGGTGACCATGCGGGACGAAATGAATGGGGCAGGGGGGAGCTGGAGGGACTGTCCCTACAGCCGTGAAGAAAATGACAAGAGCCCAGGGGCTCTGAGGCTCCAGGCTCCAGCCTGAGCCTGAGTTGATGCAAAAGGGCTGGAAACGGTGGTGATTAGCATGACCCAGTGGGGAATTCTGAAAATAAACTGGTTTCACGCCTTCTTCCCAAGAAACGATATGTGTAGATGCATCCGAGTGGAACGTGCGCCTGTGTGCCGGATACTTATTTAACAGAAAGCAGAAAATATTCTGTGCTGGCTTTATAATTAATTTCAAGGTTGCTCCAACTCACAGAGAGACGAAGCTAGACAGCAAACACACATCGCTGTCTTTTATAGGGGTCCATTAATTGCTGCTATTTCTGCAGCGGAGCGCGACAGCTTCTGACCCCTGGCTCCCTGCCGGCCACCCTCCCGCTGCTGCACGCTAAAATCTGTGCTCTTGTAAATGAGGGGGAAAAAGTTTCCTTCCCCAATTTAAACAACAGAGCTCATTAGGGCTGATTTGGCAACGATAGCAGAACCCAGCGCTGGGGAAAGGCAAAGAGCTCAACTCTGGTTGAAGGAAAAAAAAGTCGGCTCGAGAGGCACGCCTCTCCCCTGGAGATCTGGAACCACTGTCACTGGGATTCTCTGTGCCCAGGCTCCGGCTCTGGTTCAGAAAGCAAATCAACGTCCTGACACCCTAGAAACGTCCTGCTGGTGGGAAACCAGAAAGTGGTTCTGGCAAGGAAGGAAAAATGCAAACTGGAGAATTTGCAGATGGCAAGGTGCACCGGTGGGGCTGCACAAAAAGGCAATAGCAATGCAACTGGAATCCTTTATTGAAGCCTGTCTCCTTAGAATATGCACGCCTGTTGTCATCAAAATGCTATTTATTATCTGCAGGATAAAAGTAATCCCAAATTCCAGTGCGCAGACTTCTCCACAATTCGGGAATCTTAAGGGGAGGTGAAGTATGAATTAAAACAAATTCATTGGGAGTGCCAAAATCATTTCTCTTTGGTTCTGGAAAAGAGCCAAAGGCCCAGCTTGGCCACAGATGACAAGTTTTTGTTGTTGTTTTTACACCGCGTAGAATTAGGCATGTTATTCCCCACCATGCTTGGCTCCTGAAGCGCCAAATATATTGAATCCATAAATACGTAGGTTAAAAAGCTCGGTGTCCAGTTGTCTCAAATACCCCTCAACTCTGATCCCTCAGCAATCCCTTCTTGCTCCATTTCTCTTTCACTTTGGCCCCGTTTCTCATTACCCAGAGTATCACTTGGTGACAAGGGACAGGAAGCCTCAAATTACATCACCTGAAAGCAAATAAATTGATGAATCCAAAACAAAATGCATTGGTTAGGCATGACTTCCCCTGGCCATCCATGACTGTCAAACTGCTGAGGAGAGCAGCTTCCCCACTGGCCACGTGGACAGCCCAACCCTCCCTGGCCAGCCTCACAGAATCATAAGTGTCACTATTCTCTGTGCTCTTGCCGTGGAGGCCATCATCATCCCCACCTGGTGCCTGCGCAGCTGACTCTTCCCCCCCACCTCCTGGCAACCAGTCACCTCCAGAAGGTTCCTTCCTTGCCGTGTCTATTGTCCTGGCCAGCCTTCTTAGGGATTCCCTGCACTCCTTCAGGTCTTCCCCCACTTCTCCTGTCTTCACATTGAGGCATTAGACATTTTCCTTCTAAGGATGGTTATGATCATCCTTTAAAATAAACTCGATTCTGGGACACCTGGGTGGGTCAGCAGTTGGGCAGCTGCTTTTGG
Source organism: Vulpes vulpes (assembly GCF_048418805.1). Lineage (NCBI taxonomy): Eukaryota > Metazoa > Chordata > Mammalia > Carnivora > Canidae > Vulpes > Vulpes vulpes. The sequence goes on from NC_132794.1 coordinate 12,678,931, forward strand.
CTCAGGGCATGATCCTGGGATCTGGGATTGAGTCCTGTATCAGGATCCATGCCAGGATCCTGCTTCTCCCTCTGCCTATGTCTCTGCCTCTCTCTCTGTGTCTCTCATGAATGAATAAATAAATCTTTAAAAAAATTAATAAAATAAACTTGATTCTTTAATGAGAAATTTAAAAATCCTCCTTGATCTGGCAACCAGCCCCCCTTACCTCCTCCTCTGCTTTTTTTTTTTTTTTTTTTTTTTTGGTGGGGGATATTTTATTCTGACTAGCTTCCAGCGTACCAACTTTCAATGACCCAGCTCCCAGATGCTTTTGGTCAGATATTTTCACATAATAGTCACAGTGAGACATATGGTCCTTAGGGTCTTAGTTGTTCTTTTTTATGATGTCTTTTGATAAGACACTTACCATCAAATAAACCATTATTAAGTATGTTCATATTTGTTGTGTGGCCATCACCACCCTCCATTTCCAGAACACTCTTTTTTTTTAAGATTTTATTTATTTATTCATGAGAGACACAGAGAGAGAGGCAGAGACACAGGCAGAGGGAGAAGCGGGCTCCCTGCGGGGAGTCTGATGTGGAACTCGATCCCAGGACCTCGGAATCATGACCTGAGCCAAAGGCAGACACTCAACCACTGAGCCACCCAGGCGTCCCCAGAACACTTTTCATCTTGCAAAACTGAAGCTCTGTCAGTCTCTTCAACAAATGGTGCTGAGAAGACTGGACAGCTACATGCCAAAGAATGAAACTGGACCACTTTCCTACACTGTACACAAAAATAAACTCAAAATGGACTAAGGACCTAAATGTGAGACCTAAAAACCGTAAGAGTCCTAGAAGAGAGCACAGGCAGTAATTTCTCTGACCTCAGCCATAGCAACATTTTTCTAGATAGGTCTCCTGCGGCAAAGGAAACCAAAGCAAAAATAAACTATTAGGACTATATCAAAATACAATCTTCCGCACAGCAAGGAAATAACCAGCAAAACTGAAAGACTTCTCCCTACTGAATGGGAGAAGATATTTGCAAACGACATACCTGATAAAGGGTTAGTATCCCAAGTACAGAAAGAACTGATGCAACTCAATGCCAGAAAAAACAAACAAACAAACAAATAATCCAATTAGAATATGGGCAGAAGACATGAACAGACATTTCTCCAAAGAAAACATCTGGATGACCAGCAGATACATGAGAAGATGCTCAACATTACTCATCATCAGGGCAACGCAAATCAAAACCACAATGAGATAGCAACACACACCTGTCAGAATGGCTAAAATCAAAAAAGCAAGAAACAACAAGTGTTGGTGAGGATGTGGAGAAAAAGGAACCTATGTACAGTGTTGGTGGGAATGCAAACTGATAGCAGCCACTATGGAAAACAGTATGGAGGGTCCTCAGAATGTTAAAAACAAAGCTGCCACATGATCCAGCAATTCCACGAAAACACTAATTCAAAAAGATGTATGCACCCTATGTTTATTGCAGTGTTATTTACAGTAGCCAAATTATGGGAAGCAGCCCAAATGTCTCTTGATAGATGAATGGATAAAGAAGATGTGATGTTATTACATATGTGAATGTTATTCAGCCATAAAAAAAAATGAAATCTTGCCATTTGCAAAGACCTGGATGAATTTGGGGGTGTAATGTTAAGTGGAATAAGTCAGTCAGAGAAAGACAAATACCATATGATCTCACTCATATGGAATTTAAGAAACCAAACAAACGAACAAAGAGGAAAAAAGAGACAAACCAAAAAACAGACTCTTCACTGTAGAGAACAAAGTGATCTTGGGAATTATTGTGATTGTTAATGAGATATTTTACATTTTTTTTCATACTTTCTGATGTCTGACATGTATTTCACACTTAGAGCACATCTCAATTTGGACCAGGTACGTTCGCAGGGTTTAGTAGCCACACGGGGCGAGGGCCGGTGTGTTGGACAGCACTGTCCTGGCTCCATGGGTCTGACCAAGTCACTTACCCTTGAGTCCCGGATACGAAAAAGTCTGAATGAATGAATGAATGAATGAATGAATGTGTGAAGAAATGTCCCATTGTCTCATCTACAAACTGCATAGGAGATTACCCATCACACAAATTTGTAGTGAGGATGAAATCACACCTTTTTAAATTTGTTTAGTTTCAATTCAATTAGCCAACAGAGTGTATCATTAGTTTCAGATGTAGAGTTCAATAATTCATCAGTCGCGTAGAACACCCAGTGCTCATCCCATCACATACCCTCCTTCAGTGCCCGTCACCCAGTTACCCCATCCCCTCACCCAGCTCCCCTCCAGCGACCCTCAGTTTGGTTCCCAGAGTTCCCAGAGTCTCTCATGGTTTGTCTCCCTATTACTTCACACCTTCTAGAATAAACGCAAGGTAGGAGTCCCAGAACTGAGAAATCCTGGACCAGAAAAAAGCCAAACCCAGTAACCCTCAGATTGTTCATCTTGAGGGGGGTAATCACGAGGCCAGGGGACATTACGTAAAGTGCTTGGTACACAGTAACCATTCATTAGCTGTAGTTACAACTGAACAAACACAGTGACAACACAGCGGGAGAGGGTATGATTGATCTCTGCAGATAGTGCTAATGGGGGCAAAAAGGAAAGGCAGTGCGGAGGGGGGAGAGGGGGCTATGGCCCGGAACCCTGGAGGGGTGGGCTGTTCCAGGTGGAAGAGCATGGGGGAGGGCAAAGACCCGGGGTGGGGCTGGGGGGGGAGAGGCGGCTCCAGGAAAGGGGAGTGGAAATACTAGCTGTGCATTAACTGAGCACAGAAATCCTTATCGGGCCTCCGTCTCCTGCCCCCGGGACTGCTGGTGACCCTTTCTCACATAAGGTCCTCAATAAACGTCCGCAGATGGCCTCCCCGGGCCACCAGCGCGCCAGGCTGCCCACCCCTCTGCTTAAATCACCCACTAAATGTCAGGGCCGGCCCCAGAGCCTGTGCTCATCAGAAAGAGAAAGTTAGGTCTTTTTTTCGGCCCTGCTCTGATTTATACGTGTACATTGATGATGTCAAGTCTGTATGAAAGCAGAATTTGTGTTCCTGCAACGACCCCATAAATCCTCCCGGCCTCCCTTCCGCTCCCTGGGAATACTGAATGCTCTGCTTCCACTGACAGCAGATAACAGCCCTTAGGAAGGGCAAGGAATTCACAAGCAGATAACAAGGGGACTCGGTGGGAGGTGTGTGCGTGTTTGCACGCACGTGTGCACAGGCTGGGGGCTGCAGGGAGAAGGCCCGCCAGCAGAGCTCTCGAGGTCCTGATTCCTTTTTTTTCTTTCTTTCTTTAAATACAGACTGTTCTTTCCATCATTTTTAATAAGTATCTCCCCGTGTGTTCGTTTGCAAAAAGGCTGTCGAAACAACCACTTAAACAACAGGAATTTATTTTCTCACAGTGCTGGAGGCTGGAAGTCTGAGATTCAAGGGTCACCAGGGTCGGTCTCCTCTGAGGCCTTGCTCCTCGGCTTCTACGTGGCTGTCTTGTACCTGCGCATGACATGGTCTTCCCTCTGCCCCCGTGTGTGTCCTAGTTTCCTCTTAGGAGGACACCAGGCAGACTGGGGGAGGGCCCATCCTAATGACCTCATTTAAAAGTAATTACCTCTTTAAAAATCCTACACCAAATAGAGCCACATTCTGAGCTCCTGGGGGGTGAGGACTTCAACAGATGAAATTTGGGGAGGAGAAGACTGAGCCCAGAACATCCACCAAAACTTCTCACAAATTTTAGTTTTTTTTTGGTTTAAGCTCAGGTCATGATCTCAGGGTTGTGGGACTGAGCCCCGAGTCAGGTTCCATGCTCGGCACAGAAACTGCTTGAGATTCTCCCTCTCCATCTGCCCCTCCTGCTCACGCTTGTTTGCTCTTTCTCTAAAATAGGTGAATAAATCTTAAAAAAAATAAAATAAAATAAAAAATAAGACCATAAAAAAAAAGAAAAAAAAAATAAAGGAAACAATGGGATCCCTGGGTAGTGCAGCCGTTTAGTGCCTGCCTTTGGCCTAGGGCTCGATCCTGGAGACCAGGGATCGAGTCCCACATCAGCCTCCCTGCATGGAGCCTGCCTGTGTCTCTGCCTCTCTCTCTGTGTGTCTATCAAAAAAAAGAAGGAAAGGAAACAATGAATCTAGAAGATACTCACCAATGCTCCCAAGTGAGAGGCAATGTGATTTGAGTCAACTCAGTTCCAATAATCACAGTGCTTCGATTTCCTTTTATCTCTGTCACCTGTCTTCCCTCCTGATGAGTTTCAATACACTACTCTGAGTCATTAACTTTTCTGCAAATAAGCGTATATTTTACATCTTAACTTTGAACATCCCCTTGCTGCTTATCTCTGGAAAAGGGGGCCGCCATTCATTAGCTTTTTTTTATTTGCATTTGCAACGGTGTTTTTTTTTTTCCCTCCTTTGCTTTTCTTTTTTGGCTGCTTTTAGTGATAATGTGAAGTTTGGGAAACATGATAAATATGCTTTCTACTCAAAAAAAAAAAAATATGCTTTCTACTCTTCAGCATTTGTCCATTTAAGGTTTAGCCAAAAACAAAGCAAAAGCAATCAGAGACAGAAAGGAACAGCAAAAGTAGAACCAAAAAGATTTCCTGAAGCAGATCCATGTCAAAAATCTGCCAGAATTTCAATCTTTGACCATAAAAAAAAAAAAAAAAATCCTTTGTACTGAATAGTCATGACTTGAATACTTGACTAGAGGGCTGTGATTAATTGCTTAGCTTATAGGAATGAGGGGACCTGAGATGGTGCTAGGCAAAAACAGAACTGGTTTTTGGCTCCATCCTCCTTAAAGAGGGCTTCAAGCCTCTTGTAGTAACTCCAAGTATCAACTGAGAAAGTCACACCCAGCCCCAAAGGGGCTGTACTTTCTGCTGCTATTGAGTTTCCTTAAATGGTGTCATGACTTAATTGCATTCATCCCATTAGATACAATTCAAGTGTGTTTTAGAAAGAGTTTACTTAAAACCTTTCTCTTATTTTCTCTAAAACCCCTTTCATTTGTGAATCGCCATTTTTCTTAGTCAATCCCACTGAAAATGTCACCATTTAAGAAAGGATTGGGGGTTACGTTTTGTTTCCATTAATAAGACGGGATTAACTGTATTTAATAGAGGTGTTGGGACTTGCCCAGGGTGACACAGTGTTAGCAATTCCCGGACTGGGACAATCATTCTGATTTTATCCAGGACACCAATGCTCAGAATTCCTTTTCTTTTATTTTTAAGATTTTATTTATTTATTCATGAAAGACACACACAGAAAGGCAGAGACATAGGCAGAGGGAGAAGCAGGCTCCCCACAGAGAGCCTAATTGGGACTTGATCCCAGGACCCTGGGATCATGACCTGAGCTGAAGGCAGATGCTCAACCACTGAGCCACCCAGGTGCCCCAATGCTCAGAATTCTTGTAAAATATACACATGTTATTCATCATTAAGTCAACTGCCTGCTATAAATGTTATTTAGGGAGGGGGGTAAGAATAAATCTATTTGGAGAAGAATTAAAATTATTTTCAATTTAACATTATTTTCAGTACCTTCCAAACATTTTTTTCTATTCCGATGGCAAAAAAAAAGTAACTAATGAAACAATATAAAATATAATACACACAGCAACATGAATATTTATACAGTCAAATCCAATAAAAGAATCATTTCAAGAGAGCAGACTACTACCAACTTCAAAAGGATATTTCCCACTTAGAAGTATGTGATCGCTAACTCTGAAAATACATTTTAAATTCTGAGATATCTTTTCTTATTTTTCACAGTCGGGTTCCTGTGATTGGGGGATATTATTCTGTTTGTGATTTCCTGTGCTTCTGGGTCCCCGCTGCAAATTTGGGTCAAGTGCTAGTTATCTACTTCTTCCATCAAAATTAATCAAGCTTTGTTATGTCAAAATCAGGCTGGAAAGGTTTTAATAGTGCCTTTTATAGGAGACAAGATATACTGGTTGCAAAGCTCACCTCTCCTCCTCCATCAAAAACAAAACAAACAAAAAGCTAGACACTTTGATCATTACCATTGCTTTCTAAAATAGATCAATAGTGATAATCTCATTATACTGAACACATTTTTCTCATTATATAAAGAAAAGATTAACTAATAGTAGGAATAATATTAAAAATCCATGTTGTAATTAGGTCTGGGTCTCCAAGGTCCAGATCAATCAATCAATCAAGGTAGACAACTGTCTGAATAACTTAAGCTAAATAAATAATCAAGCCCACTGGAGATCCATTTAGTGATCTAAACTACATAGTTTAGTTATCTATAAGCATAAAATTAATGAGCTTTTTGGACAATTGCCGTTTCTCTGTCAACTGCATAGTGTGAAAACAAGTAAGAAGGCACACGTATGGACCACAGTCCCTAAGCCATATAAATCTCAGCTTGGGACTAGTCCCATTTAGTAAGCACGTGACAAGCAAGACTCTGCAAGACATATTACGTACACTGTCCCTTGAAACTCCCACAACCCTATGAAGAGGATCCTATTGTTTTTCCTTCATACAGGAGGGAAAACTCTTGGTTTGCACAGATTAAGAAATCTGCACATAAGTCGCCCAGCTGGGTCATCGTACAGCCTGGATTTGACTCCCAACCCACAGCAAAGCTGCTTTTGCCTTGTAGAGGGGCCATGTAATCTGGTTTGGGGCCTGAGCTGGGCCACCCAGGGGGCGGTTGATTAAGGTAAACAGCTCAATCAGGAAATTCTATGTAACCAAGAGAAACAAAAACTTATCTTACTCTCCACATTGATCACTAGAAAAGCATAATTTCCAAATCTCTACATCATTTCACTGCCTCATGAGACGTGCTTGGCGTCACGGAAGTAGTTCAATCACGTCGATGATTAGAACTCGGTTAACAGAGGAAGCAATAGCGCAAGTGGAGTGTAAACAGAAAAGTGAGCTACAAGTTTAAACATTAGTTAAACACAGATGTGACTGATGTTAGGTCCTTATCTCTGAGATCTCAAAAGCTCCTACCAAGAGGGCCAAACAATCTCTCCCGACCAGAGGAGCAGGATTGACCACTGCCCATCCCCCAGGGCCAGAGGGTCACTCTTGCCAGCAGCCTGAAGCCTCCACGGAGAGGAGCAGCTGGCACAGCATCAACATCAACAGCAGACCCAGGATTGTGTCCCCAGGGACAGGAGGGAAACAGTGTGGACAGAACAGTCATCCCCTTCTTTCCACCTCCATCTTCTCTGAAGATCTATCCCCCTGACCTGGCAGGGGGCTTCAGCGACTTACCCAAGTTGGACAAGCTGGCACTCACTACTTGGTATGGGTTCAACTGTGTAAAATTTCACGTTGAAGTCCTAACCCCCCAGTACCTCAAAATGTGACCTTCTTGGAACAAGAGTTGCTGGGCACCTGGGTGACTCAGTGTTTGGGCAGCTGCCTTTGGCCCAGGGCATGATCCTGGGGTTCTGGGATAGAGTCCTGTATCAGGCCCCTTGCAGGGAGCCTGCTTCTCCCTCTGCCTACATCTCTGCCTCTCTCTGTGTCCCTCATGAATAAATAAATTAAATCCTTTTTTAAAAAGGAAATAGAGTTGTCGCAAATACAATCAGGTAAGATGAGGTCAGTGGAGGGGAGGGCCCAATCTAATATGACTGGTGTCCTTAAAGGGGGCAAATTTAGACACAGAGACACACAAGTAGGGAGAAGACGACGGTCACAGTGATGCTGCCACAAGCCAAGGAGCTACTGAAAGCTAGGAGAGAAGCCTGGGACAGATCTGTTCTAGAGCTTTCGGAGAGAGAGCCCAATCAACACCTTGCTCTCAGACTTCTGGCCTCCAGGACTGCACCAGAATACATTTCTGTTGTTCTAAGCCACCCGGGCTGTGGTCCTTTGTCACACCAGCCCCAGGAAACACACGCAGTCCTCTGAGGTTACCTGGATCCCATCCGTTCTGACACTGGGAAATTCTTTGCAGCCATTCTGCGTCCAATCCATCAGGAAGTTAAATATAAACCATAGTAAACTCGGCAGCTGACTTGGGATAAAGGCTTATTTCCAGAGTACTGATTAACTTAGGTTTCACACAGGGCTCTACAGAGGGATGTTGTCCAGAGAGAACCTTTGGACCGTGACAAAGCCTTAACAGGGCAGCCAGAGCTTCCACAGGAAGACCTCTGTACCTCTGTTCCTTTTTTTTTTTTTAAGATTTTATTTTTTACTTATTTATGAAAGGCACAGAGAGGCAGAGACACAGGCAGAGGAAGAAGCAGGCTCCCTGCGGGGAACCCGATGGGGGACTCAATCCCGGGACCCCAGGATCACGACCTGAGCCGAAGGCAGATGCTCAACCACTGAGCCACCCAGGTGCCCCAGAAGACCCCTGTTCTACTGAGCTGCCCAAGGACCACTGTTTGTGAAACATCAGGATGGAAACAGATGAGAATTTTTCTTTTTCCATGCTTAAAACCTGGTTCTATCTAAAGAACCATACAAACACACACTCACAAATGTCCAAAATGTCACTGGGAACGTCATGCGAGGGAAGGACATGCAGCAGGTGAGACAGAGGGTGGGAGAAAATGCTTCATTCAGGCTGGGCGGAGCAGGGAAGACCCCACGGAAGAATGGGGAGCATTTTGGTGGACCTCTCAGGGCAGGGGGTGGCAGGTGGGGAGCAGAGGCACCCCAGCAGGGGGGGGCCCAAGAAGGACACTCAGAGGACAGAGAACCCACCTTGCCTGGATCAACACGAGGGGTGATGGGACAGAAACGAGAACAGAGCCCAGGGACTGAGCAGAGAGCCCTGAACACAGGGGCTGGAAGCCGGAATTCACTCTGCAGGGAAGGAGGGAACCAACCAGTCTAGAGCTTTTTTGCTTTTTTTTTTTTTTTTTTTTTTTGAAGCAGGGCCGTTGCATGATTAGAGTTCATTTCTACATGGTTAAGATGGATTATGGCCATGAGCAACTGGAGATGCAGAGGATTAAGAAGCCTAAACCCGCATGTGGCCAAGGGATGGGTCAGTAGGAGGTAAAATCAGAAAGCAACATAGAGGGGAGCCTGGGTGGCTCAGTGGTTGAGCGTGCCTTCGGCTCAGGTGATAATCCTGGGGTCCTGGGATCGAGTCCCACATTGGTCTCCCCGCAGAGAGCCTGCTTCTCCCTCTGCCTGTGTCTCTGCCTCTCTCTGTGTCTCTCATGAGTAAATAAATTAAATCTTTAAAACATTAAAAAAAAAAAAAAAAAAAGGAAGCACTGTGGTCAGTGGCAGCAGACAATGGACTGCGTTTGCAATGTATTAGGGGATGAATTATGTCCCTTCAAAAAGATCTTAACTCTCCGTACCTCCCAACCAGACCTGACTTGGAAACAGGCTCATTGCGAGTGTAACTGGTTACAGCAAGGTGAGGTGAGACAGGAGTAGGAATGGGGGTCCCTAGTCCAATATGGCCAAGATCCTAATTAGAAGAGACACGTGGGCTCCACACTCAGCAGGTGCCTGTTTCTCCCTCTCCCTCTCCCTCTGCCCCTCCCCTTGCTTGTGCGCTCTCTCTCTCTAATAAAATCTTAAAAAAAAAAAAAAAAAAAAAAAGGAGACAGAGAGAGAGAGAGAGAGAAGGAGAAGGCTTTGGGAAGATGGGAGGGAGGCTGAGTGAGGCCATTTCAAGCCAAGGAACACCCAAGATTGCTGGCACACCACCAGGGCCCGGGAGATCCCCCCACCGGTTTCGGTGGAAGCGGGGCCTGTTCGGACTCCTGGCCTCCTGAGCTGTGCGACCACGAGCTTCTATTGCTCTGAGCCACCCGGGGTGGGGCATTTTGTTGCAGGAAGCCCAAGAAAGTAACCCAGGGTGTGAAAACAGAAGATCTCAGTAAGGTTAGTTCACCAGGGAAACTGCTGCCAGCCTTAAAATCACTTCCCCGCAGCATCGAGTGCGGGGAAAGCGTCTCCCCTTCTACTCACCAACCTACAGAGAGCAGTGGAAGGCGGTGATAACTTTAGAGCAATTTCCAATCATTAAAACCGTCTCTGCTATAACATACATTATAAATGTGCGTAACATTAAGCCATCAAAGACAGTAAGTTCACTAATGGTATTCCCCACGAGGCTCCTGACGAGCTAACGAGGCATGCCAATTGGATGCTTCGTGGACATCAAGGGCTTCGCTTTCAGGATGGGCAGACGCTCCCCTTGCTCTCAGACCTCCCAAATTCATTGCTTCACACAAAGCTCTTCTGACAATCAGCCTCCTTTCACACTTCCGGAAGCCTCTGTCTCACCCCCCAGGAGTTCAACGCTGGACTTCTCCGTGGGGGTGACCAAGACAGGCCTCCAGAGTCCAGAAGGAGAGAGAGCTCACAAAACCTATATTCAACACACCTACCTTTGCCCTAATAACACCATGACATGTAAAGCTTGTCCTGATAACCACAAACCATAAAGTGAGTGTGCCAGGTGGGGAGTCACCAGGCCAGGCAGGTAGACAATAAGGCTGAGAAATACAGCTCTGTGTTGCTCACCTCTTTGCCTTCCCATGGAAGCCAGCCCACCTGGAGGGCTCAGGGCTCAAGGCTTCATCCAGGGTCTGGTGTCTCCTTGACAGCACATTAGCATAACCACCTGCATTTCTACATTACCTCTCTGTTCCACGCTGTCCCCCATGTTTCTCTCCCCCAAGTTAACTGTCACTCCAGGATGAGCCCCAAGCACTCCCAACAGTGACCAGCATCCCAGGAGGAAATGGAGCCAGATCAGTGTCCTGGGAAGTTAGAATACAGGGAGCAGGGGTGATGGAGCACCACGGAAGCAGACAGTGCTCTCCACCCAAACCCCAAGGACCCCCATTGTCCGGGTAATGTATCTTTTGGTCCTGACCGCTCCACCTCCTTCACTGTCCCCTTGACTGTGCCTGTCTCTTGCTTTTTGCTTTGAGGGTCCAAAGGCGATTCGGGGTTAGTGAATGAATGAGACAGGTTAAGGAGAAAAAAAAAAATCCTAGCATGATGTAATGGATTGAATTGTATCTCTGTATCTCCCCAAAAGATGTTGAAGTTCTAACCCCTGAGGACCTACGGATGTGGCCTTATTTGGAAATAAACAGGGTCTTTGCAGATGATAAATTTAAGGTCATTAGGGTGGGCCCTGATCCAGTAGGACTGTATTCTTATAAAAAGGGGATATTTGGCCACAGAGACGGGTGTACACACACACACACACACACACACACACACACACCACAGAAGATGCTGGGAAAATACCATTTGCAAGCCAAAGGATACCTGAGACTACCAGAGGCTACGAGAAAGACCTAGAACAGACGCTCCCTCGCAGCCCTCAGAGGTAATCAAACCTATTGCATCTTCATTTTAGACTTCCAGTCTCCAGAACCAAGTAAGTTTGGTTGGTTTGAGACAGTCAATTTCTGTTGTCTAATCCACCCAGGCTGTGGTATTTTGTTATGGCAGCCCTTGGAAAACTAATACACATGACCAAATGCTATCAGCAATAACAATATTTTCAATGTAAACATTTTAAGAGATATACAGAACTGTCTTTTGGGTTCACACAAATCATATGCAAATTATCTATAAGCCCATGTGTCAATATCTCATAAACAAAGTTTAAATATCTCTGTGGGATGTCTTCATAATTTCATATACCTAAGTGTATCCCTTAAGATATTCTAGTAGAGGGGCACCTGGGTGATTCAGTCAGCTAAGCACCTGACTCCTGATTTCAGCTCAGGTCATGATCTTGGGGTTGTGAGATCAAGCCCCGTGTGAGGCTCCGAGCTAAGCATGGAGCCTACTTGGGATTCTCTCTCTTGCCTTCTCCCTCTGCCCTCTTTGCTGCACTCACACACGTGTGAGCACACACACACACACACTCTCTCTCTCAAAAAAAAAAAAAAATTCTAGCAGAAATTTAAAACACTTTATTCTTCTGAGTGCTATAGAAATAAATATACCAGAAATATAGAACTACTATTGGCATTGAGTATTTTCAGAGGGTTGGTTGGCTGGTTGGTTGATTGATGGATGGATGGATTGAACTATTCCTACATGGAATCAGACAGCACGCAGCATCACTCACCAAAAACAGATCAGGAGTTCAATCAGCAATATTAATTTCCTTACTGAGAGAGGGGGTCATTTCCAGGTATTATACTACCTGGATACAACGCAATTCACTACGGTGAAGTTGCCTAGCATGATTCCGGAGGTTGGCCCTAGCTCTCAGGACACCTAGCAAATATGGATTATATAAACACTGTGTGTTTGCTGGAGCCACCATGACAAAATGCCACAGACCAGGATCTTAAACAACAGAATTTAGGTTCTGAAAGTTGCAGAGGCTGGAAGTCTAAGATCGAGGTGTCGGCAGGGTTGGTTTCTTCTGAGACCTCTATCCTTGGCTCGTGGATGGCCAAGCCATCTTGGCTTCTCCATGTCCTCACAGAGTCTTCCCTCTGGGTCTGTGTCCTAATCTCTTCTTATTCGGACACCAGTCGGATGGGATTAGGCCCACCCACCTGACCTCATTTTACCATAATCACCTCTTCAAAGGCCTCATCTCCAAATACAGTCACGTTCTGAGTGCCTGGGGGTTAGGACTCCAACATAGGCATGTGGGGGGACTCGATTCAACCTAATCCAACACCTATACAGACGCAAGACATGAGCTACCACCACGTGAAGAAGCTCAGGACAACAGTGGCTTGACAAGCACTGCAAAACACCAGGCACCAGCTCACGAGCCCTTTCGGAGGCAGGAGCCACGCTGAGCAACAATATTTAAAAGGTCGCTTATGCCTGTGCACCAATGAGGCATGGCCCACCCAGCTGTTGGTGATAAATCAGAAGTTACTTTCCTAATGCCGAAATTTTCCTCTGTCACGTTGAGATGGATGAGTCTCTCAGATTACACACAGAGAAACCCAAAACCATCACAGTCCTTTCCCAGGGAATAAAAAAAGAAGAAAAAAGAAAAAACACACCTCTTTTCTAACCCTTGCTTTTGATTCTCTCCACTTGCAAGTAATGGTCACTGACCCCTTATTAAACTGTCACACTATTTACCCATCCAAGGAAGGAACTGGGAAGAGGGGATTGATGTGTGATCCACATATTGGGGGGATTTCTCTCTTTGAGCTCACAGAGTCAAACAGCTGTTGCAGCTCTCAACAACGCACAGGAAGTCTCAGCCTCGGGCCCCTCCATCAGGGTGAATGATGACTCAGGAGACAGAGGGGTCATAGGTCTTGAGGCTCCAGAAAAGGGCATTTCCCCCAAGATCCTAATTGTTACATATGCTGGAGGATGTCTTGTGTCTCCTGGGCAGTGAGTGACACAAACAGACCTGAATTTATTTCTCATCTTGCATATCTTTCTCTTCGACAGCAAAGCAACAAAGGGGCTTTTCCAGACAAGAACCAGGACTAAGTCTGCAGAGTCTTACTTGAGATCCCCTAAAACCCTAGGACACAGAATCTGTCGCTCTTTTTTTTCAAAAAAAAAAAAAAGTTATTTATTTATTTATTCATGATAGACGTAGAGAGAGAGAGAAGGAGAGAGGCAGAGACACAGGCAGAGGGAGAAGCAGGCTCCATGCCGGAAGCCCGATGCAGGACTCGATCCCAGGACTCCAGGATCACGCCCTGGGCCAAAGGCAGGCGCTGAACTGCTGAGCCACCCAGGGATCCGCTCTGTCACTCTTTAAGAAGAAATTTTCACCGTAATGCCACAAGTTCTATTTGTGGTTCACAGCTTAATTCTGACTCTGGGACCCACTTTCTTTGAGGGCAGATCGGATTCTTGTGCCTTCAGTGCCTTACACAAAATCATCCATTGCAGGGGGCCCTTTGGGACAGAAACCCAAGCCTCACTTGGGTTGCCATCCTAGGTGCTCTGCAGGAAAGGGTATATTTTCCCCCCAAATACTCACCAAATGACACACCACAGAGCTGCAGCCACTCAGAGGGAGCCCCTTTTTTCCAACTGGTCTACCCAGAGGGGATGCCTTTTTCTAAATGGTCTGCCTAGTGATACCTTTTTCTGATTCGTACAAAAGCCCATACAGGTTACCAGCAGCTCTGCATAAAGGTGATCGATGAATGTTTGAAAAGACACGTGATAATTTCCAATGGCCAAGTAAAGATAACGCTTTTTTAAAAGGATTTTATTTATTTACTTATTCATTTTAGAGACAGCAAGAGTGGGGGTGGGTGCAGAAGGGGAAGGAGAGAGAGAATCTGAAACAGCCTCCATGCCCAGCACAGAGGTCCATGCAGGGCTCGATCTCATGACCCTGAGATCATGACCTGAGTCAAAATCAAGAAACGGACCCCGACTGAGCCACCCAGGTGCCCCAAGATAACGATTTATTTATTTTTTTAAAGATTTATTTATTTGTAAGAGAGAGAGAGAAAGAGGGCATGGGGGAGGGACAGAGAGAGAGAGAGCATCTCAAGCAGACTCCACTCTGAGCATGGAGCCTGATGGGGGGCTTCATCCTAGGACCTTGAGATCATAACCTGAGTCAATACCATGAATTGAACACTTAACTAACGGCCCCCCAGACACCCCAAGATAACTTTTTTTAAAAACCGTTTACAACTGGGAAATTTCACTAGCAGTAACCATTCTGACCTCACAGTACGCCTAGCAAATGGCTTTAGATTAGGAATCAGTATTTAAAAAAAAAGATGTTCTGAAAATGAGAAGGGTTTTCCATGGGTATAGAGGGAATGATTTTAAAAGGCAAGAAGTCATCAGTTTTTTTGTGTTTTCCCTCTTCCCTTCCCCTAAGCCTTACATGACCTTCTCTTCCACAACAAAGCAACAAAGAGATCTTAGACATGCTTTCTTCAAAATTTGACATTTAATACATAAACTCCAAAATTAGCCCTAATTCAAGAAGTATTCCTGTCCCAAAGGCAGCAGAAAACAATCAGTAGTGTACTCTCACGTCCTGAACAAAACTAGCAGCCAAATGTAGCTGAAAAGGTACATGAATAAAGCAACCTTTGGGTGGAAGGGGGTTTTGGGGGACACTGTAGGAGCCGGAAACACAGAAATTTTGGCGATAATAGTCGAAGACAAAATTCCCAACCCAATCCTGGAATCTAAAGAGGTCTTAGATCACAGTGGCAAGAGGGACTTCTAGCAGAGGGCCAGTCAACAAAAACAGCATCATACTTCCAAAACCACAAATGTAGAGGACCTCATAACCCCTATAGATAGTAAAATGTTTTGCTGAGTGTTGAATAAAAAGTTGGCTACCGAACCAAAACACGGGGAATTAAGTTGTCCAATAAATTTTTTCCCACTATACCGATCTGGTAACTCGGTGGGGAATTATCTCTAGATTTCCTCTTTCTTCACCATTACAATAACTTTCTACTGTTTAAGGATGCTCTGTGCCAAGAAGGTGACCAGAAGGTAAGGCCAATAAGGATTCAATGATCATACCTTCCTAGCACTTTGTCACCAATCCAAGAAATGTAAGTAAACCATTAGTACTTAGAAAGAGCTCAAAGGGGGATCCCTGGGTGGCGCAGCGGTTTAGCGCCTGCCTTTGGCCCAGGGCGCGATCCTGGAGACCCGGGATCGAATCCCACGTCGGGCTCCCGGTGCATGGAGCCTGCTTCTCCCTCTGCCTATGTCTCTGCCTCTCTCTCTCTCCCTCCGTGACTATCATAAATAAATAAAAAAAAAAATTAAAAAAAAAAAGAAAGAAAGAGCTCAAAGTAAAAACCAGTCAGCAAAGAAGCCACCGACAGTATGAAGCTATGAGGCAGAGAAGAGAGTGGACAAAGGAATATTCCCTGTGAGCCACGGAAGCTGCTGGAAGCTCCAGGCAGAGGCAGAGAGGAGGAAAGTGGGATTCTGGGAATGCAGGTCCTCAGGGAGGTGTTGACTGTGGGGCTGAGAGGTGCAGCCCTAATCTTCTTCCTCACTTTCCTTTATGCCTAAAATAAAACTCCAAGACCCATGATAAACTCAGTATCTATTTCTCAATCTGAAAAATCATCATTCACACATACCTTTAATGGTTAAGTATAAACGTGAAAGTCTAACAGAAGAGAATAACCACCTGACATTTGTACACTGACACAGTACTGAATATATTTTCAGGATAAATGTGTGCTTCACGCAGATATACATATATAAAATATGTAAATTATATATACATACATTATCTACCTGTACATCACATACATGTGTATGTATGTCCATTATCTATATGTGTGTGTGTATATATATAAAATATCAAATCCCCATTGAATACCCATGAGGGTATCATTTTACAGACACAGAAACTAAAGTTTGGAGGGCTTGAATACTTTATCCAAGATAACATAGCTACTAAGTAGCACAAAGGTGATAGGAACCCAAGACTGTCAGCCCCTAATGCCTGTGCTAATATCCTTAACATGTAAAAAGTTTGTACAAATCAATAAGACAAACAGGAGAAATATCATTAACAATAGTTAATAGAAGAAACATTTATTCAATCAAGTACACAAATGATTCTTACCCCTAGTAACTACCAAAATGCACTTTTTAAAAGTCACTTCCAGGCAGCCCGGGTGGCTCAGCGGTTTAGTGCTGACTTCAGCCCAGGGCCTGATCCTGGAGACCCAGGATCAAGTCCCATGTCAGGCTCCCTCCATTGGAGCCTGCTTGTCCCTCTCCCTGTGTCTCTGCCTCTCTCTCTCTCTCAATCTGTGTGTGTGTGTGTGTGTGTGTGTGCGTCTCATGAATAAATAAATAAAAATCTTTAAAAAAAGTCACTTCCATACGTTGTAGCTCTTGGCATAATCTTTTCAAAGTGCAATTTGGCAATATGTCAAAAGCCTTCTAAGCATTTATCATAAAGAATGGCTTCCCCAATGTGTATACATATAAGGATAGTAAGAGCAATATCATTTATGTAGGGACATGTTAAAAATAAGCTCAATGGCCAAGAGTTGGGAACTAGTTTGTAAAAATACAGTAATTCTAAATAATGGAATGCTATTTATCACCACAATTCAAATTTTATTTTATTTTTTTTCACAAATCAAATTTTAAAAGAATATTTAACATTATGGGAAAATGCTCTCTATATATTGAAGTGGGGGGAAAAGTAGTAAGAACATTGGAATCTCAACTTCATAACATATGAATTCAAAGGGGAAAAAATCAACTGTGTGCTTATGTATCTGTATTTGTGTATGTGTATATGTCTTTGTATTACATGTACTGAGCTCAAACACCTAAAAATGTTCATAGTGATTACTGTCAGTTTGTGTGACAGCAGGTGATTTTTCCTCTTCATGCTTCTGTTTATTTTTCGCAAGGAACCACAGAAAAAAAAAATTCATGTTTAATTATTCAAAAAGAAAAAAAAGGACAACTATTTTAAGGAACCTAAAACAAAAGGGGAGTAGACAATGAAGTGTGATTATGAAGTATGAAGTGTGGTGGCAAGTGGCAAAGTTAATGATGAAGAGAGTGTACGTAAGTAGCTATGCAAGAAAAAAGGTATGACAATGAACAATTATTAGCCTGGAACAATTATTCCCAATTGAATAATAACCTCAAATATTCTGGAACACACCTGTAACTGGCCTGGTTCAAAGAATTTTAAAACACTTAAATGCCTGGTCAAAAATGCTTTCATTTACTTGTTTTAAAGATTTTATTTATTTATGTATTGAGGAGAGAGATAGCACATGTGAATGTGTGTGTGTGAGCTGGGGAGGGACAGAGGGAGAGAGAAAGAATCCCAAGCAGACTCCGCACTGAGTGCAAAAGCTCACCTCGGGACTCGATCTCACAACCCTGATATCATAACCTAAGCAGAAACCGAGAGTCAGATGCCTAACCAACTGTGCCATCCAGACACCTCTGAAAATCCTTTTAAAAATTATTTTAAAAATATTTATAGTTGGTCATATGAAAAAACTCATTTATATTAAATGATTTGTATTTGTTTTTAAATAAATATGCCCCTTTGAAATCTGGAAGACATTATTCTAAGTCTGATTATTGGAAAGAAACGATTTGTTTCTCCACACACTCTCAGGCACTTTCATTTAATGGCCTTCTATGATTTAAAAAAAAAAAAAAAAAAAGCAAGCTCATTCTTGATCTAGGAAAAGAGCATCTCAGAATAATGAATTAGGTGAGAGTACAACAGTCATATAGCTATTCCCTCCAGAGGGAAATGCAAGTTTCATTACCTCAAATTGGGCTTGAAATTGCAACTACTGCTCACAAATGTTAGTTTTTAATAGAATAAAATGTCATCCTGTGGGAATGACACTTTACAAACCTGGAGAAGTGTTTTCAAAACAAGTTTTTTTTTATTAGTATTACTAAATATAAATGTTCAACCGAGAACTGAGTCAGAGACTACTTTCTCTAATTAAATTTTTACCCTGGAATAAAGAATGCACTTAGAAAGCTAGACTTCTAATCAGAGCAGCAGTAATTCCAACTGAAAACCAGATTACATAAGTGATAAACACTTATCTTTATCCACTTGGTTTCACCAAAGTAAGGTTCAGATAAAATGCCAGAATATTCTGAGCCCACACTCCACAGCCAGCTTTCTTCCCTGATGCCTCTTCTTCACCTGGGCACTTTCTCATTCCCTTTGTCCCTGACGCTCCGTCTCAGCCAGCCCAAGGGGAGCTTGGAAGAGCTGGCCAAGCTCCAGACAGTCTGCATCATAAGTAAGGTGAAAGCACTGAGTGTTTTGTTGAGTTTTTACTAAATAATCTGTGTTCGTTCTCGTAGGAGGATGGTTGAACAGGACTCTAAGGGACTGTGCGGGCGGCTCCCTAAACACATGGCCTTACCTGCAGCTCCAACATTTGAGTCAAATACATCTCTCCTCCCTTAGAGATGTGTCTCCCTCCAGCGCAAAAGAAGGTACCAAAAGTAAGACAATTGCTAACCAGAGCTACTCAACGTGCCTACCAGTCCCCACCACTCCTTCATTAAGAAAATCTGCTGCCAAAAAGTTATGCATTGATATTTACATTTAGCATAGTATTATAAGATTTCTATTTGATAGGGATACACACATTTGTGCGTATATATATAATTAAATATATATTAATTACATATTAAATATATATTATTTATCTATTATAAAATTTCTATTTGATAAAGATACACATATTTGTGTTTATGTGTATATATAATTAAATATATATTAATTATATATTAAACATATATTATTATTTACATGTATATGTATATACATGTATACATTTATGTGTGTGTGGTATGTGCACACGAGCGCATGTGCAAATCTCAAGCTCCTCATCTCATAGTGAACTCGTAAGACGTGGCTGACCACACCTGCTGTCCACACTTTCAAGACTCAGAGTGCACTGCGAACCTGGCACAGTGGAGCAAAAGGGTGGGAAAGCACCCTTCACTACCCGCGGCCGCACGTGGAGGTTGTCACCCACAACAAGCTCCCCAGGCATGCCTAGGACTTCGGGCTTTGGTTTATGCATTGCTGACTCATGACCTGATTAGCTGCTCACTAGAACTTTTATTTGAAAGCCCTCAGAAGGATTCGAGACACTCTGACGAAATGTTTTCTAGGGTGAATCTGGTTTTGCCATTCTCTGAGGGGTTTCCCAAAATGTGGGATTTTTCACTGCTTAACTTGAGAGAGTCCTGGGCACAACAGCATGGCTGGTGACTCGGCAAAATGAGCACAACAGTGCCTACCACAAAAGGCCACTGTAAGGAAGAAATTATTTTATGCAGCAAGCTAGGACCTGGGCCCTAGGACACGGCCTAGCAGGTGGTATGAGGTCTATAAATGTGCATGATGATTATTGTTTTCAGTATTACCTCTGGTGGTGGAAGCAAAGAGCAAGCATTCATTTCTTTCCTGTAGGTTTTTGGTGATTCGGGACCTCATGAAATCCCTATGTTGCTCTAGTAGACAAAGGGTTCGCTGGGAGTCTAATTTCATCCTACCATCCCTACACAGAAATAGCAAGACTCCCTGAGGGCAGATGCTACAGCGCCTGCCTCCTTTGTCCCTCACCAGCCCGCTCTGTGCCCAGTGGGTACCCATCACTGCTGTCCACTCTCCCATGTTCTATTCACAGATCCCCGGCAAAGGGCAGGAAGTGACCAAGAGTGGAGCTTCATCGAACAAGAGGACCTAAGCAGAGGCAGAAAGGAAGCCAGACACCTTAGCAAAAAGCCATGGGATGGGATGCAAGACTACAAGGACTCAGTACGCGATAAAAGTGGCAGGGAGATGAAAAAGAATCAAATGGCTCAGAGAACAGGCAAGAGAAGCAAGCAGGATTGCCAAATGTTTTGGCAGCAATTTGGCTTAGGAGACTGATAAACTTATTAAAAAATTATAGTCAAAGAGACAGATCCAAACCTCCATATATCTCCATGGGAAACATCCAAAAAAATGTATGTTTGCAAATAGCAACTTTGCCATCTGTTGCAGTGTTAGTACATTTTCTCAGGAAAGAGCTGAGGGTCCATTAGCAAGTCCCATGACATTGCAAAATAGTCTTCTGCTTCTAGCTGGTCACCTGTCACTCTGATACCTAGGTGCCATCCGTAACAAATCCCTGCTGAAGGCACAGCTGTTCCGGGGCTAGGATTTTTCCCAAGGAACGCCACCTCGACAACCAAGTCCATCTAACACACCGCACACGCAGGCATACCTATGAGCCATGAGGAGTGGAGTCACAGTGTGTGCAGAACCAGTGCCTGCCAACTTGGACACTGTCATCCAGAGGCTGCCCTCATGTTCTGGAAACCTCAAAGCATTTTTTGATGCACTCAAAAAATATTTGCTGAGCACTTTCTCTGTTCCAGGTACTGGTCTAGACACCAGTAAGAGAGTGGTGATCCCTTCCTCATGGGGCTTATAGTCCAATGAGGAGACAACAAATGTATCAACACACAAATATACACCATAGGGTCAGGTGACATTATGGGTTGAATTTCATCTCTCCCAAAATTCTTATGTTTAAGTCTTCTCCGAATCCATCCAAGCTGCTATAACAAAATACCACAGACTGAGTGGCTTATAAATAGCAAAAATTTCTCACAGATTGGAAGTTGGAAGTCTAAGATCAAGGCACTGGAAGATTTGGGGTCTGGGGCTGTATTTTCTTGCTGTGTTCTTGCAAGAGTCAAGGGAGCTTTCTGGGGTCTCTTTTATAAGACTGCTAGTCTTCTTCATAGGGGCCCTGCCCTCATGTCCTATCACCTCCTAAAGGCCTCAGCCCCAAATACTATCACACTGGGGCTCAGGCATCTACATATGAATTCGAGGGGCGGGTACAAGCATTCTCACTACAACAAGTGCTAACCCCCACTACCTCAAAATGTGACTTTATTTGGACATACAGTCTTTACAGAAGTAATCAAGTTCATGTAAGGTCATGAGGATGGGCCCTGCTCTAATATGGCTGGTGTCCTTACAGAAAGAGGAAATGTGGACACAGAGACAGATATACATACAAGGAAGGTAACGTAAGAGTCACAGGGAGAAGACAGCCATCTGTAAGCCAAGGAGAGAGGCCTGGAGCAGATTCTCCCTCACAGCCCTCAGAAAGAACCAACCCCACCGACACCTTGATTTTGGACTTCTAGCCCCTAGAACAGTGTGACAATACGTTTCTGTTTAAGCCACCCAGTTGGTGATGCTTCGTTACAATGCCGCCGGCTAACTAACAGAGATGGTGAGGGGGGAAGACAAATTTTATCTATTGCCTTTCCCATGAAGAGATTACAGGATATGGATTTGGAGTTGTCCCAGCAAGTGTCAAGGTTTTCCAAAGATCCATCCATACACCTTCATGCCCCATGCCCGTGGTCCAAGCACAACAGGGGGTCAGAATACCGTGCTCAGTCTGAGGTAATGGTTGTAGAGTCAGCCAGCCCAATCCAAGTGTAATCTGCAATTTTTGCCCAATCAGCACAGATGCTAGCACACCAAGTGACCCAAACCCTTATCCCAACAACATAGAGCAGACAGGGCTGGGCAACAAAGCAGTAGCTCTTAACATTCTAGACGGAAAGAACTGTTTTTAGAAAGAAAGTCATGGGGATCTCTGGGTGGCGCAGTGGTTTGGCACCTGCCTTTGGCCCAGGGCGCGATCCTGGAGACCCGGGATCGAATCCCACATCAGGCTCCCGGTGCATGGAGCCTGCTTCTCCCTCCGCCTGTGTCTCTGCCTCTCTCTCTCTCTCTCTCTGTGACTATCATAAATAAATAAAAATTAAAAAAAAAAAAAGCCTGGTGGGCAGCTCTTATTAAAAAAAAAAAAAAAAAAGAAAGAAAGTCATGGAATGGACACTCTCCTCAGAAATACTTAATTATCCACATACAATTTGCAGGGGCTTGTGGACATACAGAGTTCATCTATCTATAGTCCCTCTCTAGTTAGTGGGATCCAGGGAAATAATCTCTGCAATGGCAAGAATCACCAAGAAACAAAGACAAAGAATAAACATGGAGCAAGAGAAGATGTGAAAGGCTGCCAAATATATCACTGAAAGAGGACTGATTCCTTAATATATAAAATGCACCTAGAAATCAATAAGAAAAAGACCCCAAACCCAAGGGAGAATGGTGAACAGACAGTAACAATGAACAGAAATGACATGCAAATTGTTGTTAAACATGAAAATATCCTCACTTGTTAATTGGAGGAACTATGAATAAAACCAGATACCATGTTTAATCTACAAGACTGGTAAAGATCAAAACCTTTAAAGAGGGTTTGTATTGAACAAAGATACAGAAAGATACTCCCACAGCAGGTTACTGTGTGCAGAAATGGGGATAACCTCTATGGAAGGCAATTTGGCAATATTTTTCGATGGTTGAAACGGTCATATCCTTTCACCTAAGACTAGCAACCAATCCCTCAGATATACTCGAAACATTTACAAAATAACCAACGGGCACAGGTGTTTACTGCCACAGCTTTTGAGGACAAAAAATTCCATACAACCTAAATGTCCCCTCTTTCATCGTCCTTAATTCTTTAAATAATGTCCTTTGACTTAACCAACAAGGAATGATACAGCAAATATGTTAGCTCTATCCGATGAATAAAATGCAGTAATTAAAAATAATGAGCTGGGGCGCCTGGGTGGCTCAGTCAGTTAAGCATCTGCCTTCGGCTCAGGTCATGATGTCGGGGTCCTGGGATCAAGCCCTCCCCCGCCCCCCACCTCACCCTTGTCAGGCTCCCTGCACAGCAAGCAGTCTGCTTCTCCCTTTCTCTCTGCCATCCCCCCCCCCTTCGTGTATTTTCTCTTTCTCCCCTTTTCTCTTTCTCAAATAAATAAATAAAATCTTTAAAAAAATAATGAGGCAATCCTATAGTAGTTTGCAGGAAGGATGTGCAACACATATCATTACTAAGTGAGAAAAATCAAGACACCAACAGCACGTAGGTGTAAAAGCATACTTTGCCACACCTCTACATTTACAAATGTATATGAACACCTGAATGCACAGAGAGCATCCCTGGAGGGACACACAGGAATCTGGAATCAGGGTTGCCTCTGGGGACAGAAAGGCACACAGGTAAGAGGCAGAATGACCTCTCACTACCTACCCTCTTGAAACTTTCGAACTGAAGAACATGTGTCTGTATGAACTAAGCCAAAACTGAACCAGATGAATCTTAAAACACACAAAAATGATTAAAAACCAAAAAGAGGGATCCCTGGGTGGTGCAGCGGTTTGGCGCCTGCCTTTGGCCCAGGGCGCGATCCTGGAGACTCGGGATCGAATCCCACGTCAGGCTCCCGGTGCATGGAGCCTGCTTCTCCCTCTGCCTATGTCTCTGCCTTTCTCTCTCTCTCACTGTGTGCCTATCATAAATAAATAAAATTAAATTTAAAAAAAAAAAACAAAAACAAAAAGAACCCAGTAATTAGGAAGGGCAGAGAGCTAAGGAGGGCAGAGCCAGCACGGTGAGGTGGTATGAAGATGTTAAGAAACGGCTCTGACCCAGGGAGTCTTCTGTCCGCTGGTATGGCCGGAATCATGAACTCTCATCGGCTATAATCCAGTTTCCCACAGCTGCTTCGACAACTCTTCTCACAACCCAGGAGGGGATCGGGGAGGGAGGGTCCCTCCCACTGTCTCTGATCTGGGCATGCTGGTCAACAAGAGCGCCCAAGGATTCCAACCGAAGAGAAACACGAGGCAAGAATATTTCCCAGGACACTGAGTGTTTGGAGTGTAGACCTCGCCGATGCTCCCTCGTGCCAGGCTGAGGGATGATGACAGCTGGGTCAGCAAGGTGGGGCGGGAAGCTGCCCACTTCCTTTATGGACTCAGACTACAACTCCCTCCCAGTCGGGCCCTGGCCCCATGCCCCACCCCCACCCCACCCAGTAAGCCAGTAAGCTGCGGACAATGGGCTGCTGCCCAGCTTCCCATTTAGGGCTAAGGAGCTTCCTCCCTGGTGTTGCTGGCTCTCAGCTGTGAGCCCCCCAGGAACTGCCCTCAGCAAGTGCCCAAGGTCATGCCCCCTTCCCAGGGCAGCCCCCATCCAATGATGGGTCAATGCAGAGGCTAGTAAGGCCCAGTCCCCTCATTCCAACTTGGGACCCCCATGTAGGACCATCTTGGCTCCACGGCATGGTCAGGGGCTTCGCTGAGACTGCATTGGAGCCCAACATCTCCCCCTGCCCTTCCTGCCATGCCCCTCCTCACCCCTCCCCTCCCAAGTACTGGTATGAAGATAACCCTGAGACCACATCCTTCTCCTGCTCAACACCTGCTTCCCAGGGAATCACCTGCAACACAATCCTAACAGTCTTTGGGGGCGCTGTGAGCTGAGCTGCGTCCCACCAAGAGACACGTTTGAGTCCTACCCCCTGGTACTTGTGAATGGCACCCTCTTGGAAATGGCATCTTTGCATATGTAATCAAGACGAGGTCCTACTGGATTAGGGTCAACCCTCTAAATCCACTGACCAGTGTTCTTATACGGAGAGGCAGATTCGGAGGAGGAAGGCCACGTGAAGACGGAGGCAGAGACCGGAGTGGCAGAGCCACCAGCCAAGGAATGGCAAGGATTGCTAGTAAGTGGCAGAAACTAGAAGCAGCAAGGACAGGTCCTCCCCTAGAGCCTCCAGAGGGAGCACGGCCCTGCTGACACCTGGATTTGGGACTCCTGGCCTTCAGAACTGTGAGAGAATAAATGTAAGCCACCAGCTTCAGGGTTATTTGTTACGCTGCCCTAATAGTAGAGAAGTGAAGGTTGCAGGGAAAACCTACGCAGGGCGCTCCCTCTACTTCATCAATACAGGTAAGGACCCCAGCGAGTTGGTTCTCACCTGCCCAGGGGCATTGCTAGCACGAAGTGAGAAAATGCAGAGAGGGCCCCCCAAAAAACCCACAAAACACACTACACCTGCAAGAGCTAGCACTTGTGATAAATGAGAGGTAGCACCCCTCCCTGTCTTTGTACAGGTGATCAGCTTCCTCTGGTCCCATTCAGCCCCCCGGGGGTTCACCTCCCTCCCCCTGGTCATCTCACCAGCCAGCCGCACCCCATCCGAGCGAGCGCCTGGAATTCAATTCAGGTGGGCACTCGGAAGTGGCCGGGGGTCCCCCGGTGAGCAGAGGAAGAGCTCTGGTCAGTTTGCTAAAAATAGGGCTCATGGATTTATCTATGGGTTTCAATGAGCCAAGAGAGCCGGTCACTGGGTTACCACGGATGCTCAGAGAGGGTGTGCGTCCCAGGGCAAATGAGACCGTGGTCAAGCCACCTTGTCACAGAGGACGACACCCGGGCTGCTTGTCATTCCGGGCAGATGCAGCTGCCACTGGCCCCACCTTCTGGAAGGTAACGGTGGGGATGGCTGACTGCCAGGCTTCGCTCCAGACCACCGTCATCATCCACCCCCCCGTATGGGGACTCCACCCCTACAGAGAAAATGTAGGGCTGTAGGGCTCCAGCGCTGTTAGGCCCATTCCAAGCTCCCTTTGAAGTCCACGGCCCCGCGCATCAATGAACCCTAAGAACTAAGCCCCGCGTGCCAATTTCCATCATTCACACGGACTTCAAAAAGATGAGATGGGGCAGCAAGTTCAAAAAGAAATGTGCCCGCAACGGCGGCAGGCAATCTCGGAAATTATAGGCGCTGCCTCGCCACGCGCGCCACGCTGAGCAGGTGCCTTTGCCCAACGCCTCCTCCTTGCCAAGAAATCCCTGCTGCGGATTAATAGGAGTTTCCAGTTCTCTAAGCATTGCTTGTTCCTCGGAGCTATTACCCCTACATTTCTAGCACTTCAGAAAATAAAAAATAATAATAAAAAAATACAGGATTTAGCACCTGTTTGTTTCAGAAATACTTGCTAAAAACAGATCTGCCAAAAGGCCATCTCTAAAATTAGTCATATTTCCTGTTCCGCAAAACATAGTAAATTGTATTTTTAGTAACTCCTTCACTCCAGGTATCTGGCACCGTCATGCTCCCAGCATAATTATTGGCAACTTACTAAGCAGGCAACCCTTATTTTTAGCTGCAGAATAGCTCCAACAAAAGTGATAAACAGGCTTATTATTTTTTTTAAGCAAGGGTTAGAACAAGATATTTAAACATCTTAACTAATCATTCATGTACCCAACTTTGTATCTTAGAAAGGTTTAATCACAAAAGGAGGTACTTTGTGGCATCAGCCAGGGTCCCCTTTTTGCAGCTTTGCCTATGAAACCAGCTCCCTACCTGAGACAGATATATACCCTGCTTTTCTCCATAAGCTTTTCCAACTTTATTTTATCAAGTTTATTTAAAAAAATACAATAATAACCTATTGCATGTCAAAATGAGGCGTTTCATAGGTATCAGGATGAATTTCAGGGGCAGCAGACACAATCTCTTAGGTCTTTCAAAGTCATCACTTGGGGACGCCTGGGTGGCTCAGTGGTTGAGCAGCTGCCTTCGGCTCAGGTCGTGACCCCAGGGTCCTGGGATCAAGTCCCATATCGGGCTCCCTGCAGAGAGCCTGCTTCTCCCTCTGCCTATGTCTCTGCCTCTTTCTGTGTCTCTCATGAACAAATAAAGAAAATCTTTAAAAAAAAAAAAAAAACCAAAGGCATCACTCAATTACCACTCCCACCCCCCACCCATGGGGGGGGGGGGGCGCTTGGTCTCAAAGCCACAGAGAATACTACACAAAATCTGATTTTGTGGTCACTTTTCCTCCTCCAATTATCAGCCTCCTGTAGTCACAGACACTCTGCCCTAAGAACGTACCAGTT
Source organism: Vulpes vulpes (assembly GCF_048418805.1). Taxonomy (NCBI): domain Eukaryota; kingdom Metazoa; phylum Chordata; class Mammalia; order Carnivora; family Canidae; genus Vulpes; species Vulpes vulpes. The sequence continues at coordinate 12,706,249 of NC_132794.1, forward strand.
AAGAGTCTCACATGACCAAGAGAATTATTTATTTTTAAAGCCATATTAACTGAGATGACACTCACTCAAAGCTAAAGGAGGGCAAAAGTAGGTGTCACCCAAACCCATTCTTTCTTCTCAAGCAGTAACAGGGCCATCTAGATGCAAATAACTTTCAAACCAACAACTTCACCGGAAAGGCAGGCGAAATACTGCCCTGCCCATCAGACTGCGGTGCCCAAAGGAAGCTACTTGATGAGATAGGATTGAAGCCTGAAATGAAAGTCAGGAGAAAGTGGTTTTCTATCATCTCAGACAGTAATTCCCAGCAAGCCACGGAGGATATTGCCCAAATCTTTTTGGAAATGTGCACCGAGTCGAAATGCCACACACACACACACACACACACACATACACACACACACACCCTAAGTGTCCTAAACCAGAAGTACTCTAGAGTTTGGCACAAAACACCCAAAACACAGTTATAGTTTGAAACTGTAACAGTGAAGCTGGCCAAACGTAGGTTCCCCTTCTTCTTCCCTTTCTCCATCCCACCTTTGAGCTTTTTCAAGAACTGATTCACCATCACAAGCTGCCCTGGGTCCTGCCGCGGGGGATGGCATGGGGCCATGCATCCATTTACTACAGTGTTCATGACTTAATGTCTCTCCCAGTGTGATCTATCTCCTTTTAAAAATAAAGGGAAGGATAAAAGTGAAGTGCTCTAACCAAAGTATGCGCCCCCAAAACGAGGGCAGTATTGGGGTGAGAGGCTTAACAGGGCCATTTTCATCACCCACTGGGAGGGTGAACTCATTTCCCTCCCCCTAGGGTACTGTCACCTCGAGGTTTCCCCTTGCTAGGTTCACATAAGTACCCCTTCGCCAGCCTGAAAACCCTCTTACTAGGTCCCCTTGTAAAAAGAGGGCAAGTCTGCACATAGCAGGAGGTTCACTTCACCTTTGTTTGGCTTTAGTAAGACAATATCCAGAACTCCAGTGTGGATGGGGACTCAGGAACTCAGTAATCCTTCCCCAAGTCATGCATGCGTGTGCATGCACATGCAGGCGCGCACACGCACATCTTAATCTCCACGATCTGCCAAAACCTTAATCTATTAGTTAAGCTTTAAAGGTGTCAGATTTGGGAGATAAAAGCCACGGATGACGCCCATTGTTTCCTTAAAGCTGGCAATTAAGGGAACTAAAATCCAGATTTCTGGTGATGCTTGTACTCCCTGAAGCACTGATTCTCATAGCTGGAGAACAGTCAGAAAAATCTCCCCACCTCCTCCCCAACCCCAGGAACCGCCCTCAGTAACTAGAGCTAATCAATTAGTCGAGAATGACAATTTCACTTCCAATTAATGGTCTCTTCCCCACTTGCTGAGAGGAGGTGAGACTCATCATTTAAGAAAGATAAGACGGGGGTGCCTGGGCGGCTCGGTTGGTTGAGCGTCGGACTCTTGATTTTGGCACAGGTCGTGATCTCAGGGTCCTGGGATGGAGCCCCAAGTCAGCTCCCTGCCAGCAGGGAGTCTGCTTCTCCCTCTCCCTCTGCAGCTCCCCTGGCTTGTGCTCTCTCGAGTGCACACGTTTTCTCTCTCTCTCTCTCTCTCTCTTTCTCAAATAATTAATAAATGAATATTCTGTTCCACTAATATGTCTTTCGAGTTGAATACTGATACCACAGCTGTTTAAAAACATAAAAAGGAAAGACAGATAAGACAAGGGGCGCCTGGGTGGCTCAGCTGGTTGAGTGTCCGACTCTTGCTTTCGGCTCAGGTCATGATCTCAGGGTCCGGGGTTCGAGTCCCAGGTCAGCTCCACTCAGCGGGGAGTCTGCCTGAGATTCTCACCCTCCTTCTCCTTCTCCTCCTCCCCTCCCAGCTCACATGCACTCTCTCTCCCTCTAAAATAAATAAAATATTAAAAAAAAAAAGATAAGTCAGGAGCTCTCAGTGCATCCTCGCCCAGTTCAGCCAAGTCCAACAGCCTTATGTTATGGAGCAAAAATGCACCGGTGAGGAGCCGGAGGCAGAACACAGCATGGGAAAGTGGAGAGAAGCCGGGGGAGGCAGAGCGGCAGGGCCAGGCGAGATGAACGTGCTCCTAATGTTGGCCATATGCTGTCAGTTTAAAGTCTCGTCTCTTTTTGCTAAGTTTCAAGCAGGAACACACACAACCAGACTAAGTCCTATATGTTTCAAAGGAAAACAAAGTTCTCCCACCCGTGCCAAGAGGAATGCCCCCGGGGACGGGGACGTGAGCGCGCTGTGGTTAGCCAGGGGGGCCTGGGCCGGCCACGCACCCTGGCCGCCTGTGTCCCTGGGCCAGCCCGACTGCAAACCAAAGGAGGAAATTATGCTGTGCTCCCTTTGGACTAGGAGGAGGTTAGGAGTGTTTTTCCTTGAAGAGGTACCCGATTTCGAGGAGTGCATTCTGCACACTCCCTTTTTACGTGGAAATTCAAGAAAAGGGCACTTTTTAAACTACTCACTCTAACCGCAGCTACCCCACCAAGGTACCCCTCCCCCCCACCCCCGGAGCAGCGGTAGGAACAGAGGACAAATGAGAAGGGTGAAATGCAAGGAGCTTCAGGACACAGGAGGGGGGAACCAAAGTTAGGTGAGGCTGGGGACACGGGTGCAGGGCAGTTCACCCTGGCTTCAAAGGTCCACAGTATGGCATCGCCAGGCATCCCACGCTGGGCAGAGGATCCCAGGTCAGTGGGCAGAAGGGGAAGTAGGAACCTACAGCCTCCTGCCCCCATATGTGGATGCTTCCCTGATCAGTGAGCCAGCAGAAGGGGGATGCCCTTTGGCCAGGGCTGAGAGACTCCAAGCCTTGCAGGGGGAGCAGGGGAGAGGAGGGCGCTGGGCAGGAGGGAGAGCCTTGAGTCTGAGATGACCATGAGCTTGTGGCAAGCTTGGGCAGCCTCACCACTTGGGGTGACCCAGCGTCTGGGCCACTCACCTCCAAAATCAGTCATCACCTCTTGGCTTTCTTCTCACAGATCCAAGCTACAACTCAGATCTACCTCAGCAAACCCTGGCAAGGGTTACAACCATCTAACTTCTCACAAGTTGCGGGAGGGTGCCCCTCTGGGGGCTCTGGGGGCTCTCCCGGAAAGATCGGAAGGCACCTCCAGGCCCCCCTAAGCCTGGGGATATCAGTGTGTAGTTCTGTAGCCCCCCCCCCCCCACCTCCACGAAGAGGGTCCTTACAGCAGCTCCTACCCCAGGGGCTTGAAGAGAATGGAGGAGGGATGGAGGGATGGAGGGATGGAGGGACGGGGATGGAAGTGGTTGGGGAAGGAGGGGTGGGTGAGATCAGAAAGCAGGGGCGGGAGGGGGCCTCATCTGAGCACTGAAAGCTGCACTAGCTGCCCCAGCCTACAGGTGGAAGAGGTCCCCGGGGTCTCGGAGCCCAGGAGGGGAGCCTAAGGCTCCCCAAGGGCTGGACCCTCCATGCAAGGGCCTGGCTCCAGCTCCTCCACGGATCTGGGGGGCCCCTGGGGCGGGGCGCAGGAACCCGGCCTCTCCATCATCCACCATCCATCATCCCCCTCCCCCGCGCTGGTGTCCACCAGGCGGCGCCCTCGGGGGAGCAGGAAGGCTGCGGGTGGCTCCGCGGGTCCCCCAGCCGCCCCCGGGGAAGGGGGGGGGGGCTCGGCCCCTCTCTGCAGCCGCGAGCTCGGGCCGGACTGGACTCCCCGCGCAGTGCTCGCGCGCCCCGGCGGCTCACCTTCTCTCCGGTCAGCACGTGCAGCCCCTCGCGCACCTTGGCGAAGGAGCCCTCGCCCAGCTTCCTGCTGCCGATGAGGTAGTTGCCCACCCGCTTGTGGTGCTGGAAGTCGCGGAGCCGCTCGCGGGGCACGCCGCTCACCCAGGCCGGCAGGAAACTTCCCTCGCAGGCCGCCGCCGGCCTGGCCGCGTCCTCCGCGCCGCCGCCGCCGCCGCCGCCGCCGCCCCCCGGCGCCGCCGGCTCGCCCAGCAGCCCGTCCCCCGCCGCCGCCGGCATCGCGCCCGCCCGCAGCCCGCAGCCCGCAGCCCGCAGCCCGCCCGGCCCGGCCCGCGCCCCCCGCGCCCCCGCGCCCCCGCGCCGAGCGCCGCGCGCAGACAATAGCGGGCGGCCGGGCTCGGGGACCCGCCCCCAAGAAGTTCTTCCTCGGAGGGTCGCCCGGGGCCCCCCACGGGTCCCGTCCGGCGGCTGCTGGCAGTCGGCCGGCTCGCGGGCGCGGGTCGCCGGGGTCGCCGGGGGCCCCCGAGGGTCCCGGGTCCCGGAGCTCGGGGCCGGCTCGCGCGTCCTAGCGGCGCGCCGGGGGCAGCGCGCGGCGGGCTGCAGGCGCCCCCTGGAAGGCAGCAGAAGAAAGCCCCATTCAGTTCGAATTTGCAGAAATTCAATCCGGGCGCGGGCGCGGGCGCGGGCGCGGGCGGCGGGAACCGAGGCGAGCGGCTCTCGGCAGCCCGAGCACTTTCGAATCCCTCGTAGCCCCTCCCTCGCCGCGCGCAGCGGCCGCGCTCGACCCCCGCCGGCGAGGGGAGGGCCCGGGAGGGGGCGGCGGGGCGCGCGGCGGAGTCACCTGAGCGCCAGACGGGGGACCCCGCGCGGCCTCGGGGATGCGCGCGCCCGGGCTGCCTCCCGCGGCGCCTCCCGCCCGGCCCCGGGCTCGGGCTTTCTGGACCTTTCGGCGACGCGATGCACCCGCGGCCGCGCCCGCCGGGGGCAGGGGGGGGGGAGGGCGCCCGAGGCCGGCGGACGGGGCTCGGGGGCTGGGTGCGCAGCCCGGGGCCCGGCACACAGTAGGGCCCCGCGGCCCGGGCGGGGAGGAAGGATGCGGAGGCGGCGGGGGGTCCGTCCGGGCTCGCGCGCAGCCCGGGTCGCCGCTGCAACAATAGTGGCGGCGGCGCAGGGGGGGGGGCGGGGAGGGCCCGGGGCGCCTGCTGCCGCGCTCGCCGTTCACACCTCGGCTCCCCCGGAGGCGCGGCGGGCGGGGGCGGGGCGGGGGCCGGGGCTCGGCGCCCGCAGCCCCTCCTGGCTTTTGTTCTGTGCGCGCCCGACCGTGCGCATCCCCCGCCCGCAGGCGCGGCTGCCCGGAGGGCTCGGGTTTTCTCCGGGATCGCACCCCAGCCCCACCCCCACCCCCACCCCAGCCCAGCCCCAGCCCGCAACGTCTTCCCTGAAAGGGGGACTCCCGGGAGGCCGGAGCTTGGGGTGGGGGCGAGGGGGGAGCGGCAGGGGGGAAGCGCTTACAAAATCCTACCTGTTGAGCCGCCGGGGCAGAGGCGCCCGTGCAGCCCGGGATTGCATCAGAGCTGGAGAGGATTCGGTCCTCACCCAAGTTCCTTGCTTTATCGACTGCTCCGGGTGGCCTGGCCCGCGTCAGTGCTCGGAGATGGGGAGGGGACGGGGGTTTACACGGGGTGGACCGGGCTGTCCTGAGCCCAGTGGGGGGCTTTGGGGCCCATCTGAAAACGACCCCCGAGAAACGCCTCTTCCAAATAGATCTGACGTCACATGTGCTCTCTGATGAACTACTCGCAAGTTAGGAGGCAGCAGCCTCGTTAGGACTGAGCTTGTGGGTTCCGGACACCCTGTTTTCCAATATTACATCCTTTTAAAAAGATTTTTAAGATTTATTTTTAGAGGGGCGCCCGGGGGGTGGCTCAGCAGTTAAGCGTCTGCCTTTAGGCCCAGGGCGTGACCCTAGAGTCCTGGGATCAAGTCCCGCAGCAGGCTCCCTGCATGGAGCCTGCTTCTCCCTCTGCCTCTCTCCCTGTCTCTTATAAATAAATAAATAAATAAATAAATAAATAAATAAATAAATAAATAAAAAATAATTTTTAAAAAATAAATTTAGAGAGAGAGCGAGAGCACAGAGGGGAGGGGAAGAGGGAGAGTCTTAAAGCAGGCCCCAGGCTGAGCGCTGAGCTGACCAGGGGCTCCATCCCAACACCCCCACCCCCGCACCCCCAGATCACACCTGAGATCATTCCACTAGGAGTGGAACGTGTTAACCAACACTGTGTCCCCCTCCAAGGCCCCCAACATTACATGTTTTTCTTGCTGTGCCAACACCCCAACCCCACAATTTCTGTAAGCCCAGGTCAATCGCTTTAATGTGTCTGATTCAACAATCAGGGTTGAGGACAGGGATGTGGGGTGGAGGGGGAAGGAGAGAGCTGTATGGATGGGCGCTGCTGCCTGCAAAGTAAAATGATCAACAAATGTCCAGTGAAGGGAGAATATGGAATTCACTTTGGGGTCATAACCATTCAGAAAAGATTTTGGAGTTTCCCCAATGTTGTCTTCATAGAGTCTGATTTTTTTTTTTTTTATTTTAAGACACTGGCTCTATATGAAAATTTGGAAGCTCCTTTTTTATGGTGTAAGGCAAATTTCAGAGTCGGTTCATCAAAGTCTCTTCATAGCCTAAAAAAATAAATAAATAAAGTCAGCTTCAGGCACAAAAATGGTGGAAGATGTTTACAATAAAACAGAGATTTTTTTTCTTTCCTTTTAATTATCCTCTCAGGGTAGAGGTCAGAAAATGGGTGAAGAAGAGAGAAAATCCAGACCCATTAAATCTTTTTTCGAGCCTGATGTCTGGGTTTGATTCAAGTTCACTGCTAATTCCATCATCTGGGATGGATGCCAAGGAGAAGTCCAAATCCTACGTTTGCCTGGGCTTAGGAACTGGTGTTTGAGCTACAGGTCCTGTTCTCCGAAATGGTCTTGTTTAAGAAGGAATAACCCCCAGAATTTCCTTTATGTAAGATGAATTAGCACCCCAAACAGGCTATTGCCCTCATAATAGATATGCAGAAAACATCTGGTTGAAAAGCAGTAGTCCAGCATTCTAGATTCGCTATGAATTATCTTACACTAGATATCTCATCCTCCTGTGGAATCTCCCTGGGCACTGCATTTCAGTTGTCTCCATCCAGGATCCGGCTTCCTCACCTGTGCACCTTTGCTCATGCCACACCCGCAGTCTGCTGCCTCCCACCCATCTCTACCCAGTACAGATGTCCCCTGTCCCATGATGCCCTCCCTGGTCAGGGAGCTGCAAGAGGCTCATCTGCCCCACTCTCTCTTACTGTATGTCATGCTTTTCACATTTTTCTTAGGTCCCGCATTGCTTACCAAGAGTCTTTCTTTTCTGTTCGACTCACTGAAAACAGGACCTGGGTCTTACTTTCTGTCTGCCCCAGGGCGCCTAATACAGTGTCCACGACATAGTCATCGTCCAATGCATATTTGTTGAATAAATGAATGAAAGTAATCATCCCCGGATTCTCCAGTGAGTGGAGTTTCATGGCTCCCGACTGCAAGACTCCATCTGTCCCGGGGAAGAATATTTCTAATAAGCATCTAAAACCATTTGCAGGGGATCCCTGGGTGGCTCAGCGGTTTGGCGCCTGCCTTTGGCCCAGGGCGCGACCTGGAGTCCCAGGATCGAGTCCTGCGTCAGGCTCCCGGCACGGAGCCTGCTTCTCCCTCTGCCTGTGTCTCTGCCTCTCTCTGTCTCTCTCTGTCTCTCTATGTCTATCATAAATAAGTAAATCTTTAAAAAAATAAATAAAACCTTTTGAAGTTATATTGTTGGCTGTCTGGAGGGGGGGTGGTGTTGTCAATGGATCAAACAGTTCGGTTTGTCTTGCCAGAGATGAGCCACTAACTTGGGTGAGTTAACCCTTTAAAAACCCTGATCAAAGACGCCTGGGTGGCTCAGCGGTTGAGTGTCTCTGTTTGGCTCAGGGCATGATCCTGGAGTCCTGGGATCGAGTCCCACATCTGGCTCCCTGTGTGGAGCCTGCTTCTCCCTCTGCCTGTGTCTCTGCCTCTCTCTCTCTCTCTCTCATAAATAAATAAACAAAATCTTAAAAAAAAATGATCAATGACAACAGGCTGGAAAGCCACTTTTGCCCTTTGACTTGTCCCAGCCCCTTCCTTCCTTCCCATCTCCTTCCCCATCTCCTCCTTCCAGATGGCCTGCGACTGTCTCTGTGCTCCCTCGAAGGCAGCGAAGGCAGCGAGGAGGCCCAGCTGGAAGCAGTCAGAGACAATTAGAAGCCATCAGGCTGGCACGGCAGGAAATGAAAGTTGGCTAGAGGGGGTTAGGCTGGCGGGTGACTTGGAGCCGGGGCTGAGCTAGCAAAGCAAGGACAGCAGGCACGAATAAATGCTGCCTGATGACATTTTGTGAACTCTGCTCCTTAATTCTCCCCCAAAACAAAGCTTCCAGTAAATACTCCGGGCAGGACTTGCACCCACATCCCCAGAGTTCAGGCCCGCTGCTATTCTTCCCCGACATCCAGCTGTTGCATGTGCATAGTGCAAGGCTGAGGAAGGGAGGATCCCCCAGAAGGAAAGGCGTGGTGGAAGCAGCCTGGTGTGGTGCTGGGGAGCAGGCCGCGGGCAGCACCCCGCAATGAAGTTCTCTGATGATGAATCATGACTCACCACCTCCCTGTGCCTGGGTCTCCTTCATCTGTAAAGCTGGCATGTGAAGGAAGGACGAAGATTAAATGAGATGATGCCCGCAAGGTGCCCGGCACTTAGAAGCATAGGGTGACCTTTGGCAACACTTCTCTGATACGTAACGCCACCCCCATCGCAACACGGAGGGAAGTCATCGGAGAAGGACCCAGAATTCCCCCGACACACTTGTCCCTGTTATTGAGGAACTCAAAGCATTTCCTCCAGGCTGGATCTCTTCCCTGAATCCAGAGTCGTGTAGCCAACCCCCTTCATCTCCACCAGGCTGTCTGCTGGGATCTCGGACTGAACCTGGGCTACACACACACACACACACACACACACACACACACACACACATCCTGCTCTTTGCTTCTTCTCCCTTCTGACCCTCAGCAAATCCTACGTGCTCTGCCTTCATGATACACCCACATGTGACCACTTCTCACTCCCGCCCTCCCCGCCCCCCTGGCACCCTCTCCAAGCCCATTCTCTCTCAACTCCTAACTGGTATCCCCTGCCTCCTCGCCCAAGCCAAAACCATCTCTTACAAATGGGAATCAGCTCACATCGCTTCCCCACCCCAAACCCTTTCTTTAATGGGCCACCACCACGAGAAGATACCCCAAGTGACTCAATCTGGTGGGGGCCCTGCCTGCCCTCCTGAAACCAGCTCTACCTCCCTCTCACTCTTCCTTGAAGGCACCAAGCCCTTTTCCATGCCAGAGCCTTTGCTCTTGCCACTCCCTGCACCAGCAATGCATTTCTTCTAGAACTTTGAGTGGACTGTCCCTCACTTCATTCAGGGCTCTGCTGTGGTGATCAGAGAGCCATCCTTACCCCCACACCCTGCTCAGTAGTTCTCGTGCCGCTCCTCAGCAGCCGACGGAAGAGCGCGCATTAGCTTGTTCACTGTCTCCCACTCCCTCTAGCACTTAAGGTTCACGGAGCAAGGACTTTTCTGTATCCCAAGCCCCATGCATGCCTAGCATGTCGTGGGTGCTCAGCAACACCTGTGGAACCTCATGGAACTCCTGATCTGCCCTACAAGAAAGGAGAGAGCCCCTGGACTTCGGACAGCATGGCACCTGGAGTGTGATGGAGCGTCGTGGATGGTGGCACCAAGCCCACCCTCCCACGACAGTGTCCCAGCAGCTCTGGCCTGATGATCGGGACAGGAAAAGTCCATTGCTTGAAAAAAATGCTGATGGCAGCCCCTTGAGAGCCTGGCTGTTGCCATGATTGTTTTCCATCAGTCCTTCAGAGCCAAATGTCAAGGGCTATTTCCATAAGAAGACGGATCCCCCACCTCCCAGCCATAGGGGAGCCCTAGGGCTTCAGACTCCACATTTTGAGGTTTGCCTTCATCCTCTAAATTTCAGATAGAGTCTATGGAGAAGGAATGGAAGTTAAAATATTCTATAGGAAGAGGCCCTCACACATAATCCTTTGGCCCGTTCCTCCTTGCATGAATTTCTCATTTGGAAGGGGCTTCTTGCCTTATGTCAAGTCAACAGCACCATGACCTATGAAGCATCCTGTCCAAGAGGGACCCATGCTCCTTCCCTTGTCTCTTCATGTCTCTGGCCTCACTTGCTCTGTTCACACTGCCTGACCACATTGGCCTGTTCCCTGCTCGCCACACATACCAACCTGCTACCATACTGGGCCCTTTACTCTCTCGGCCCCCTGGAATATCATTCTCCCAAATACCTGGAGAGATGGCTCCTCACCATCTTTGCTCAAGTGTCACCCATTTTGCAAACGTGTCTGCCCTCTTCATGTATGATGCACATTTCCTCTGACTCCCTATTTTCCCTTCTCTGCTTGATTTTTCTCCGTGGCCCTTAACACCACATGACAAAACCTAAGTCTCCCTTATTTATTTTGTTTGCTAGCTGTCTTCCTCCCTAGGTTGGAGGCTCCATGAGGCCTGGGCTTTTGTTAAGTGCTCTATGCACTTAGGAAGAACTCAATACAGATTTGTTGTGGTTGAATGAATTTGTAATTCACAGGGTCTCACGCTGCAGGAGAGGAGACCATAATACATGAAAAAGTGGGTAAAACACACACACACACACACACACACAAAACCAAACTGAGTTCTGTTGGAGAAAGCATGCGTCATCAAGACATATTTGAAAAAAAAATCAATATTCATGCCACAAAGATAAACCTCCATACAAGCTCCACATTTGTATTATGGCAGGAAGGGAAAGGCTATTATTAGCCCTAAAGGCTTGAAATTTATGGCCTCTGTTTATGGGTGCTACCGCCTGGCCATTTCTTGCTGGGGACGGGGTGGAAGCAGCGCAGCATCACCAGGCCTGCAGCAGGACCTGGAGGGGGAGCACACACACGGGGGCAACTCTGAACTGGGACACGCGGATGGGGAGGCGGTGAGAGAAGGACACTCTGGAACTGAGTGGAGTCCCCAGCAAGAGCCTGGGAACCTTCTGGCTCTGGGGGGTCAGGGGACCTCCTGCGGCCCAGAAGAGGCAGGCGCCCCCTGCTGGTTGACTCAGCTCTTCTTTCCATCCCCTGCAGGAAAGGAGGCCCAAAGGAAATGCAGACAGGACACTAGTGGGGAAGCCAAAACCTCCCTCACCAGCTGGCTCCGTGACCCTGAGCAGGACACTTGCCACCTGGGATCATCAGTTTTTCTCCAGCTGTAAAGGGAATAGCTCCTCTCTGTCATTCCTGGCTCACAGGACAGGTGCAGGGATAAAATAAAGCAAACACAAGTGAATGTGCCGCAGAAAGAGAGACTCTCTTGGTTATTGTTGTCTGAGGTCAACACGGAAAGTGTCTGCCACATAGATTAGAAAACAGTGGATTTAAAAATAAATAAATAGATGCAAACAGTTGAATCAAAAGGGTTGTTTAGCACCTCTTCCTTTCGAGGGGATAGTTTGCCGACAATCCTTGGCATGGCTTTAAGTATCTATGTTTTGTGCCCGCGGCCTTAAGTCCATCCACATGCCCCTTCTTCAGGCCACCTCAACCCCAATATTCCAGCTTTTCAACTTCCAGGCATCTGATCGACCGGCCAAGTCAATTTGTTACTGCCAGTGGGTCTGTGCGTGTAAAGCGATGGATGGATGGTAGATATTCTTCATCTGGACCAAGTGGATAACCAGGGGCACCACAGAAGCCCCACCTCTTAGAAGGAATTCCCTTTCACTGTCATCTTTAAGGCCAATCCGTGGGCATCCAGAGCACAGTCACTGTCTATTTTTGGCGGGTACCCACACATACCATCCGAGAACAAGCTCATGCTTTTTCCTCCTCCATTGGTGTGTCATGAGGGGATCTCCCTTCCCAGTGGAGCCGCAGGTGTGAGCGGGTGGAGAGCTGGTGGGACACACAATGGGGTAGGTTATGAAAGTCTAAGCTGCCTGCGTGGGTGCTCACCCCACTCATGTTGACTTCTGGAGGCAGCACCTCGATCTTGCTGTGGAGGCTGCTGAGCACAGGTGGTCTTGGAACCTGATGACTCTACAGAATCCAGCCTGTGATGAGCAGTTCTGAAGGTGGGCCCCTCGGTGTCCCACATCAAGATGCTCCCTCTCCATTGGGTCCAGTAGCAATGCACCAGGAGCACTTTTCTAAAGAATGTGAAATTCCCCCACTGCAATGGGATGGCCTCACTCCAGAACCCTAGGGCTCTGTTATGATTCTCCCATTCGGACTTACTCTCAACTGCTCGTGGTGGTCTTTTCCCACCACTGATGTCTCTAGTAACCTAGGGTCTGCTGGCTCGTATGGCCTAAGCAAGCAGGAGCACTTGTACTACATTCTGGATCTCCTCCAGAGCCTTCCCTCTGCCTGGCCCAGCAGCTGGCAGCCTTCTGTGTGACCCAGCCTGTGTATCAGAAGAATATTCCCAGGGACGCCTGGGTGGCTCAGTGGCTGAGTGTCTGCTTTTGGCTCAGGGCGTGATCCCAGGGTCCTGGGATGGAGTCCCACATCAGGCTCCCCACAGGGAGCCTGCTTCTCCCTCTGCCTGTCTCTGCTTCTCTCTGCGTGTCTCTTGTGAATAAATAAATAAAATCGAAGAAGAAGAAGAAGAAGAAAGAAGAAGAAGAAGAAGAAGGAGGAGGAGGAGGAGGAGGAGGAGGAGGAGGAGGAGGAGGAGAAAGAGAAAAAGAGGAATATTCCCAGGCATGGGAAAGGCCACCTCTGGAATTATAGGACCTACAAGCATTGTGGTGCCTTCTTTGTGGTGGGAGTTGTGAGATGCAATCATGTGTCCTTATTCATGCAGGGCACACTCCAGCAGTCCTCAGACCACTAGATTCCTACAGTGATGTAGCAGTCCTCTGAAATGTGGAGTCTATCTTCCATGATCTGGAGTCCATGTGACTAATCGATGCTCCCACTACACTCGCTGCTTCTTGCTCATCTATTTGATTGGCATGAGGCATTGATACAGTCCTCTTCGGGGAGTCCTGTTCAGACTACATACGACAGAGAGTGGGATAGTTAACACAGCCCAAAGGAAAACTATTATCCGTTCTAAATAAATAAAAAGTATTTTTTTCTCCTTTCCTATAGTGATAGAAAAGAATACATTCACCGGATTAAGGGCCACAGACCATACATAAAGATTATGCTCATCTGCCTTAGTAAAAAATACAATCCCAGACATAGTAACACACCAATTTGTGCTACCTCTGGCTGGGTCTGCACTGATTTACTGTTGAGGTCCAGGATCCAGTGGTTCTTGCCGGGCCAGACTAGTGAATTAAATGGAGAGATGTTGGGGCCATCATAAATGCATGCTATAAATCCTATAATCCTATAAGATTGGAACTAATCTCTCATATTCTTCTTAGCTTGCACAATTGTCTTGGCCTTCCCCACTACAATGTCTCTTGCCCCCATAGGCCAAATAATCAATGCAGTGGTTGTGGCAGTTACATATGCCCATTCCAATTGGACATTTGGTTTTATTTATTTCAGTAAGCTCTACACCCAACGTGGGGCTCAGACTCATGACCTGGAGATCCAGAGTGGCCTGCTCTTCCAACTGAGCCAGTTGGCGCCCCTCAATTGGAAACTGGAAACATCACTCCATGAGTCTCTGGATATGATGGACCCACTGTGAGCTGGACCTGCACCAAGATTCCATTTATTATCTTACTCCCGTATACCTCTACTTTTTTTTTTTAAGATTTTTAAAAAGATTTTATTTATTTATTCATGAAAGACACAGAGTGAGAGAGAGTCAGAGACACAGGCAGAGGGAGAAACAGACTCCATGAAAGGAGCCCGATGTGGGACTTGATCCCAGGACTTTGGGAATCATGCCCTGAGCCAAAGGCAGATGCTCAACTGCTGAGCCACTCAGGCATCCCCCCAACACCCCTACTTTAACAGAGGACCCATAATGAGGTTCTAGGTGTCTGGAAATTAATTCAGGCCTAAAGAGTCATGGAAATATTTGGGCAATTCCCTATTAATTATCTATTACTATGTAACAAACTGCCCCAAAATTTATGGCTTAAAACAGTAATAAATATTGCCTATCTTACAGGTTTCTGTGGATAAGGAATTTGGGAGTGACTTACCTGGGAGGTTCTGGCTTAGGGTTTCTCATTAGGTGGCAATCAAGATGTGGGCAGGAGCTGTGGTCTGCTGAAGGCTTGACTGGGGCTGGAAGATCCAATTTCAAGATGCACCGCTAGGAAGTGCATGCTGACTGCAGGGCAGGAGGCTTCAGTTCTGGTCATGTAGGACCTCTCCAAAGGGTAGTTCAACTATCCTCCTGACAAGCAGTTGGCTTTTCCCAAATGCAATGATATTTAAGAAAGGGCCAGATGGAAGCCTCAATATCTTTTTTCCCCTATTTTATTGTTTTAGTTGACAATTTAAAAATTGCATCTATTTAAGAAATACCACTTGATGGTTTTGTGTATTAAACACTGAAATGTTCACCACAATCAAGTTAATGAACACATCTGTCATCACACATACTTACATTTTGTGTGTATGTGGCTCTGATCATCCCTTTTAGCAAATTTCAAGTCTACAACACAACATTGTTTACTACAGTCACATTGTGGCCCATTAGATCTCCAGAACTTATTTATCTTGCATAACCGAAATCTTGTACCCCTTGGCCAACCTCTCCCCATATTCCCCTCCCCTAGCCCCTGGTAACTACCATTCTGCTCTTTGTTTCTATGAGATTGGCAATTTTAGATTCCACATATAAATGACAACATGCAATATTTGTCTTTCTGCATCTAGCTTACTTTACTCAGCATGTCTTCCAGGTTCATCATTGTCGTTGCAAATGGCAGGATTTCCTTTTTGTTTGTGGCTGAATAACATTCCATTGCATATGTACTCTTTGTTTATTCATCCATGGATGTATAGGTTATTTCCATATCTTGGCTATTGTGAGTATTGTTGAAATGAACATGGAACTGCATATATCTCTTCAAGATAATCATTCATTTCCTTCAGATATATAACTAGAATTGAATTTGCTGAATCATAAGGTAGTTCTATATATTTTTAATTTTTTTGAGGTGCCCCCCATACTGTTTTCAATGGCTGCACCAGTTTACATTCCCACCAACACTGCACAAATTTCCCTTTTCCCCACATCCTCGCCAACATTTGTTATCCTTTGTCTATCTGAAAATAGCCATTCTAACAGGTGTGGGATGGTATCTCACTATGATTTCAAGTTGCAATTCTCTGATGATGAGTGAAACCGAGCACTTTTTCATGTACCTATTGGCTATTTGTATATCTTCTTTTGAGAAATGTCTTTTTAGGTCCTTTGCTTGTTTTTTTTTTTTTTAAAGATTTCCTTATTTATTTGAAAGAGAGAGTTTGCATGCAAGCGAGGAGAGAAACAGAGAGAGAGGGAGAGAGAACCTTAAACAGACTCTGCACTGAGCACGGAGCCCAATACAGGGCTTAATCTCAGCACCCTGAGATCATGACCTGAGCCAAAACTAAGAGTCAAATGCTCAAGGAGTGCCTGAGCCATTAAGGCACTTCTTCCTTTGCTATTTTAAAATCAGGTTATCTGTTTCTTTGTTATTGGGTTACATGAGCTCCTTATATTTTGAAGATTAACCTCTTATTAGACATATAAAACATGTTTTCTCCCATTCCATAGGTTGCCTTTTCATTTTGTTGACTGTTTCTTTTGCTGTGCAGAAGCTTTTTACTTTGATGCAGTCCCATTTGCCTATTTTCGCTTTTATTGTCTATGCCTTTGACGTCAGTTCAAAAAAAAAAAATCATCACCCAGCTTGTTAGACCCAATATCCTAGGAGAGTGTTCCCAAATTGATGAGCTCTTCCTTATCCAACTTTATGTTCCACTCCCCTTGATTCAGCATCTGCAAATCCAGTTCCTTTTTTTTTTTTTTTTTTTTTTTTGGCTTCTACCAGCATATGTTGGCTGGGTCTTACAGCTCCTTCAACATATGGTCACATTGCTCCCTTATTCAGACCAGCACTTCACCAGCTGTGTCATGTTGTGACCTAACTCTAGCTATTGGCCTCTTGGCCAAGAGAGGAGATTGGACCAAGGCTCTGCATCATCCTCAAGAAAGAGGAAGGTACTAGCCCTTAACAGGGAGATGAGACTACAATAGTAAAGACAAATGAGTTCTCCAGCTCCAAGATGGACATGAAAACTAAAAGAAATGTAAAAACGAAATGCTGTTTTTAGATCAAAAGCATAACATTCAAAGTAACAACCAATTTCAAAAGAGAAGCAATAAAAATAGGCACATTGATGCTTATACATATAAATTTAAGTGCACAATAGCCAGTTCAGAGTCCAGACTTGTAACCAAAAACTGTATTAAAGATTTCAATGAAGTCTACCTTGCTTAAAGTCAAAATTATAGCTTTTCGGTGATGCAGGACAGTACAAAAGAAAATAGGCATAACATAAAGCTTTGGTAATTGACCAATGGTATGCATTTGCCTCTAAGAGAATGCTGAAGATTATCAAGGAAGAAAAACCCAGGCACCAAGGTAAAAGCAAAAACTCGATGGAAATATGCTGAGAGGAAACACTGGGCAATTTTCCCCCACTTAATCCTCAGGAAAAAGAAATGTGAGAAGGAGCCATCGTTCATGAGTTGAGACAGTGGAGTATTTCTATTTTAATTTACTTATGCCATCCATGAGTTTCTGGGCTTCCTGGAATTTTAATTAAGAATAAAGATATTCTGGAAGCATTTTTCATAATTTTTGCAAATTCTAAATAGGATCAGACAACTATGATGTGGATCTGAAACGTGTGGGGCCCCTGGAAACGTGTGGAACTCTTCACAGGCATTGGGAGAGAGACTCAGTTGCGGTGCTTCATGGCATCATGAGTTATGGATATTAGCCATTACTGTTACTTGGGGAAATTTCTTTGCCAAGGGACCTCTGGATTTTATAAAAATGACAAGAAATAATACAGACATTCCTAAGTGTCCATGGTTATCCTTCAGAACCCAAACACCCCAGAAACCCTGTTGATCTCACCTAGCTAGGACAACTTGTTTTCAATGCATACTCTTTGAATTATTCTATTCCCATAGTCCTAGCTGATACAAAGTACAAATACCTTGACTTGATATAACAGAAATTTGCTTGGTCTGACTTAATAAAAAATGTTGCCTGAATCTGTTGTATGAACTTACACAAACTAATTTGAACTAACCTGAAAAGAGGTTTTTGTTTTTTGTTTTTTTAAAATAGATCAAGCAGGGGCACCTGAATGGCTCAGTCAGATAAGCATCTGCCATTTGACTCAGGTCATGATGAGGGGTGGGGGTGCTGCTCAGCCAGACATCTGCTTCTCCCTCTCTCTTTGCCCTTCCCCCCAGCTTTCGCTCCCTTGAAGTCTCTCTCAAATGAATAAATAAAATCTTTTTTTAAAAAAGATCTTCAATCATTAGTTATTCTACCTTTTAAAACTCAATTTATACCTCCTTCATGCACTAATTTTCACCTTCTTCCCAGAGCCCAGAGAAATAACAGAGAAAGTGCCAATTTCCCAAATGTACTGGTGAAGAAAATGAGAAAGCAAGATTTGAGCCCATAGTCACAAACTCAATCATGGAAAGCTGTAGCTGAACCAACATTCACACTATGTCAAAGGATTCCTCATGATGCCAAAAATCACATAACCAGCACAGAAAGAGGACACATTAAAAGGGCAAGAACATAGAAAGACATAGCAGGAAACTCCTACCGAACAAAGATCTCAATACTGTTCATTAGAGGCTGGCGTCAGGAATAGTGACAATATCATTGAAAATGAACCCAGCTATATAGAATAGTCATCAGCTGCTGCTATAATCCTGCCAAAGAAAATGACTATAGATCATCTCGATGAGTGCAGAAAAAGCATTTGACACAATTCAACATCCATTCATTATAAAAGCTTCCAACAAAGTGGATATAAAGGAAACTTACCTCTACATAATAAAGACCATGTATGACAAGCCCACAGCTGACATCATACTCAACAATGAAAAACTGAAAGCTTTTCTTTTAAGATCAGAAACAAGACAAAAATCTCCACTCACCATAGTACTAGACAGAGCAATAAGCCAAAAGAAAAGAAAAAAAGAAAAGAAAGAAAAGAAAAGAAAAGAAGAAAAGAAGAAAAGAAAAGAAATAAAAAGCATCCAAACCAGAAAGTAAGAAGTAAAACTGTTTTTACTTGCAGATGACTATGTATAGAAGATATATTATATATAGAAAACCCTACAGGTTCCATCAAAACCTCTTAGAACTAATAAAAAAGTCAATAAAGTTTTAGGATGCAAAATTAATGTATAAAAATCAGTCGTCTTTTTATACAACAAACTCTCAGAAAGAGAAATAAAGAAAACAATACCATTTACAATTGCATTTAAAAATACCTAGGAATAAATTTAATCAGAGGTAAAAAAATGTGTACACTAGAAAACTTTAAGGTATTGATGAAAGACCTTAAATTTAAGAAGACACAAATAAATAGATATTCCATGCTCATGAATTGGAAGAATTAATATTGTTAAAATGTCCATATACCCAACACAATCTACAGATTCAATACAAGCCCTTTCAAAATTCCAAGGGTAATTTTCACAAAAACAGAAAAAACAATTCTAAAATTTGCATGGAACCACAAAAAGACCCTTAATAGCTAAGGTAATCTTGACAAGGAAGAACAAAGCAAGAAGAATCACACCCTCTGATTTCAAAGTATATTGCAAAGCTATAGTAACCAAAACAGAATGGTATTGGCATAGAAAAAAGATTCCTAGATCAGTGGACCAAAACAGAGCCCAGACATAAACCCACATATATATGTATGATCAATTAATTTAAGACAAAGGAGGCAAGAATATCCAATGGGGAAAGGATGGTCTCTTCAATAAACGGTGTTGGGTTATCTATATAACCACACACGAAGAATACAATTGGACCATTGTCTTACACCATACCCAAATATCAACCCAAAATGGATTAAAGATTTGAAGATAAGAAACCACAAAAATCCTGGAAGAAAAGATAGGCAGTAAGCTCCTTGACAACAGTCTTGGCAATGATTTTTTGGATTTGATATCAAAAGCAAAGGCAACAAAGGCAAAAATAGATAAATTAGGACTACCTCAAAGCTTTTGTACAACAAAGGAAACCATTAACAAAATGAAAAGGCAACCTAAAGAATGGGAGAGAATATTTGCAAACAATATAATTGATAGGGGGCTAATATGTAGAATATGTAAAGAACTTGGGATGCCTGGGTAGCTCAGTGATTGAGCGTCTGCCTTCAGTTCAGAGTGTGATCCTGGAGTCCCGGGATCGAGTCCCACATCAGGGTCCCTGCATGGAGCCTGCTTCTCCGGAGCTTTGCCTATGTTTCTGCCTCTCTCTCTCTCTCTCTCTCTCTCTCTCTCTCTCTGTCTCTCATGAATAAAAAATAAAATCTTATTTAAAAAAAGAATATGTAAAGAACTCAGACAAGTGAATAACAAAACAAAACAAAATAAAACAAAAAAACATGACTGACTTGAAAATGGGCAAAGGAACTGGACAGACATTTTTCCAAAGACATACTGATGGCCAACAGGTACATGAGAAGATACTCAGCATCACTCATCAGGAGACGCAAATCAAAACCATAATGAGATATCACCTCACACCTATTAGAAATGGTCATCATCAAAAAGATAAGAGATAACAAATGTTGGCAAAGATGCGAAGAAAACGGAATTTTGCATGCTGTTGGTGGGAGTGCAAACTGGTGCAGCCACTCTGGACAACAGTATGGAAGCTCTTCAAAAAATCAAAACTAGAATTACCTTACGATCCAGCAATTCCACTTGTGGCTCTCTATCTGAAGGAAATGAAATGACTATCTTTTTTTTTTTTTAATTCCATTGCATTCATTATTTTTAAGTAAGTTAAACACAAATTCCAATTTCTCAATTTAAATTTCGAATAAGTAAATATTGGTCAATACTATGCATATGAACAAAAGCTCTTTGGAATCTTCCATTTTTTATAATTTATTTATTTTTTATTAGTTTCAGAGGTAGAATTTAGTGATTCGTCAGTTGCATGTAACACCCAGTGCTCATTCCATCAAGTGCCCTCCTAAATTCCCATCACCCAGTTACCCCATCTCCCCACAAACCTCCCCTCCAGCAACCCTCAGTTTGTTTCGTAGAGTTCAGTGTCCCTTATGTTTTGCCTCCCTATCTTAAGAGTTATCTGTACTCTCATGTTCATTGCAGCTTTATTTATAATATCTAAGACATGGAAACAACCCAAGTATCCATCAACAGATGAATGAATAAAACATGACATTATGTATTATATAATACCTTATACAATGATACATAATATTATTTAGTATAAAAAGAAGACAGAAATCCCGCCATTTGGGAAAATATAGATGGAACTTGAGGGCATTATGCTAAGTGAAATAAGTCAGAGAAAGAAAAATACTGTATGAGTTCACTTATGTGAAATCTAAAAAAAAAAAAAAAACTCATAGAAACAGAGAAGAGATTGGTATTTCTAGAGGCAGGGGAGGGAGTGCTGGCAGGAAATGGCTGAAAGTGATCAAAAGTACAAACTTCTAGTTAGTACTAGAAGAAAAATTAGTCCTGGGGATGTAACACACCACATCCACTATAGTTAACGGTACTGTATCATATATTTGAAAGCTTCTAAGACAGCAGGTCATCAGGACCACATCACTAGCAAAAAAAAAAAAAAGGTCACTATATGTATATGAAGTGGTAGATAGTAACTAAACTAATTGTAGTAACCATTTCACAATATATACATATGTCAAATCATTACGTTGTACACCTTAAACCAATACAATGTTATATATGTCAATTACGTTTCACTAGAACTTGGAGAAAAGAAAGTTGCTATAAACCATTTTATTTTTGATATAAAAACTTGGAGCCTTTAGTATTTTTTTCCACTAACATCACTTGCTCTAAGGAAGATAGATAGACATAGAAAAAGATAGATGTATGTTTTAGAGGCCATCTTCCTGACACATTAAAGAAGTTAGACATCATGCTGGCTAAGCTAAAAATTACATACCGTGAAACCAACCGATTCATAGAATGTGCCAATTTTAAGCATGTGGAATTTCAAATACAAGTTTAAGGAGAGCTTGGTTACACATAGATTATAAGTTGTAAATGCAAGTTCAGCTGTGTCATATGATATTTGATGTATGATATAATATGTAATAGCATGCTTCTTTACTCTCCAAGAGACTGGAAAAATTAAATTATATATAATTTATATTTATATATATATATAAACTCAATCAATATAACACCCATCATTAATATAACTAAAAGTGTGCACAGATGAAAGAAACTGGATAATCCCTGACCAGATTAAAACTCATGGACTACTATCATGTTCTAGGGGATAAAGTGTCATATCACCATCATGAAACTAAAAACTTGATTTTTCTCTTCATGTACATCTAGACTCTGGAGTCTTGTTCAAACAAGTTTGCAAGTTATGGGTAATGTGCTACAGTCACGCCTCTCACTGTGCAATTTTCTTTGCTCCTTAGAACTGAGATGAATTGGTTTGCAGTGGGATTCAATTGCTCGGGACACAGTTTTAAATCTGAACATTTTTGCAAAGATGAGATATTTTTAGAAAGCCTCCTGATATTTCTTTTCAGAAGCACTTCTGATTCTATTGCAATATCAACTATAAACAAACCAAAAGCCATAAAGATAAACATTTAGAATAGATGAAAATGTATTTATGCTTTATTGTTTCAAAGAAAATAAATCTATTTCAAAACATGCAACATGACTTTTGTTGAATCTTCGCTTCTGATTCCTCAAAAATGAGAAAATCATATTGTATGAATATGTGTCAGAGATCTTGGAAACATACATCCCTTTTGACCTAGTAATTTTACTTCTAGGAATTTATCCCTAAAAGAATTCCTAGAAAAGCGTTCAAAGCCATACACACAAATATGTTCATTGCAGTATTTACTTATTGCGAAATCCTGGGAAAAATCCAATTGCCTCATGCCAGCAGATCAAATAAATAAAATACAGTACTTTCAAAAATGTGCAACTAACTAGACAGCCCTATTGTGGTGTAGAAGAAAATTTGTGGACGTGGGAAAGTCATAACATTAAGTGGAAAATATTATACTGTTAATGGTATTTATAGAGCAATGGTATTTATAGGGCAATCGAGCAAAAAGAATATATGCATGTACAGACCATGTGTTGAAAAACTAATGGAATCATATTTTGATAGCAATTATCTCTAGAGAGTAGAATAAGTAACATTTGTCTTGTTTGGCTTGGGCTTTTTTGTGCGTGCAATCAACAAACATTTGTTGAGTATCTTCTATGTGCTAGGAGCTAGGTTAGGTGCGGAGCACGTGAGACAGTCTGAAAACATCACCTGAAACTTTTTTCCAGCTTTGTTGATAGACTGGACACATAACACTGTGCAAATTTGAAGCATACAATGTGATGACCTGATATATGTATAATAGTGAAATAATTACCACAATAAGGTTCGTTAACACCTCCATCATCTCACATAGTTACCGTGTGTGTGTGTGTGTGTGTGTGTGTGTGTGTGGTGAGAACACTTAAGATGGATTCTTTAGGGACGCCTGGGTGGCTCAGCAGTTGAGCCTCTGCCTTTGGCTCAGGGTATGATCCAGGGGTTCGTCGGATCAAGTCCCACATTGGGCTCCCAGCAGGGAGCCTGCTTCTGTCTCTGCCTCTCTCTCTCTCTCTCTCTCTCTCTCTCTCTGTCTCTCATGGATAAATAAATAAAATCTCTCTCTCTAAAAAAAAAAAGATGGGTTCTTTCAGCAACTTTCAAGTACAGAGTATTGTTAACTCCAGTCATCATCCTGCACGTTAGGTTCCCAGAATTCATTCTTGTAGAACTGGAAGTTTGTGCACTTTGACCATCACCACCCATTTCTCCCAGCCCTAAGCCCCTGGCAACCACCAATCTACTCTCTGTTTTGTGAGTTTGGATTTTTTTTTTTCTGATTCCATAATAAGTGAGATACGGTATTTTCTTTCTTTGTCTTAGTTCACTTAGCATCGTGCTAAGATCCCATCCATGTTGTCCCCAGATGGCAGGATTTCTTTTTTATGGCTGAATAAGTCTACTGTGTATATCCCACATTCTTTAATCCATTTTTGAAATCTTTTCTGATTGAGAGATCTGGGTCCCCTTGTCTTGAATCTGGGCTGAAGGCTGCTTCCACCGCTGGGGTACAGCAGAGATGATGCGCTGTGGCTTTTGAAACTAGGTCATAAAAGGCCAAGCCACTTCCACCTGGCTCTCTCTGAATGCTCCCTGTCCAAAGACCGCCCTTGAAAGTTCCCTCTCGGGGCACCTGGGTGACTCAGTGGGTTAAGCATCTGCCTTCCACTCGGGTCGTGATCCCAGCATCCTGAGATCAAGCCCCACATCAGGCTCCCTGCTCAGTGGGGAGTCTGCTTCTCATCCTCTCCCTTGGCCCCTCCGTCCACTCATGTTCTCTCACTCAAATAAATAGATAAAATCTTTTTTTAAAAAAAGAAAAGAAAAGCAGAAACCATTCCCTCCCAGTTACCGTGCTAGGAGACCCTCAAGTCACATAAGAGGCCATGTGTAGGTGCTGCTGGCAAAGGTTCAGCTGGACCCGTTCTTCAGCCAGCCCAGCCAGGTGCCAGGCGGATGAGTGAAGAAGTCACTTGAGAAGTGGTGCCTGCAGCCCTAGCCCTCTGAGCCTCCCACCTTGAGTCTTGTCAGCTGAGGCCAACACATGATGGAGGGGAGAACCCTCATTCCCACGTTGTTTCTTTCCAAATTCCTCACCCACAGAATGCATGAGCACAATAAAATGATTGCTGTTTAATCTACTTTGTTACACAGCAAAGATAACCAGAACAGCATGTAACCGTGAATGATGCCCTGGTCGACAACGTAGACGACAGAAAAGATCCACGGGCCAGTTACAGATGCTTGGGGTGAAGGAAACAAAGAAGGTTATGGATTTCCTCCCTTGCATTTATCACTATCTGTGTCCTCTATCATTTATTTTACTTGTTCATCTTGCCTATTATATTCATCAGGATTCTCCAGAGAAACAGAACAAACAGGGGGTGTGTGTGCATGCACGTGAGTGTGCAAAATGAGAAAGAGAGAGATTTGTTTTAAGGAATTGGCTCACAAGAGGCACCTGGGTGGCTTAGTTGGTTGGGCATCCAACACCAGATTTTGGCTCAGGTCTGATCTCAAGGTCCTCGGATGGAGCCTGTGTGGGGCTCTGTGCTCAGTCTGCTTGGGGATTCACTGTCCCTCTTCCGCCACCCCCGCCCCCTGCTCGTGTTCTCTCTCTCTCTCTCTCTCTCAATCTCTCAAATAAATAAATAAATAAATAAATAAATAAATAAATAAATCTTAAAAAAAAAAAAAAAGGAGTTGGCTCACATGGTTGTGGAAAGGCAAGTCCAGTATCTGCCGTGGGCTGGAGACCCAGGGAAGGCTTGGTGTTCCAGTCTCTAGTCTTAAGGCAGGCTGGAGGCAGAAATCCTTCTCCCATGGCAGAGGTCAGTCTTTTCCCTTCAGGCCTTCAACTGATTGGATGAGGCCCACCAGGCAGATTCTCAACCACTGAGCCACCCAGGCATCCCTGCCCTCAGTTTCCCCATCCAGAAAATGAAAGTGGAATGAGTCTCTTGCAAGATTAACAAAGGTTCTGCCACAATTCTGACTCAACTGAATTTACTGCGTTACTCAAAGCCTACAAATACAGATGTCAATCACATCTGAAAAATACTATCCCAGCAACATCTACACTGGCGTTTGATCAAAAATCTGGGCACCACAGCCTAACCAAGTTGACACAAAATTAACTGTCACATCTGTTGTTTGACTCTGATCACAAGCAAGTAACATCCAAGTGGGCAGCAGTTCCTGCTTGTTGGATTCACTGTTTCAGCACATACAGCACGTGCCTGGCACACAGTGGGCATCCATTAAACATCTGTGGAATCACGAAGTAAGGGTGTGAATTGACCAGGGCAGTCACACCTTTAGGGGGGTTATATCTGGACCAAGACCCGAAGACTGAGAACGAGCAAGTCATGCAAAGAGCGTTTAATGCAAAGAGACCCACAACTGCCCCAGCGTGGAGGTGGGAATGAGCACATCCACAGAAGGGAAGAGCTCCCTGTGGCTGGAGCACCCGAGACTAGGGGCAGAGCAATGGGAGACGAGCCAGAGAGAAAGAGCAGAAGCCGGCCCACTAAGGCATTGCAGCCTGGGCACCTAGCATAAGTTGGAGAAAGACATCCTGTCCCCAGAACAGAGGGTCACCCTGGGGCAGGACGCAGAACTGAGATCGGGCTGGATGTCAGCCCCTAGTCCACGTTGGCCATGCATGGCAAGCAGGACGCATACCAGCCAACTCTACCTGTGGCTCTGTTTACCACTCACTGTAGGGAGTTTCGACTTTGTTCTAGGATCCATGAGAGAGACGATTTTTGATTTAAAAAAAACCTGGGGGACCCCTGAGTGGCTCAGTGGTTGAGCGTCTGCTTTGACTCAGGGCATGATCCCACATCAGGCTTTTTGCAGGGAGCCTGCTTCACCCTCTGCCTATTTCTCTGCCTCTCTCTGTGTGTCTCTCATAAAGTAAATTAAATATTTAAAAAAAAAATGCGAGTCTGACTCTTTTGGAAAAGTACAGAAGCAGGAAGACCCTAAAAAGATTTCAATGCAGATGAGTGATAAAGGCCCTCTAGCTGAGTGTCATGGCCACGGAGTGGGGAGAGGGGGACAGATCTAACATCGACTCTGGAAGGTGGGCTGATGGGACTTCCTGATAGATTCAATTAGGGAGGACACAAATAGGCTTTTGGACATGCAAACCCGGAGTTCAGAAAGGAAGAACTGGAAGAGGATGCAAATTGCGGGGGGGGGGGGGGGGGGGGAGGAGGAGTCAGCCCACAGATGCATTTGCAGCTCCAGGCCAAGATGGGATCACCCAAGAACTGAAGGTGGAACACAGAAAAGAACAGCCAGGCCAAGCTCTCCTGCTTTTCTGCACTGGGTCTCCTATTTCCAAGTTTTATGCACTAAGCATAAATTACAATTTGAATTGGGTGTGGGGGGGGGGGGAATAAATATCATCTTCGAAATATACAAGCGCATCACACCGAGGTGGCTTCCTGTTAGGAACAGTTGGCACCCTGGGAGGGGAAGATGGAAGATGAGTCCACGAAGGGAGGACCGTCAATCAAAGCATGGGCAGGGGGAAGACTGGGTGGCTCAGTCAGTTAAGCATCTGCCTTCGGTTCAGGTCATGATCCCGGGATCCTGGGAACGAGCCCCTACATCAGGCTCCCTGCTCAGTGGAGAGTCTGCTTCCTCATCTGCCTCTGCTCTTCCCTCCTGCTTGAGCTTTCTCTCTCTCTCTCTCTCTCTCTCAAATAAATAAATAAAATATTTTTAAAAATGTATGGGCAGGGTTGAGGCAAAGCAGCAAGGAAGGAAGCCCACCAGGCTCTGGAAAGCAGGGGCAGCTCTTGGCACCAGGGCTTGAAAGAACAAGAAGAGGGAGGGTGTGCATCCCACCGTGGCCAGCACCCACCAGGGAGGCAGTTGAGGGCCAAATGCTCCTCTCTTCTCTCTCTGGCCACTCTCAACTCTGGCTGGGTCTTCTGATGCCCAAACCCAATGGGAATTCAGAGGGCAAGGAGCCAGTCAGAGCCCTCTGAGAAGCCTCAAGGAGGGTGGAGAATGCCAAGGGCAGCCCTGGAGGGGAAGCAGAGAGAACCACACAGGGCAGCCACCTCCCCTTGCCTCAGAGAGCAGCCAGCCATTCTCAGCACTCTGGAACACGAGGCTGTCCTGACGTGAGTCAAACAGCAGCCCGCTGGGTCCCTCCAGCTGTGGGGTATACAGAGGAAGTTGAGTGGTTCCATGGGAGCCCCTTTCCCTATTCTTAGCTAGAGGACCAAGCACCCCATCATCCTTGTAGGGTAGGGAGACTCCAAATTCATGAACCTTCTCTAGGAAAACCCTCCTCTAGCTGCGAGCTGACTTCTTTACACACCCTATATTGTTGAAAGGTTAAGGGTCACAATTTATCTTGAGTCACCCTTCTGCCAACTCTTCAAGGCATTCCCACATGGTTTGGGAGATGCGGCTCTGCTCTCTTGAGGACCCAGCTAAAATAAGACGAAATAACTCTATTATCACTTCCTGCCACCCATGTATAAATGGGAATTCAATATTGAACACAACAAGTATTCCAATCAGAAAGAGAAAGACCAGCCATTCAAGAAATGGTAATGGGACACATGGTTATCACCTAAGGGAAAAAATTAAATCCCTACTTCACACCACTAATACAAATAAATTGTGTCAGGATTAAAGCCCTATTTTTAAAGTATTAGCTGGAAATGGAGGATAATATGTTCATCCTCAGCACTCTTAAGAGACAAAGAGCAAAGAGCAAAAGCCACCAAAAAAAAAAGATTGAGTTGGTCACTTTTGTAGAAGCTGTGAGAATGTGCCTCGTAGACTTCCAATTACGGGGAGCCTGACTGGCCCAGGGCCCCACTTGCTGGGCTCTGAAAATCCATCACACATGGAGCTAACACCATCCTTCCCAAGGGCTGCTCCCGGGCAGTGCCTGAGCACAGTGGGGACACTAAGGCAGCCAATTCCTGGGGGGCAGTGCTGGCTCATGGGCACCAGATCCATGCCATTCCCTGGAACCCCACACTTAGAAGGGTCCAGTGCTTGGTTTAGTGTCCCACTGTTAACAACCTTTAACAACCGGTCCTGTGTATTCATTTCACACTAGGCTCCACAAATCACGTGGCTGTTCCTGCCTGGAAGACAGATGACTCCCAAATGAGCTCGAGGACAACCTGACATCCTTGCAAAATATTCCTTAAACTGAAAATCAGTCAGGGACACTCTGCCCCAACCTTTTCTCCATTCTCTCAAGGTCTATAAGCCCTCTCAAATTTTCCCTGATCTCCCTCTCCATTTTTTTCCTGGGCATTTGCCCTAATAAAATCCTTGTATGCTTAAGCCCATTTCAATGTCTGCATCTTGGAAGACTGAGGCTAGCCTCAGTGGTGCCCAGAGAATCAGACAATACAGATGGAAAGTGGGAATCTGTGACTCCCTCACTTGCCACCTGGTGGGCAGAGAGGATGCCATCCCTATTGGTAAGTGGGGGAAGGACAGCCCTGTCACCAGGTAGCAGCTCAATTGTTAGATTTCACCAGTTAATGGCCTGGGAAAATGTCCCAGTGGAAGGGAACACTGTGGCAGGTGCCATGATGTGGGCATATTAAAAATCTGGGGGACAGGGGCACTGGGTGGCTTAGTCGGTTAAGCATCTGACTCCTGGTTTTGGCTCAAGTCATGATCTCAGGGTGGTGAGATCGAGCCCTGTGTTGGGCTTCGCACTGAGAGTGGAGTCTGCTTAAGATTCATTCTCTCTCTCTCTCTCTCTCTCTCTCTCTCTGCCCCTTTCCCCACTCCCTGAATAAATAAGTAAATAAAACATTTACCAAAAACCTCTGAGGACAATGCCTCCAGAGAGAGCAGTGTTGGCTGAGTGATACTAAGTCATGCTGGCACCCCACAGGAGGAAAATAGGTAATGGAGAGCTGGCCACCAACAGCAAATGGCAAATGGCCAGAGCCAGAGAGTTTTGGTGGGAGCTCACAAAGAGGCCCGTATCAGCTGCAAAGGAAGGACAGACACTGCCCAGCAGGCTACGACCTAATTCTGTTGCACGTAGCTCCAGAGATGCTGGAATGCTCAGCCAAGGCAGGTGCATTCTGCAAAGAGCAAGGCCCAGGTGAGGGAAACCAGGATGGATGCAACCCAGCCTGCAGAATAAAGCCAAACAAAAACAAGGAAGATGGGGAGACAGAGACAAAGAGTACACATCATTGCGCACCTAAGGCCAAATCCACCTCTGCACTTCTCAGCTTTGAGAACTAGTAGTAAGTTCCTTTTGCTCAAGACAGCTTGCACTACTGAGTCCAACCATAGCTTTTCTTCATTTTATCTCTTTGCACAGAGAAGCAGGTCTCCTCTGTGTAGTCCAGCTACATCAAAATTTTCAGTATGCTCTCCTTCATGCTTTTGCACAAAAGGGGAAAATGACATAGAGTCACGGAGAACATGATTTCATCAATTGGTCTTGGTTCAATCAAGAAAATCCTCCTGGTAGTCTGGAAATCATTTCATTCCTTCATACTTTGCAACCCTTTGAGGCTTCCTCTTGGCGGACAATTTGTTTTACATAGGATGGCTCCAGATTACTTTTTAAGCCCCGTTTTATACAATCTGGCTCTCGAACTAAGCTTTTCAACTCCTTGGGGCTTACAGGCTGACTTTCTGCTGATGCAAATTTCTTCTTAATCCTCAGAAGTTCCAGACCTTCTTCCTGCTAATATTTAGAACGCATTTTGAAAAGGCAGAAGGGATGTGGGGTTGGGGGAATGGATGTTATGGTTTTGGTACCCAGTGTTGAAGAGTAGTTGTTACTGTGTTGTGGTCGTAAAAATCTTGAGATGGTTTTAACCTAACTTCAGCTCTTTTCACAGTTCACAAAAGCACACAACCGTGGACTTCTCAGAGAAACAGACTAGTATGCCTGGGATTTGGGAATGCATTGGTACATGATTATTTCTTGCACAGAGTTGTTTAATCACTAAATATTTACTGAGCACTATGGCGCTTTGCATTATCACTCTCAAATATTTGCTGCCCCTCCCTATGAGAAGATTATATTTTCTTGTGCCAGTGACATCAGGCAAAGCCACATAACTTGCTTTAACCAATGAAAACCCCATAGTAGGGGCATCTGTGGTTTCCAGGTAGAAGTTGCAAAGCCAATGTAAGTTCCACCATGTTCTTTCACCCCTGTCATGGGCCAGCAAAGATCCAGATAGAGCCTGCTTTGTCAGCTTGAGTCCCAAAAATAGGATGACATGCGAAGCAGAGCCACAGACATGCAATAAACATATAATATCAACAAGAAATAAACCTTTTGTGTTGGTGATCACTTTTTTATAGCAGCTGAAGATAGCCATCCTGAATAACACACACCCCCACTACGTGTTCATCATTGTGCTGGATATACAATTTATTTATACCTATAACAATTAGGCCATGGTCCCAAAATAATTTTGCTTAATAGAAACTTATTTTATTTTTTTAATATTGTATTTATTTATTCATGAGAGACAGAAAGAGAGAGGCAGAGACATAGGCAGAGGGAGAAGCAAGCTCCTCACAGGGAGCCCAATGCGGAACTCAATCCCAGGACCCCGGGACCACGCCCTGAGCTGAAGGCAGAGGATCAACTGTTGAGCCACCCAGGTGCCCTAGAAACTTCTTTTAAATAAGTGTACTACGTCACAGAAGATTTCGAACTTTCTTTAAACAGCAGAAGTCCCATACCCAGGACGCCAACTATAAAACAGATACCATCAGGGCTGCTCTGATTGAAAGAGTAAGGGCCAGAAACTTGGCAGTTCTATCTCCCCAAAGACCATGCTCAATCCAGTGCCAGACATCTGGCCAGCACTCAGTGAATATTTGCTGAATAAATAAACAGATAGATTATTTCCTGCAGGATTCTTTAAGGACTCTCTGGAGAACTCTATACTTCTATAGAACAGGGTTTAAAATTCCCATAATAATAGTATATAGTCCTGTAGGAGGTTTCAGGTTCAGTTATCAAATTCATATATAGAGAGAATAAGAGTAGAGATGGTGAAGATTCAGATCCTATTTTAGCCCATCTTTCCAATTACATTTCCATCCAAGATATTAATGATTGCATACCTGTGATTTCGGCTCAGGTCATGATCTCAGGGTGATGAGATCAAGCCCTCATCGGAGAGTTGAAGCTTGAGAATTTCTCCATCTCCCTCTGCTCCTCCCCCTGCTCATGAACTCTCTCACTCTCAAATAAATAGATAAATCTTTTTAAAAAAGGGATCTTAATGATTGACCTGAAAGTAATACAATGCTTTAGGTCAACTACACTGGAATTAAAATAAAATATTTTTTAATGTAAATAATTGTTATTAAATAGTTTTGTTAAGTATTTCCTGTGACATTTTTTTCCATAGTCCAGCCAACAGTAGAGACATTAACAAATAGAGAAGAGGAATGAAGGCAAAAGATCTAATAATTCACCCATCAAGTAATTAGTCCTAAAACAATAATTCAAACCCCCATGTTCAGACTATATGTTTGGGAAAACTGAAAAGCCAATAAGACCTAGTGAACCAGCTCAAATTATGCCTTCAATGTAATAAAAATTCTCCTTACTCTCTCTCCCTCTGTCGTCTCTATTCCATTAAGTTCAGCCTGCTATAGATAGTGAGCTGAATATTCATATTATTCCAGTAACAGTGATCTGTTAGCAAAAAGTTTTTAAAAACAATGATGAGAGGGGCAAGATGGTAAGCTAAGATAACACAGACCTCCCTCAATAAAATCCTAGATACACTGCCTTTTCAAAACATAGGTTTTTAAAGTGTTTTAAAAATTTATTGTTGTGCTCACGAGGAAGTAGAAATCCCAGGGGACCACATAGAAGACAGAGCTGAAAACTGTCCTGGGAACTGACACTGTAGTAGGATGGAAGGTAGTTGTTGGTCCAAATGACCAAGAGACTTGGATTTTAGTGTTCTACTGGGGTAGATGAAGAGTGAGGAGCCAAACGCCCTGTGTGGAGCTGGATTGTCAAATAGCTGTAATCTTAGCCAAAGGGTGGACCAGAAAAAACTTCATTCATCAGTACCGTCAGTAGTTAAGAGAGAAAGCTCATCTGTTTTCTTCTTGGTCTCTGGGTAAAAAAATAAAAAGAAATAAAAACCTTAAGCCATTGCCTCTGGTAGCCAAGATTTTAATTTATGCTAATTGTAGAGGCCATGAAACAACAATGCTAGAAATTTAATGTAAAAATTGGTTCTGGGCTAGAAAAAGAAAACACAGCAGAGGAAAATGCAACATGCTCTCTCAGATTCTCTGCAAGGAAACCTCTGTAGACTTCCACAAAACAGAAGCCTTACTGAAGATGAACTTACACATATATATTCTACACACACACATATACATATACAATCCGCAGGTATAAGACAAAAGAAAGAAGATGATTAGAGACCCCCAAAATTTAAGATTTAAAAAATCAACAATCTGTAAAATAATACAATACAATATGCTAAAAACAGGTTAAGAATGAAATAGGAGATATGAAACCCTAAGAAGCAAACACATAGCTATAAAAGAAAACAAGTAGATTTGAAAAGAAACCAAGTAGAAATTCTAAAAATGTAAAATATATTCAATGGCATTAAATCTCAATAGAAAAGCAGCAGATTATACACTGCTGAAAAATGACTTGAGGAAATAGAAGATAGATATGAAGGAATTGCTCAGAATGTAATACAGAAAGAAAAACAAATAGAAGGGTGGCTAAGAGATTTGGAGGATAAAGTCAGAATATCTAATGTAGGTCCTCAGAATTTCATGAGAGAGTGGAAATATTAGAATATAAAGTGGATAAGAAGATCTTAGTATCATAGTATCTTAGATATGACAATAAAGGCACACGCAACCCAAGGAAAAAAATAGATAAATTGGAATTCATCAAAATTAAAAGCTTTTGTGCTTAAAGAACATCACCAAGAAAGTGAAAAGACAATCCACAGAATGGGAAAAAAATGTTTGCAATTCATATATCTAATAAGGGGTTTGCCCCTACAATATAAAAGGCTCTTGGGATCCCTGGGTGGCTCAGCGGTTTGGTGCCTGCCTTCGGCCCAGGGTGTGATCCTGGAGACCCGGGTTCGAGTCCCACGTCGGGCTCCCTGCATGGAGCCTGCTTCTCCCTCTGCCTTGTCTCTGCCCCTCTCTCTCTGTCTCTCATGAATGAATAAATAAAATCTTTTTAAAAATAAAATAAATAAATAAATAAATAAATAAAATAAAAAGGTCTTACAATTCAACAATAAAAAAAGCCCAAACTCAGTTAAAATATGGGCAAATGATTTGAATAGATGTTTCTCCAAATAAAAACAGAAACATATAGACATAAAGATGACTAATAAGCACACGAAAAGATGTTCAACTGCCATTAGTCATTAGAAAAATGCGAATCAAAACCACAGAGATACACCTACTAGGATGACTATAATCAGAAGATAGACAATAACAAGGCTTGATGAGGATGTGGAGAAACAGGAACCCTTATATATTGCTGGTGGGAATGTAAAATGGTGCAACTATTTTGGAAAACAGTTTAATGAGTCCTCAAAAAGCCAAGCAGAGAATTAACATGTGATCTAGTCATTCCATTCCTAGGTATGGACCCAAAAGAACTGAAAACAGATATTCAGACAAAAATTAGTGCACAATACCTGTAGTACCATTTATTCATAATAACCAAAAAGTGGAAACAAGCAAAGTATCCATAAACCAAAGAGTGGATAAACAAAATTCTGTATATCCATACAATGGAATATTATTTGGCCATCAAAAGGAAAGACATACTGATATGTGTTACCAACATAGATGAACACCAGAAATATTGTGCCACGTCAATGAAGCCAGTCACAAAATATCACGCATTGTATGATCCCATTTACATGAGATGTCCAAAATAGGCCAATTGATAGAAACAGAAAGTGATTCATGGTTGCCAGTGGCTGGGAGGAAGGAAGGAATGGGAAAAAACTGCTTAATGGTATGAGGTTTCTTTGTTGGGATGACAAAATGTTCTGAAATGAGATCATGGAGATTGTTGTACAATTCTGGAAATATGCCCAAATCCACTGAACTGTATACTTTAAAAGGGTGAATTTTGTGATGTTAACTATATCTCAATTTTTTAGAAGACATTAAGGTATAAATGGGGAAATAGACAACCTTAAATACAATAATGCTTTGATTACAAAATAAAGAAAAGTAAGAGGTTATAAATTCATTCTGATGTTTAAAAAACAAAGCAACAATAATTGCAGAGCTTCCAGACAGTTTTCAACTCACCTTGATACTGATTTTTAAAAGGGTCATCAGGACTGATCCTTACTTTGGGTCAGTGGTGGTGCTAAACTGGAAAGAAATGACTAGTTTTGGGGGGCTGCCACAGGGAGGTGTGGGCTTTATAGAGAGAAAGAGCCAAACCACGGCGCCTGGCAAGGAGGGAAGAAGGTAAAAAAGAAAACCAAGTTCACTCTTCTCCCCACTGACCTCCTGCCAGTGCTTTCCACTGGCCAAATCCAAATGGAACCCAGAGCTTAAGGAAGTCCACTGATGCAGGCTATGAAGATCAACTTTCTGAGATGCTGAGCAGGATAGATGGCTGGAGAGTAGTACTGGAGAGACGAATGAAGAATGCCCAGTGCCCATTCTTATGTCATTTTGCACAGGATTTAAAGTCAGAGGAGAACCCAGTTGCCTGGATGGGATCTGGCTCTCACCCCTTGGGCAGAGCATCTTGATTGACTGTCTCAGTAAGACATCAAGAGGTAAGTGAAGATAATTTTAAGAAAGTAAAGGTACACCGGTTGCCAGAGAGTGAAATCCACCAAGGACATTTTTTAAGAACTCTGTTTTAAAGACATCAGGACTTTTGTCATCCCTAACAACTGACTACAACACAAAAATGAAAATGAAATGGATTGGAAAACCAACTGGCACCTGATCACTCTGATCATCACTGTCTGCAAACAGTGATGAAGGAATTAATTGCTTCACTCCTTGGCACCCTCTGTGCTGGAGTTTGTATTAGTTGAGGGGAGGTGTCTGACAGCCCACGTCTAGATCAGAGAGTTGCACTTCACGCCATCTCAGGAACATAGACATCCGATCCTGCCGAGTGTTGGGCAAGAGGTATGGAAGGTGGAGAAGAGAGTTAAGGTTTCCTTCTGGCAGGTTCTCCTGGCCACTGTGAGTACAAGTCTGAGACAGTACTAGTGAATGAATGGTGTGCTCTGGTGGGTAGGAACACTGGCCTGGGTCTGGGGGGAAATGCAATCTTTATCTCTGGTGGTGCTGTGCCATCAAGGGCACTGGAAATAAAATTCAGACAGTGAAATTAACCCTGTCAGTGATTTCCAGAAACTGCCAGTCTGATACAGGTGGGCGCAGGTTGGCTTAGCTATCATGCAGTTACCTTCCTTCACAGACTCAGAGAACAGACAGACATAGGCTGCAGACAGACATAGGCTTGCAGAATCTTAGTGCGGGAGACAGTCTTTGAGACACCAAATACCTAACATTTGAGGGGTACTTATTATGTGTCAGGCACTCTCAAAGGATTTTGCGTGAAATCACCCAACAATCCCATTTTGCTGATAACAAACTGAAGCACACAGTGGTGGTTAAAGTAATTTGTTGAAGATCCCTCAAGTAGTATGTGGTTAATCCAAGATCAAAGGAACCCTTGCTCTCTCCAACATTCTAGGCTGCTTAGAGATAATCTAGTCAGATAAGAGACCAGAGTGGTGGTTAAAGTAATTTGTTAAAGATTCCTCAGCTACTATGTGGTTGATCCAAGATCAAAAGAGCCCCTGCTTTCTCCACCTCACAATACTGCCGAGAGATAGTGTAGCCAATGCTAAACTCAATGTCTACTGAGGCTACCAAGAACCAGAGACAAGAGAATTGCTCAATGTCACATGGCTGGTTACTGACAAAACTGAAATTAAATAATCTTCCAATGCCTGGACCAGTGCATTTTCCAGTACACAATGGAAAATGCAGAACATTGCATTATTCCACAGTTGCCTGTTCTTTTCATCATGAAATGGAAGCAAAAGGATTGAATGAGTAAGGAACAGGAGA
Organism: Vulpes vulpes; assembly: GCF_048418805.1. NCBI lineage: Eukaryota > Metazoa > Chordata > Mammalia > Carnivora > Canidae > Vulpes > Vulpes vulpes. The sequence goes on from NC_132794.1 coordinate 12,742,112, forward strand.
GGATATCTAACCGAGCTCTGGATTTTATCTCTGTCTGTGATTCTGTATAATTCCCCTTTCTTTCTTTGGGGTTGCTTGAACAAAACTGACATAAATAGCTCTTCATGTTCTTCCAATACTGGAGCCCACCGTATAGAGCAAAGAGAGTATGCACCGTCAGAAACAGTATGCAAATTTGGATGTGGAGAAAACTCATTTGATTCTCCATCTGTCTCCCTGTTTAATTACTTAGCCATAAATTAGCACTTTTTATAAGCTACCCTCAGCAAATGTGATCAATTCCCCGACTTTAATGTCAAATATGGAATATTTTTACTTCCCAGTATTTAGCCTTTTGATTTATATTCATATTTTGAAATATAAATTAGCTATTGAAAGCTACCCAAATACAATGTTGGGGAATTTTTTTCTATTTATGTTCTCATTAAGACATTTCTTTGATTGAATCATTGATGAGATGCTTTTTGAAACATGGCATTTTTTCCTAAAGGGCAAGAAAAGAGAGTGTTTTAACATTTAAAGAATACAGTTAGGAAGCACACGGTGGGTAGTATGAACTAAAGCTTTAAAGACAGAGTCTGTAACCCTGCTCAAAGTTGCTATGGCCCGATGGGATGGCCATATCCCACTGTCTCTATGCTCACCTAATCAGACTCTATCAATAGAAGAGCAGCACCACCTTCTAGCACTCTCCTGCACATACTATCCTGAAGAAGTCAACTTTCTGGCTTGTCTGTTGATGAAATCACCCCATATTTATTGAGTACTCACTGTGTGTCCAAACCACTATATAGGCCCAATAGGGAAGTAAAGAGGACAAGATGACTTCTGGTAGTCTTAGAATATCAGGAATGAGAGCAAGCCCACAAGAGGTAGAAAATGTCAAGGAAACATAAGATAATATGTGTATGGAAAAAAAAAGATAATATGTATATGTATCTACTAGTATACACTAATATCCTATTTCTTCTTATTCCATAGAATCCCATAGAATCCCAATTTTGTTTAGGAAGTAATGGGCCCAGCTCCAAGCAATGAATCAGGATTGGTTGACAATCATAACAATCCTGTTCCCTAAATTCCCAGCTCCTTTGCAACTACAGGTAGCCATGGGAAACAATTCTAACTAATAATGGGAAGAGTTCTGTGAGCTTCTAGGAAAGCTTCTGTCTTACTATAAGTTCTGGGATGCCCCTCCCGCCCTTTCCTGCTATGAATGTGGGCATGATATTTGGAGTGGTGAAGCCATCTTAAGATCATAAGTGAAAGGCAAAAAGAACTGCAAAGATGCCAGCCCTGAAATCTTTGAGTGTCTGAACTAATGCCAGGAAACACCTACCTTCGGACTTCTTATTAAATGAGAAAACTACCTCTTCTGTTACATGCAACTGAATGCATTCCTAGCCAATACATATATGAATTGAAAAATATATTTAACTACAAAAGTACTAAAATACATTCACAAAAGGGGAAGAGTTACTGGAAAGCTAAGAGTTAGTTCAGTGCTTCCCAATTAGCCTCAAAACATCCAGCTGGTTCAATTTCAGTTCCTCAATTGGGTGGTGATTCATCAACCCACTAAGACAGTGGGTTCTAAAGTGTAATCTCTAGACTGGAACAAATGTGAGAGAGAGATATGTTGGTGTTTTGAATGATGCACTCAGCCAGTACTGGGAGAAAAGATAGGCACTGAATGTTCCAACTGGCTAACTGCTTCAAACTCCCCATGGACAGAGTGCTGGGCAGTTGCTAAGCCTCCTGCCTAAGAAGTTTCAAGGTCAGTCCCTCCGGAATGAGGTGAGAAGACTTCTTGATGGTCTTAATAGTCCAGGAAAAAAGCAAGAGCTAGACCCACAGTGATGTACAAATTCAACATACTCCCACCACTATTCCAACAACTTTTTTTAAAAAACGTGGAAAAAACCAATCCTCAAATTTATATACAATTACTAGGGGCTCTGAATAGTCAAGGAATCTCAAAAAGGAACAAAGAGGACTCAGATTTCCCAATTCCAAAACTTAAACTACAAGGCAAAAATAATCCAACAGTGTAGGACTGGCATATGGAGAGACATAGGGATCAATGTAATAGAAATAAGAGTCCAGAAAAAATATATATGAGCAATTGATTTCTGACAAAGGCTCCAAGATCATTCAATGGAAATAGAACAGTGTCCCTAACAGATGGTGCTGGGACAACTGGATTCCACATGCAAAGGAATAAAGTTGGATCCTCACCTGACACCATACACAAAGTTAATTCAAGATGAATCAGTGACCTAAGTATAAGAGCTAAAACCATAAAGTTCTTGGAAGAAAACATAGGGCCAAATCTTCCTGACCTTGGATTTGGCATTGGATTCTTGCTATGACACCAAAGCACAAGCCATTAAAGAAAACAAAGAAAAACTGAGATTGATTAAAATGAAAAGATTTTATCCATCAAAAGACAAAAGACAACCTGCAGAATGGGAGAAAATATTTGCAAATTGCATATCTGATATAAGTTTAATCATATACAAAGAACTCCACTCAACAACAACAAACAAACCAGTTTTTAAAAATATGGGCAAAGGACCTAAATAGACATTTCTCTAAAGAAGATATACAAATGGCCAATAAGTACATGAAAAAAGACTCAACATCATCAGTCATTAGGAAATACAAATTAAAATTACAATGAGATACCACTTCATACTTAAAAGAATGGCTATAATAAATTTTTTGTATATTTTTTTATTGGAGTTCGATTTGCCAACATATACTATAACACTCAGTGCTCATCCCATCAAGCGCCCCTCTCAGGGCCCGTCACCCAGTCACCCCATCCCCCAGCCTGTCTCCCCTTCCACTACCCCTTGTTCATTTCCCAGAGTTAGGAGTCTCTCATGTTCTGTCACCCTCACTGATATTTCCCACTCATTTTCTCTCCTTTCCCCTTTATTCCCTTTCACTATTTTTTATATTCCCCAAATGAATGAGACCATATAATGTTTGTCCTTCTCCGATTGACTTACTTCACTCAGCATAATACCCTCCAGTTCCATCCACGTCAAAGCAAATGGTGGGTATTTGTCGTTTCTAATGGCTGAGGAATATTTCATTGTATACATAGACCACAGCTTCTTTATCCATTCATCTGTTGATAGACACTGAGGCTCCTCCCACAGTTTGGCTATTATGGACATTGCTGCTATAAATATTGGGGTGCAGGTGACTCGGTCTTTCACTGCATCTGAATCTTTGGGGTAAATCCCCAGCAGTGCAATTGCTGGGTTGTAGGGCAGGTCTATTTTTAACTCTTTGAGGAACCTCCACACAGTTTTCCAGAGTGGCTGCACCAGTTCACATTCCCACCAACAGTGCAAGAGGGTTCCCCTTTCTCCACATCCTCTCCAACATTTGTTGTTTCCTGTCTTGTTCATTTTCCCCATTCTCACTGGTGTGAGGTGGTGTCTCATTGTGGTTTTGATTTGTATTTCCCTGATGGCCAGCGATGCAGAGCATTTTCTCATGTGCTTGTTGGCCATGTCTATGTCTTCCTCTGTGAGATTTCTCATCATGTCTTTTGCCCATTTCATGATTGGATTGTTTGTTTCTTTGCCGTTGAGTTTAATAAGTTCTTTATAGATCTTGGATACTAGCCCTTTATCTGATATGTCATTTGCAAATATCTTTTCCCATTCTGTAGGTTGTCTTTTAGTTTTGTTGACTGTATCTTTTGCTGTGCAGAAGCTTTTTATCTTGATTAAGTCCCAATAGTTCATTTTTGCTTTTGTTTCCCTTGCCTTCATAGATGTATCTTGCAAGAAGTTGCTCTGGCCAAGTTCAAAAGGGGTGTTAACCTGTGTTCTCCTCTAGTATTTTTATGGATTCTTGTCTTTCATTCATTTTGAGTTTATCTTTGTGTATGGCATAAGAGAATGGTCTAGTTCATTCTTCTGCATGTGGCTGTCCAATTTCCCCAGCACCATTTATTGAAGACTGTCCTTTTTCCAGTGGATAGTCTTTCCTGCTTTGTCGAATATTAGTTGACCATAGAGTTGAGGGCCCATTTGTGCGTTCTCTATTCTGTTCCATTGATCTATGTGACTGTTTCTGTGCCAGTACCACACTGTCTTGATGATCAGCCAGCCTTATTAAAAAGAGAAAAGACTCAAATTAATAAAATCATGAATGAAAGAAGAGAGATCACAACCAATACCAAGGAAATACAAACTATTTTAAAAACATATTATAAGCAGCTTTACTCCAATAAATGAGGCAATCTAGAAGAAATGGATGCATTTCTGGAAAACCACAAACTACCAAAACCAGAACAGGAAGAAATAGAAAACCTGAACAGGCCAATAACCAGGGAAGAAATTGAAACAGTCATCAAAAACCTCCCAAAACACAAAAGTCCAGGGCCAGATGGCTTCCCAGGGGAATTATATCAAATGTTTAAAGAAGAAATAATACCTATCCTACTAAAGCTGTTTTGAAGGATAGAAAGGAACAGAATACTTCCAAACTTGTTTTATGAGGCCAGCATCACCTTAATTCCAAAACCAGACAAAGACTCCTCCAAAAAGGAGAATTATAGACCAACATCCCTGATGAACACAGATGCAAAAATTCTCAACAAGATACTAGCCAATAGGATCCAACAGTACATTAAGAAGATTATTCACCATGACCAAGTGAGATTTATCCCCAGGATGCAAGGGTGGTTCAACACTTGTAAAACAATCAACATGATAGATCACATCAACAAGAGATAAACAAGAACTATATGATCCTCTCAATAGATACAGAGAAAGCATTTGACAAAATGAAGTGTCCATTACTGATCAAAACTCTTCAGAGGGTAGGGATAGAGGGAACATTCCTCAGCATCTTAAAAGCCATCTATGAAAAGCCCACAGTGAATATCATTCCTAATGGGGAAAAACTGAGAGCCTTTCTCCTAAGATCAGGAACATGATAGGGATGTGCACTCTCACCACTGCTATTCAACATAGTACTAGAAGCCCCAGCCTCAGCAGATGACCACAATAAAAAATAAAATAAAAGGCATTCAAATTGGCAAAGCAGAAGTCAAATTCTACCTCTTTACAGATGACATGATACTGTACATAGAAAACCCAAAAGACTCCACCCCAAGATTGCTAGACCTCATACAGCAATTCAGTAATGTGGCAGGATACAAAATCAATGCCCAGAAACAGTGGCATTTCTATACACTAACAATGAGACTGAAGAAAGAGAAATTAAAGAGTCAATCCCATTTGCAATTGCACCCAAAAGCATAAGATACCTAGGAATAAACCTAACCAAAGAGGTAAAGGATCTATACCTTAAAAACTACTACAGAAGAATACTTCTGAAAGAAATTGGGGAAGACACAAAGAGATGGAAAAATAGTCCATGCTCATGGATTGGAAGAATTAATATTGTGAAAATGACTATACTACCCAGGGCATTTTACACATTCAATGCAATCCCTATCAAAATACCATGGATTTTCTTCAGAGAGTTGGAACAAATAATCTTAAGATTTGTGTGGAATCAGAAAAGACCCCGAATAGCCAGGGGAATATTGAAAAAGAAAACCTGAGCCGGGGCATCACAATGCCGGATTTCAAGTTGTACTATAATAATTTTTAAATGGAAATAAATCAGTATATCAGCAAAGATGTGAAGAAATTGCAAGCCTCATACATTGCTGTTGGGAATGTACAATGGTGTGGCCATCGTGCAAAGCAGTTAGCTTCCTCAAAAAGCTAAACAAAGAATTGCTGTGTGACCCAGCAATTGTATTCTTACACCTGAAAGAATTTAAAACAGACATTCAAACAGATATGTGTACACTCACATTCATTGCAGAATTATTCACAATAGCCAAAAAGGTGGAAATAACCTAAGTGTTCATCAACAGATTGGATGGATGAGCAAAATATGGTCTATCCATACAATGGGATATTATTGAACCGTAAGAAGGAAGGAAATTTTAAAACATGCTACAACATACTCGAACTTTGAAAATGTCACTCTTAGTGAAATAGGCCAGACACAAATGGAAAATACTGGGTGATTGCACTTGAGGAACCTAGAATAGGCAACCTCATGGAGGCAGAAAGCAGATTTGAGGTTCCGAATAGTTGGAGAGAGGAAAGAAAGGGGACTTATTGCTTAATAGATATGAAGCTTGGGGCAGCCCCGGTGGCTCAGTGGTTGAGCATCTGCCTTTGGCTCAGGTCATGTTCCCAGGGTCCTGGGATCGAGCGCCGCATCAGGCTCCCCACAGGGAGACTGTGTCTTCCTTTGCCTGTGTCTCTGCCTCTCTCTCTCTCTCTCTCAGTCTTTCACGAATAAATAAACTCTTTTTTTAAAAAATAGACATGATGGGGCAGCCCAGGTGGCTCAGCAGTTTGGCGCCGCCTTCAGCCCAGGATGTGATCCTGGAGACTGGGGATCGAGTCCCACGTCGGGCTTCCTGCATGGAGCCTGCTTCTCCCTCTGCCTGTGTCTCTGCCTCTCTCTCTCTCTCCATTTCTTTCATGAATAAATAAAAAAAAATCTTAAAAAAATAGGCATGAAGCTTCCCTTTGGGGTGATGAAAATTTGGGGGCCAGGTAGTAGTGATGGTGGCACAACGTTTCAAATGTGCCTAATGCCACTTTAAAGTGGTTATTGTGGCACATTTTATATGTATTTTACCATAATAAAAATTTTTTTTAAAAAGCAAGAGCTAGGGCCTGAGCCCTGGTAAAGGGGATGGTCACCCATGTGCTTTTATCTCTATGAGAACCCAAAGATTTCTGATCAAAAGCCCTGAAGCACATGTTCAGCAACCAAGCCTTGAATGTCTTAGGGCTACTGCCCTGAAGAAGTTGGGTTTTTTCCCTCCCTTTTAATTAGTGATTACAAGTGGTTATAATGGAAGCATTTTTCCTGTGGGGTTTTTTCCTGATGGAATATCCATGGAACAAAGGTGAGAGACACATACAGGGCCATCCTTTGGCCCAAACATCGACCTTATTTCCTTCCATACTCTTCTTCTATAATTTGGGTGGCTGCATAATCCCAGTGTCTGCTAACTAAGCAGGTCCTGTCCACAGAGCAACAAGGTTGCCCTTCCCCTACTTAAAGGGTCACCTTCCTTTTGGTCAGGCTTTCCAATATGGAACCCATGTGCTCCGGGGCTACTCAGCCCAATCCCCTGGGACGAAAGCATAGATTGTTAGAACCCTCATGTTGATCTCCAGTCTCTTCTCTTTTTTTAACCTCAATTTTTACATGTGTTTTATAATGTCAATAGTATAGTCGAATATATCGATAAAAACCAATGCATATTCATATATATGGAGAGGAGCCTCCATGCCTAAAATTTTTCTTTACTGATAGGGGTATTTAATCATAAAAGATAGGGCAGGATTCATGGCTCACCTTTTCTGAACTGAGGCTTACTATAACCAGCTTCTCTGCTGGTTCCTGTCTCCTAACTGAACCCCTTGGGTCCCTTTCCAAGCTGGTTCCTAGCCTGGGCCTCTTCTTTATCCACAAACAACTAATGGCACAAGACTGGTCTGTAAAACAGACTTACTGGGAGTTCCAGAGCAGTAGAAAGAGATTATAACTCATAATAGTAAGCATCTTCAAATATTCATTACTTTTCCAGAAAGTTCCTTTTTATTCCCATCCCTGGAAACTTTGCTCAGTCCATCTTCTCCTCAAACCCTGACTACCTGCCTACCAAGTTGCTGGGCCTCTCCTCTCTTCCTCTTCTAGCATCTTCACCTTCACAGGCTTCTTTTCTAACAATTTCTAGATTCTTATTACTTGATTATGCATGATGATGAGCTCCACACTGTCTTTGCTCCCATCTTCTTTCAGTCTCCATTCAAAGGCTTTGCCTTTGACAGCCCAAATCTGCCAGGTAAGATGCTCCTATAAACCAAAATCAGTTCCTTCTTTTTTTTTAATTTTACCTATTTATTAATGAGAGAGAGAGAGAGAGAGAGAGAGAGAGAGAGAGACAGGAAGAAGGAGGAGCAGGCTCCATGCAGGGAGCCGGACGTGGGACTCGATCCCAGGTCTCCCGGATCACGACCCAGGCTGAAGGCGGTGCTAAACCACTGAGCCACCCCGGCTACCCCAGTTCCTTCTTTAAGCGTATTCTGTAGGCTCCCCAAATGATGATTCTCAAAGTGTGGGCCAAGAGCCTCAAGCATCTGAGTCATATAAGCATGTATTTAAAACACAGATTTCCAGGTCGCAGCCCAGCACTTGTGAATCCAATCACTAGTCGGGGGTGGCCTGGGATTCTGCTACCCCCAGTGATTCTAGTGCACACTGTTGTTTGTGAACCACTGGTGTTACAAGGAGGTGACTCAACCACAGACATTTCTTTTTCTTCCCATTACGGCTGATTTGCTACTGAATGTGTTTGGGCAAATCTATCTTTTGTCCCATTATCCAACCTACATTTTTGTTCAGACTTTTGTAAACCACACCTTTGACAAGTGTTTAAATGTGACCGCTCCGGAGGATGAGCCCCATAGATACACAGTTTAATGAACTTATGGTACCTCTGCAAATATTAGAGAAAGGCATCCCTTACTCTGGGGATACAGTCCCACTCCGTGGCAAGACACTTGCCAAGTGGTCATGGGTTGGAGTTCAGCCGGGAACTCTTGCCAAGAAACAACTTACACATCCTTGCCTTTGGTATAAACCAACACAAAATAGTAATCATCTTAGCCTTCTCTCTCAGCATTGTGCTCCTCAGAAGTGGGGTGGGAGCTAGTGCTGAAACTTCCTGGAACCAGCGTGGCAAACAGCTGAAAACATCTGCATTCAAGATTCTGAGAGGTTCATCTTTTCGAAGAAGAAAGTATTCTGATACTTGTTAAAACAGTAAGGAGGACTTTATTTAGGACTATTGCAATAGACATCAAGACCAACTCAACAGGGGAGAAAGATGGGGCTCAACTCCTATTATAGGGATGGGTCAAAACTGATAGCCAAGGAGTAGGGTAAGGAGCTAGTGGGTACAAAATTATCAAGAAAATATACCAAGGGTAAGAGTATTCATGCCGAAGCCTACCAGAGTGACCAGATATCAAGGGTAGGGGATGAGACATTTGATCAGATATTGGGGATGACCAGATATCAAAAGTGTGACTACAGCTGGTTCTCTCTAAACCAACTTAGCAGGATTCTTGCTACAATAAAGCTATGCAGACCTGGCAAGGACAGGACTGACATGGAGGCATCATCAAGAAGGGGGTTCAGAGGAGGCTGACTAAAGTTTGGTCAAGGAGAGACTCTTTGTCATTAACCAGTGATATCAGATATCCTTTTTTCTTAAATTTTTTATTTATTCATCTGAGAGAGAGAGAGAGCACAAGCAAGGGGAGAGGCAGTGGGACGGGGAGAAGTAGAACACCCTGCCAAGCCAGGAGTCCAATTCAGGGCTCAATCCCAAGACCTGGAGATCATGCCCCAAGTCAAAGGCAGATGCCCAATGGACTGAGTCACCCAGGCGTCCTCAGAGTTTGTCTTCCTTGTTACTCAGTGGTGGCGTTTTGGTCTGAAGCAGCTGGGGTCCTCAGGGGCTACTGGGTATGCTGGATGGGTTGTTCCTTCACCAAAAGTCTTCCCAAATTCGCAAGTCTGGCTCTAATGTTTTAGTTGTCATTATTCTTATTATTCAGTTAGCTGTCATCTTTGCTCTTGCCAGGACCCTTGTCTTTCCAATTTGTCACCTCCAGTTTGCCATGAATTAAGAACCAGACTGCCTGGCTTGGGTGAAATATGCCTGAGTAGAATAGTATTAACTGGGATTCTGGAATGCTGGTTGATTAGTCTTGGGAGACCTTTGGTTGAATTCCCCCTTAAAAGCCTGGCACTACCCATCCTCATCATTTATAATTCTTCTCTCTCCTTCTGGGGAAGAAACAAATTAAATTAATACCAGTAGGTGTTGTATTCAAGGTGTACTTCTTGCAGAAATGCAAATTTCACAGCATTGCAACAAATGAAACCCATGTATGCTTGCAAAGCTCTTGAGAGAAATCTGTTTTCCACAAAAACAGAAAGGGGGGCCCCTTAAGCCTGCCCCCATCAGGTAAAGCGGATGAGACTGGACCCTGCTGCTGTCAGTCAAATTTTCCACAAGATAGAGATCCTGAAAGATCCAGTACTTGGTCCTCCTTCTGAGCAGACCCCAGTGGCAGGCTCTTTTCCAGCTGGGAGCTTGATCTGGTCTGCTCAGACACATGCAATAAGTAAATCATCTCACCAAACAGAACACAAATCTGCATGATTATATCTAAAAATTATTTTATATTTTTTTTAGATAGAAAATAAGGAGAAAGCAAAAGGACTCTTCGAGGATTCTAGGTTTCTGGATATCCTAAAACATACACCTTATCATCAAGGGTTGGTCTTGACCAAAGGAGAAAATCCACCCCTGAGCCTGGCCCATAAATACGGTATCATAAAATGCCTTAAAGTTAAAGCAATGCATCTTTTTAAACTACTAAGGTCTAAAATGAGAATAAAGACATTGTATGAGGGCCAGAGGAGCTTTCCTGTGACTACAGCTGGTAAACTTCAGGTCATGGATTTTATGATACTGAGGCTTACTGACTTGTAAACTTTCTGGCTTTCTTCTATGCTCCTGGGTACATTCCAAATGGCTGAGCTCACTGGGCAATAAGTTGCCTACTCTTAAAAAAAAAAAAAATCAATATAAATAATTTGTACTTAAAGAGTGCTGCTTTGTTCTAACATATTCTTTTGCTCTGAAAAAAGAGAAACACTGGATTTCACATACAGAATAGATGTCTCCCTCTGCTAAGCCAAGGGCTTCTTTCTTGCCACTAGGGATGCCATAGGCAGCCTTTGCTTGCCCTTGTTGAGCGGGTCGGTGTCCTGTCACCATTGTCCTCACCCGGAGGGCTACAGATGGTGTCTCAGGCTCGCTTTCTGAATATGGAAATATTGTGGTCTTGTTGTAACCCAACATTCGTCAATAATTTTAGGCTGTAAATCTAGAGTAAGAGAGTGTGTGCATATATGTGTGTGTTTGCATGTGTGTGTGTTTGCCTGTGTGTATAATTAAAATTAAAAATCCACAGAATAAAAAAATAAAAATAAAAATAAAAATCCACAGAATACTACTACTTATTAATTTGCTAGAGCTGCCATAACAAAGTTCCACAGACTGGATGGTTTAAACATCAGAAATCTATTTTCTCACAGTTCTAGAAGCTAGGAGTTCAGACTAGGGTGTGGGCAAATTTGGTTTCTTCTGAAACCTTGCTCCTTGGTAAATAGATGACTGCCTTGTCCCTGTGTCCTCACACGGTCTTCCTGCTACGTTATGTCGTTTGGTCTTCCCAGATATGATCACACAGTGTATCAGCGGAACTGGGCTGTCCTTCCTCAAGGGAAATTTTATTCCTCACTCACACCAAGTCTCCCATAAATCAGACACTGTACTCTGAGAGTCTGCTTCACAATCAGCCCTCTTCCCCAGGCCTCAGGGAACTGTGTTTCGTGTTATATAAAGGAGCTCCTATAATTAGTGTTTCTAATTTGAATTATTTTTTTAAAAGAGATTGTTAACATCCTTACCTTTTTTCAATTTAATTCCTAGTGAATTAATTCTAAGTGAATTTCTCTTGTGCATAATTAGATTTTTTTCTTTTGAAAAAAAAAGCCTTAAGTATAAAAAAAGGCAAGCTGGTTATTAAATATGAATTTAAATTCTCTCCACCTACATCTCAATGCTCAGTGAAGTTTCTCGGGCCAACAGCATCAAATAATCCTGCTTTCCAACCCAGTGAGAAAGGGGCTGTGTACAAAGCTGAAGATGCTAGGACATTCCCTGGGAGAAATTTAAGTACCCAGAAGGGGAAAGAGTAGACCTGGGGGTTAGAGACCTGCAGATTTAGAGAAAAAGGAAAATTCAGAGGCAAGTGCCCAGGAAAAAATCATGTACACAAGAAAACCTAAAGGGAGGCCCTCATTTGGATACAGAAGAAATGTGGGTCCCTTGGTGCCAGGAGGAGCTAGGACTGCAGGCATTTCTATCAAATCTGACAAGGGGCATTTTCACTTTCTGGCTAAGGAAATGAGGTGAGAGGCGCATTTGAGGAAGAGATCACGTCAGCACCATTTTTAAGAGCAGAAAGGATACCACCTGTGGTGACAGAGATGAAAAGCATTTTCTTCACCACTTTTTTTTTTTTTTTGAAAGTGTAGTGGACACTGAGCACTGCATTCGTTTCAGGTGTATGACATAGGGACCCATTATGCGGTGCTCACCGTGGGCCTGGCTACTGTCCACCCCCCTACAACGCTGTTACAATATCATCTGTGCCACTTCCTGATGGCATGTCATCCCTCCCTCTCCATCTTTCTCACCTGCTTCTTTCCGCCTCCACTGTCTCGCTCCAGTCTCTCATCCCACCACCCAGTTTCCAAAGTTCTCTTTTTACCTCTCTCTCCTCTTTTTCTCCTCCCCTTTTAGAGGCATCGTCAAGTGTTCTCTAACACCATGCCTAAGCCTCCATCCTCTTCCACACACCTCCACCCCACAATGTGGAATTTGGGGCCCAAAAGGCTATTGATCTCAATTCTACATTTGATGGTACACACATTACTGTGCTATGCTACACTTTGGTCCTTGTCATCTGGGAGCTTACAATCCATACTAGACAACAGGTACCGGTCAGCTTTTGCTGGGTAACAAACAATTCCCAAATGTCAGAGGCTTCCAGCATCAAAGCTTTATGTTTTTGCTCCTATTACATAAGGGCTGCAGGTGAGCTGTGGCTTTGTTCCAGGTCACAGGATGACTTCGGGTCTGCGCCCCATGGAATCCTCCACTCTGGAACCTAAAATGAAGGAACAGCACCTATGCTTCACCATGTTCCCCAGTGGGGAGCAGAAGCAAGAGTGACCAAGGCAAACCACAGAATAGCATTTAAAGCTTCTGCTCTGATGTGGCCTCCATTATGTTCGCTCACATTCCATTGGCCAAAACAATTCTCATGGCTGACTTTGTCCATATTCTCCACCTACAGGGAGGGAATAAATAGTTGTAACCCAAAACCACAACAAACAAATGTGTGGGCATAAGCAGGAGACCAGAAACACACAGGAGTGGACATCTTGTAGCTGGCGATTAATGCATCAGTCTTTCCACCAATCTAGATAATTCTTCCTCTTTAAAAAAGATGTCATTTTCTGGGTAAAAAAAAAAAGTTAATTGCGGTTATTATAAAAAGTTTGGAAAATGTGGAGGTAAAATAAAAATAAAAAAGAATAAAACCATCCATAATATCACTACCCAGAGACAATTTTAGTACATCTCCTTCAGGAATTTTATCTACAAGTGGGTGTGAGGGGGAGAGGGTAGTTAAATGGTGATTATATTTCAAGGTTTTGTATCCTGCTTTTCTTCATTAACATATTGCATGTCTTTCCCCATGTCAGTAAAATTCCATCACAAAACTCACATTATATAAATGTGTAATTCTTATTTTTATAATGTAGAAGAACAATTTACATCTTCCTATTATTGGACATTGAAACTGCCTCTGACTTTTTATGCTACTGTAAATATTTCTGCAATGAACATCCTTATAAATACATTTTTATGGTGATTATTTCGTAAAGATTATTTCCTAAATATCTGTGATACACTTCTTAAAGATAGGAGTTATTGAGTTATAATTGTGGTATATAGTAAGCTACATATAAAGTGTGCAATTTGATTAGTGCTGACATACGTAACCCCGAATGAAACCATCACCACAAGCAATAATGGATAATGAACATATCCATCATCTCCAAAAGTTTCCCTCTGTGTCTTTGTAATCTCTCTCTCTCTTACTTCTCCCCACACTACTCAACCTATTAAAAAGTTTCCTGTCACTACAGATAAATTTACTTTTCTAAAATTTTGTAAAAAAATAGAATCATACAATACATACTTTTTTGGCTGGATTCTATCACTCACATAATTATTTAGCAATCCACACATGTTGCCATCGTGATAAATATGTGATAGTATCTCAGCGTGGTTTTATGATTTTTATTTTTTTAAATTTTTTTAAATAATACATTTTTTTATTGGTGTTCAATTTGCCAACATACAGAATAACACCCAGTGCTCATCCCATCAAGTGCCCCCCTCAGTGCCCGCCACCCAATCACCCCCACCCCCCGCCCTCCTCCCCTTCTACCACCCTAGTTCGTTTCCCAGAGTTAGGAGTCTTCATGTTCTGTCTCCCTTTCTGATATTTCCTATCCATTTCTTCTTCCTTCCCCTCTATTCCCTTTCACTATTATTTATATTCCCCAAATGAATGAGAACATATAATGTTTGTCCTTCTCCGATTGACTTATATCAGCGTGGTTTTAATTTGGATTTCCCTAATACTAATGATACTGAGCATCTCTCGATGGGTTTATTTGCCATCCATTTATCTTTTAGGGTGAAGTATCTGTTCAAATTTTTTGCCCATTTAAAAAACTAGATTATTTTCTTATTATTGGATTTTGACATTCTATGCATGTTCTGTATATAAGACCTTTATTTGATGTATGATTTGAAAACATTGTATCCCTTGTCTTTTCATTCTCTTACAGGGGCTTATAAAGAATAAAAGTTCTTAATATTTTTAATTTAATATGGTAAGAACACTTAACATGAGATCTACCCTCTTTACAAATTTTTACGAGTATAATATATTGTTGTTAACCATAAGCACAATGCTGTACAGCAGATCTCTGGAATTTATTCATCTTGATTGATTGAAATTTTGTGCCCATTGATTAGTAACTCCTCATTTTCCCTTCTTCTCAGCTCCTGGTAACCACCAATCTACTCCTTGATTTTATGAGTGTGACTATTTTAGATACCTCATGTAAGTGGAATCAAGTTATTTATTTTTCTCTGATGGGTTTCCTTCACTTAGTATAATGTCCTCAATCATCCATGTTGTCACAACTTGCAAAATATCCTTTTAAGGCTGAATAGTATTTCCATTGTATGTATATACCACATTTTCTCGATTCATCCACCTGTTGGACTTTTGTTTCCACATCTCGACTACTGTGAATAGTGCTGCAGCATATTAATATCTATTGGAGATCCTGATTTCAATCCTTTGGGGAAAAAAACCCAGAAGTGGGATTGCTGGATAATATAATACTTCTACTTTTGATTTTTTTGAGGAATCTCCATGCTGTTTTCCATAGCAGTTGCCCTATTTTGCATTCCCCGGACAGTGTGCAAGGTTTCCAATTTCTCCACCTCCCTGACAACACTTGTCATCTTTCTGTTTTTGTTTTTTTTTAAATATATATAACAGCCATCCTGTTATACACCAACCAGTGTGAGGTAACATCTCCTGTGGTTTTGATTTGTTTTTCCCTGATAATTAATGATGTTGAGTATTTTTTCATACACCTGTTGGACATTTGTATGTCTTCTTTGGAATAGCATCTATTTAAGTCCTCAGCCCATTTTTCTTTCTTTCTTTTTTTCATATTTTGTTTATTCATGAGAGACAGAGAGGCAGAGACACAGGCAGAGAGAGAAGCAGGTTACCTGTGGGGAGCCTGATGTGGGACTCGATCCCAGGACCCTGGGATCACGACTTAAGCCAAAGGCAGACCGTCAACCACTGAGCCCCCTGGGGTGCCCCAGCCCATTTTTCAATCAAATTATCAGTTGTTTTACTGTTGAGTTCTAGGAGTTCCTTATACATGAAGATTAACCACTTATCAGATATATGGTTTGTAAATATTTGCTCCCACTCTATGAGTTGCCTTTTCATCCCATAGATTGTTCTCTTTGCTGAACAGAAACTTTTTAGTTCGATATCATTTACTTGTTTTACTGCACTTTTAGTGCCATACTCATGAAATCATTGCCAAGACCTATATCAGGAAGATTCTCCTCTGTTTTCATCTAGGAGTTTTACAGTTTTGGATTTCACTGTTAATTCTTCAATCCACTCTGAGTGGATTTTTGAGTGTAGGGTAAGGTGAGAGTTCAGTTTCCTGCATTTGCATGTGGATATCCAGTTTTCCCAACACCATTTGTTCAAGAGGCTAAAAAGTGCTTAATTTTGATGAAGTCCAACTGAAGAATTTTTTTTCTCTTATGGGTCATGCTTTTTGTGTTGTATCTAACAAATTTTCACCTAACTCAGGGGCATAAAGATCTAATTTCATGTTTTATTCTAGAAGTTGTATAATTTTACATTCTAAAAGTTGTATAATTTGCATATGGATGTATAATTATTCCAGCACCACCTGTTGAAAAGACTATGCTTTCTCCTCCACTGAATTGCCTTTGTAACTTTTTCTAAAATCAGTTGTCTATATATACAGAGAGCATATATGAATGTTCTATTTATGAACTTTCCAGTCTATTCTATTTCTATATTTGTCTAGCTTTTAGCTAATAACACACTGCATCTTGGTTACTGTAACTTTATAATTAGTTTGAATCGAGATGGTGTAAGTCCTCCAACTTTGTATATATTTTTGAAGCTGTTATTTTGGGTTCTTTGCATTTCCATATGGATTTTTAGAAATAGTTTAATCAATTTAGCCCAAAATAGCTTGCTGGGATTTTGATTGTACTGCACTGAATCTGTAGATTACTTTGGAGATCATTAACATTCTAACAAAATTGAGTCTTCAAATTCATCGACATGGTAGGTAGACCTAGTTAGGTCTTCTTTCATTTATTTCAACAATGTTACATAGTTCTCAGTGATAGGTCTTTCATGTCTTTAGACTTCCAAGTATTTCCTATTTGTTACGGTTTGTAATTGGCATGTTCCTAAGTTTTGAATTTCTGATTTTTTAATCACTAATATGTAGAAATTCTATTGAGTTTGTATGTTGGTCTTGTATATTGATCCTGAAATCTTGCTAAGCTTGCTTATTAGCTCTGATATCTTTTCTACAGATTTCATATAATTTTACACATAGACAATCATGTCATCTGCAAATTAAGTCAGATTTACTTCTTCCTTAACAATCTAAAAGTTTATTTCTTTTTCTTGCTTTATTGCACTGTATAGAACCTCCAGTACAATGTTGGATAGAGTGGTGGGCACCTTTGTCTCATCCCTGATCTTAAGAGTGAAGCATTCTCTCTCTCATTAGTATTATGTTAGCTGTGGATTTTCATAGATGCTTTTATCAGGTTGAGGGAATTCCCTTTTATTTCCAGCTGCTGAGAGTTTTATCAGGAATGGATGTTGAATTTTGTCAAATGTTTTTTCTGCATTTATTGAGATAATCACATGCTTTTTCTTTTTTATTCCATTAATGTGTATTATTCATTTTCTTTTATTGTTATTTGGTTAATATAAATTACATTGATTGTCAATGTAATTGACAATGTCAATCAATGTAATTTAATGTTAAATGTTAAATCAAATTTGAATTCCTGGGACAAACCCCATTTAGTCATGATGTATTATCCCTTTTACATACTGTTGAATTCAATTTGCTAAAATTAAAAAAAAAATTTGCTAAAATTTTGTTCAGCATTTTTGTATTCATGTTCATGAGGTATGGGGGGATGGCTTTCTTTTAATGTCTTTTTCTGGTTTTGACATCAGAATGATGCTAGACTTATGAATTGGAAAATGTTCCTCTATCTTCAATTATCTGGAAAATTTTTGTGTAGAACTGCCAAGAGTTTTTTTTTTTTTTTTTTTTTGGATGTTTGATAGAATTTCTCAATGAAGCTAACTGAACGTGAAGTTTTCTCTGTAGAAAAGTTTTAAACTAGATATTAAATTTCCTTAATAGCCACTGGGCTATTTAAGTTATCTGAGTTATATTAAGTTTCTTCCTGGGTGAGCTTTAGTGGTTTGAGTCTTTAACAATTGTGTCCTTTTCAGGTAAGTTATCAAATAACCTGGCATAAAGTCATTCATAATATTATCCTTGTAATATCTGTACAATCTGTAGTGATTGAGATCTTTCTAATTCTTAATATTGGTGTGTCTTTTTTTAAAAATCAACTTTGAATTTTAAAATAGTTTTAGGTTTACAGAAAATTTGTGGAGATAGTACCGAGAATTTCTATGTACTTCCACCCACTTTCCCCTATTATTAACATCTCATATTAGTATGGTAAATTTGTCACGATTTTGGAACCAGTGTTGATACATTATTATTAACCAAAGTCCGTACTTTATTCAGATTTTCTTTGTTTTTACCTCATATCCTTTTCCTGTTCCAGGATCCCATCCAGGATCCCACGTTATGCTTAGTCACCATTTTTCCTTGGGCTCCTCTTGCTGTGACAGTTTCTCAGACTTTCTTTGTTTTTGATGATTTTGATAGTTTTGAGGAGTACTAATCAAGAATTTTTCAAACATACCTCAATTTGGGTTTGTCTGATGCTTGTCTCACGATTATAAAGGGATTATGGGTTTTGGGAAAGCAAACCAGAGAGATAAAGTGCCATTCTCACCACATTATATCGGGAGTAGATTCTATCAGTATGACTTATCACTATTGATGTTGACCCTGATCCCCAGATGAGGTCATGTTCATCAGGATTCTCCACTGTGAAGTGATCCTTTTCTCCTCATTTTCCGTGGTATACTCTTTAGAAGGAAGTCACTATGTGCATTCCACACTGGGCAATAGGAATAGGGAATAGGGAATGGGCAATAGGCTCCACCTCCTTGAGGATGTAGTATCTACATGAATTATTTGGAATTTTTCTACACAGGAGATTCTTCTATTCTTTCTCATTCATGTGTTCACTTTTTAATATTAGTATGGGCTCCTGGACATTTATTTTAGAGTTTGGGTTATAATCCAGTACACTTCAATTGTTTTGTTGCTCAGATTGTCCCAGTTTTGGACCCTGGAAGGTCTTTCAGCTGGTGTCCCTTTGACACATGCCTATAGGGGCAGCAGTTAAGAACTTCCTTATTCTCTGGCACCACATGATGCTCCAGATTCATTTTACCTCAATCTTTCTACTGATCAGTCTGTCTAATAATAATAAGCTAAGTTCAAAAAGGGAATATTTCCAAAGTCAGTTAATATGGAGGCTAAACAAAACCAAGAGCCCAGACTATTTTTGTTTTTCTTTTTACCACCCTTATGTTAGGATTTTTTTTTAATAAAAAATATTTTTTTTTATTAGAGAGGTGTGAAATAACAAGTCTGAGCTGAACAAAACCAGACAATGGAAGCCCAGAAGACAACCCTGCTCCTGTGGGATCCCAGACCAGTCAGGTCTCCAGGGTATATACTGGCATATCCTTTGAGTGTGCTCCTCTAATGGTCCCAAAAAGGCTGCCATAGTTCCAGGCATCATCTCTTCACATACATACACCAGAAGCTGAAAAAACAAAACAAAACAAAGCAAAACTATGTCCACCTCTTCAGAAAGCAAAGGAAAACTTCCCATAAGATCCCTACCAGCTTTCCCATCTCATCTCAATGGTCAAAATTGTCTCTTTTTTTTAAATTTTTATTTATTTATGATAGTCACACAGAGAGGGAGAGAGGCAGAGACACAGGCAGAGGGAGAAGCAGGCTCTATGCACCAGGAGCCCGAAGTGGGACTCGATCCCGGGTCTCCAGGATCGCGCCCTGGGCCAAAGGCAGGTGCCAAACCGCTGCGCCACCCAGGGATCCCCAAAATTGTCTCTTAAGCCCACTCATAAACTAATCCCTGGGAAGGAAAAACAAGATTCCCTACTCTGGGTCTGAGGCCATTGCAAGGCCATCCTAATCTGAATAGCACTGCCACACTTTGGAGGGTAATTAAAAATGGGATTCTGCTCACTTGGAATAAGGGAAGTTAGAGTAATGGCCATATGCATGAAAACTAACAGTGCTAACACCCATGGAAGGCTATTAGAATTAGATAACTCAGATATATGTCTTTAATGATAGAAGAGATATCAGTCCACTGCTGGGATTTAGTCAGAAAGTGTGGGTGAGGGAAGGGAGTCTTGGAGGCTTTGCTGAGGATAACTTGTGAATGCATGGAAATGCCAGTGATACAAAAGACTTCTTGTATCTTTCCTTTTCTTTCATTGCCACCGTCATTTTATTTTTACAACTGCCCTTCTCTCCTGTTCAAATTTCTTATGAGTTTTTTGCTGGAGGTCTTTTTTCTTCTCAAAGGACCACGTCAGTTTCTAAATTATCTGCTTCCCTTCTGGGCACCAAACAACAAAATAAGCAAAGCATTTGTGAAAGTTTTCATGAGTACAATGAAAGAGTTTAGGTGTCTGCCCTGTGCCCTATTGGAAAAATTTTTTTAAAGATTTATTTATTTATTTACTTATTTATTTATGAGAGAGAGAGAGAGAGAGAGAGGCAGAGACATAGGAGGAAGGAGAAGCAGGCTCCATGCCAGGAGCCCGACGTGGGACTCGATCCCGGGACTCCAGGATCAAGCCCTGGGCCAAAGGCAGGCGCCAAACCACTGAGCCACCTGGAGATCCCCCCTATTGGAAATTTTCTGATAGCTTGACAAAGGTACAGTGAGAATCAACAAGGGGGAAATTTCTTCGTATCAGTAGGGGTGGTGCATGTGGGCTTGATATGGGCTAAAAGAAAGAGAAGAAGTTAGGTTAGTACATGTGGGTAAAAACACGGAAAAGAAAAAGTGAGTCTGTCTTTAAGATTTACAACACATAAAATAATTAGCAAACAAAACCACATTCCCACTGGTGCCTTTACATCACCCTATGCTCCAAATAAGTTCTCTCCTCCCTGATTTCTCCTCACTGCTTATTCTATCAGTCGGCACTTGGTCAACTAGAAGTAATGGGAAAATGTTAACCCCTAGGGAATTTTTTTTTTCATGTATTAAAAAGTCTGGAGAGAAGCCCTTGCTGCCATTAGGTTAGCTGATCAAGCATATTAAGAAGCCAGCTTTTTCCATCCTGCCACCCTCTGTTTGTCGGCTTTTTGTCTTGATGTTTATTGCTTCATGGTCACAAGGTAGCTGTCACAGCCCCAGGAATCACGGCTGCATTCAAAGTCAAGATGCAGTAAGGCAGTCAGATAGAGAGGGCTAATATTCTTACCATCAGGGTAATTTTTACAAGTCCTTAACAGATCTCTCTTTTGCTTCACTGACCAAAACTTGGTCACACCCACCCACATACACACACTAGCTGCAAAGGGGGCAACAAAAGTGAGTACGTGGCAAACAGTATTATCTTGGCCGTGACTGGCTTAAAATCAATCACAAGTCTTCCCTAGAAACTGGATGCAATGTGCTTCCCCCACACGTTGCTTTCCTTACCCTCAAAATCAGAGTTCTGTTAGCAAGAAAGAAAACAGAGAAATGACAGGTAACTAGATCTGCCAAACTCATTCACACATGTGTCTTTTATCCTATTTGCCTCATCTATATAGTGGTGAAAGAGTTTAGGTGTCTGCCCTGTGGCCTGAACGTCTCACCAATCCCCTTCTCTTACTGAAGATCAATTCCTATTTCAAGGCTCCAGGTAACCTTACCTTTAGGACTTGCCCAGGACCTGTAGTCCCACCTCTGGTCCAGTGGAGAAGCCCAGGCCCTGGGGTCTGCTTTCCTGAATGTGAATTCTGGCCAAGCCACTTTCTACTTATAGTCTTTTAGAAATTGATTTAGGAATTGATTTGACCTTCTAAGAGTGAGGACCCTTCAATTTCCTCATCTGTCTAAAGAACGTGAGTACAGGGACGCCTGGGTGGCTCAGTGGTTGAGCATCTGCCTTTTGCTCAGGGTATGATCCTGGAGTCCTGGGATCAAGTCCCACATCAGGCTCCCTGCATGGAGCCTCCTTTTCCCTCTGCTTGTGTCTCTGCCTCTCTCTGTGTCTCTAATGAATAAATAAATAAAATCTTTAAAAAAAAATACAAAGAACATGAGTACAGTGGCTATCACAAAGCTGTCTTCAATTTTTAAAAATATGTTGGATGGATTGAATGGATGAACGGATGGTTGGATGGATGGATGGATGGATGGATGATTGGATGGATGGATGGGTGGATGGATGGATGGACAGATGATTGGATGGATGGATGGATGGATGGATGGATGGATGGACAGATGATTGGATGGATGGATGGGTGGATCATATTCAGCCCCATAGAACTATTAAAAAGATTAGACAGTGAATATGAAAAGACTGAAAGATTCCTGGCACACAGTAAATGCTCATTAGACACAAGTAGAAACAGATCGTATCACTTTCCTACTTCAAAACCTTCAATAGCTAGTTACCCTTAGGGTGAATGATCAAGTTCAAACTGCTTGCACAATCTGGCCTTTGGCTTCCCCTTGGGACCCTCCCTGTCAGCTTCACTCACACTGTCATCGGCACCTGCACACCTGCTCCTCCTACCTGGAACTGGATGAGCCTGCTCTTCCTTCAGCTTCTAGCCTTAGGAGACTTTTCCTCCTGGGGATCTTCATTTCTGCTCCTCTCACAAGCTATGCCAGATAAGGTTCCCAGGGGAGCAAGAAGCTGGGACATCCAAGAAGAATTTATTCAGAGAGAGTTTTCAGAGCTGGGAAGCAAAAAAGCATCCTCTCAAAATCTGCACTGCCACGGCCCCAGGCTAAACCAACGGGACTCATCTTGTTCTGTATCTTGGGAACTTGTAGGAAGTGGGGACTGCAGATAACAGAGAGGACTGGGATACAGAGAGGATTGGAACTACAATGAACAGGCAGGTTCCTCAAGGAACCAAGAACAAGGCCCAGATAGAACTTAGAAAGACCAGTAATTACTCGGGAACCTACAATTTGCCAAGTTATAGTTGCAATCTCCTGAGATCCTTCATTTTATAATAGTTTCTTATACTCCATGGATATCCAAAGCTAAACTATTCATCTTCTCTTCCTTCCAGCCTCTCCTCCCTGACTCCCTGTCTCTGCCCATAATGCTGCCATTCATCCTCCCAGACATCTTTCATCCCTGACTCTCACATCATCGGTTTCTGCACGGTGGTCCTCACCCTGTTCCTGTGGCACAGCTCCTCCACTGGCCCACTGCACCTGCTTAGACCCTTCCTCATTCCCCTGGGGCTTCTCCCCACCCCAGGCCACTCCCTGCTCACAGAGCCTGAATCCTTTCTTAACCTACCACTCCCATCCCCTCAACTGACTCCCCCTGTGGCTCCCCATTGTCTTTGTTAAATGCAACGTCTCACCTGGTGCTCTGGACTCTGCACCATGAATGCCAGGTAACTTTTGGTCCTGTCTCTTGTTTGGTCTGCTCCTCCTCCTCTCATTTTCTATTTCTTTATTTTAAGACATGTCATACATTCAAAAGATTGTTCCTTAGAGACGTACACTTATTTTTAAAAAGATCGTGCCTGCGAAAACACCAGTTGCAGTAAGACTCAGTTATGTCGAGTTTGTTAGATGGCCACTGACTTCTGTGCTCCCCCATTTACCTGTTGCCCTCCTGCCTCCAAAAACAAATACTCTCCTGACATTTGCAGGATCATTCTTTTCGTTTCTTTTTTTATTACTGACATACAAGTGACATTCAACATCCTACGGTATCCCCACAAAAAAGTCTAGTAATCATCTGTCACCGTACAAAGTTATTACAATATTATTGACTATATTCCCTTGATTTCTTTATAGTTTGCCACCTATTCTTAAATGACATGTTGTCTAGTGTTGCCAGATTCTGAATTCTCTACAGATTGTATCATCTATATTTATTGTGCTGTGACTAGATTCTTTTTTTAACAGCCTTTTTGAGATAGCATTCACATACCATGCAATTCATCCATTTCAAGTGTCTAATTCAATGGTTTCGATATATTTGGTGTATGTAAGGTAACCGACATCTCAATCAAATTTTAAAAAATGTTGTCATCCCAGCAAGAACCCCTGCACTCATTAGCACTTCTTCAACCCTAGGCAAACACCGATCTACTTTCTGTCCCTATAGCTTGTCTACTGTATTCTAGTTCATTTAATGGACTCGTACTCATGTGACCTTTGGCACACTCTGTGCTGTCACAAAATTGGAGCACTCTTCCCCCAAGTTGTGCCAGAACACTGGTCACTGTCGGGAGAGCCTCACAGGCCACTGGTT
This sequence comes from Vulpes vulpes, assembly GCF_048418805.1. NCBI lineage: Eukaryota > Metazoa > Chordata > Mammalia > Carnivora > Canidae > Vulpes > Vulpes vulpes. Next base: position 12,766,234 of record NC_132794.1, read on the forward strand.
GCCCATCCAGGGCTGATGGCTTCTGCAGGACCCATCCCGATCCTCTCTCTTCCAGGAAGCCTTTCCTCTTTTCTACTCCACTCCTATGTGATTCTCCCTTTGTCAAATTCTCAAAACCTGCTGTCATGGAGTTCATGGATACAGCTGAGTCCCGCACATAGCAGGTGTCCGATGAGTCTTTGCACTCATGTTCTCTTGTGCACTAAGGGAACAAGAGACATGCATGTTACTCTAGCTAAGTTCATCATTGTGTGTGCATACAGTCAGTACTGTAAAGAGGGGAACTCACCAGGCACAATGAGAATACAATGCCTCCTTACCCTAAAAGAATGGTCCCACCCTCTGGAGGGGCTAGCTCTTTCCCTGCCCCCAGACGAAATCTCAGGCAGGATCTATGGCTTCCTGCTTCTTTAAGATTATTCATTCCCAACATCCAGCCCACATCATAGTCAAATGTCCATTTAACATGAAGGTCCCTCTCTATCAGTTTGCGTCTCCTTCTGGCAGGCCCTGGAACTGTGCAGATGGCTTCTTCTCTTTCCCTCTTTCCCTCGCTTGTCCAGCTGCACCTTTGACCTCCCCAAGGTTAGAATCAGGGAGTGGGGCAGAGTAAACTGCCATTGGCCACAGCTCACATGTGAAGCCAACTCTTTCTCCGAACCTCTCTCCTGTCCCCCCAAAACTGGGGATATTTCCCACCTGTCATGCCTATGAATCAGGCAGAAGGGTCCCATTTAGCTGATCACTTAGAAGCCTTCCCTTGGTCCCTGGGCACCTAGCAATACCTCTAGCTTCTTTCTGCTCTGGCCCTTCTTTATGATAATCCCCCAGGGCTCGCTCTCTCTCTCTCTCTCTCTCTCTGTTTCTCTCTCACACATGCTCACCTCTGATCCACAGCGAACATACGTCTTTGGCCCAAGTTCAGCACAAGTACAGCCATACAGCTCTCTTCTCTGTGGCCTCAGCCAGCCTCTTGTCCATGAGAATTCACGTACCTGAACCAGACTCTGGGCCCCTGAGAACTCACAGACCGAGGAAAGAAGGTAGCAACCCACCCCCCCCACCCCCATGGAGGGATAAAACTCAATGCATAATGCGTATTTCTCTTCAAAGAAGTCCTCTGTCTAAACTCCGAACCCTCTCTTGGCCTCTCCAGTGTGTTTTGTTTTGTTTTGTTTTGTTTTGTTTTGTTTTGTTTTGTTTTGTTTTGTTTGAAGTAAGTTCCATGCCCAGCATGGAGCTCAATGTGCAGCTTGAACGCATGACTCTGAGATCAAGACCTGAGTTGAGATCAAGAGATGGATGCTTAACGGACTGCGCCACCCAGGGAACCCCTCGCCAGTGTTTTATGTCGGCTGCAGCTGGTGGTCAGCTGGGGCCTCAAATCTGGCTTCCAACACCCCCCTTTGCAGTCCTGCCTGGGAAACCACACACCTCCCTGTGCAATGTCATTGCTCTTGCCTCTTTTGACTTGCCGTGTCAGCCAAAATGGAGACAAGAGTCCCATTTCAACATCCTGTGCTTGTCTTTTCTCTGATGAGACCATGTGCCCCTGGGAGGCGGGAACTCTGCCCTACTCACCCTCATTGCCTTCTCCCCTCTTACCTGATGCTTAGCGGTGCCATGCTCTAGGTGTCAGGCAGTGTTTTGGAGGAAGACGGCAGTGGCAGTGGCCCAGCAGCAGGAAGGAGCCCTGGGGAGAAAAAGGCAGAAGAGTTCAATTTTAGGGCAATGGCTCAAAGAGAAGGGAAGGCTTTAGAAGTTCCATTTTAGAAGTTGCTCAGCTTGGTAGCTATTTTTCAATGAAGTCAGGGATCTATCTGGTCGGGTTGCCTCTGGTGTTGGGTCGAAAACAAGCAGATCACATAAGAAATGTCATAAAGTAGTAGTCTCAGTAATGCTAAGAACATACAATGTAAGAACGATGAGGTTTAAGAGGGAACAAAGGATTACTTTCACTGCATCTACATCCCTCCAATGATTTTTCTAGATAACTCTGTTCCTGAAAATCAGATCTGTCACCAATCTCTTCTTTGGAACATTAGGAAATATGACTGTCCCCTTGTTTGGAGCTGACGAAGGTGTATGCTCAAGTGCTTGGGCACATACAGAAGCAGAATGTATTAGCCGAGTGAGGAGATCTGGAATAAGAAATTATTACAGTAAGTGTCAGACTTCTACCTCAGTAGCACTTGGCTGGATCTCACCATGTCGTGGTCGCTGTTCCTATTACATCCTGAACTCATGGGCTTCCATCCATACCCATTTATGTGTCAAACATTTATTGACACAAGGTAGGAATTCTGAGTTAAGGGTTCCAAACTTCTCCCTTCTAGTAAATTCCCTGCTTTAGTTTTAGCCAGCAGCCTCCTCTCAAATGCCTCTCCAGTCTACCACCTTCTCCCTGTCCCTACCCTGCCCCTCCCCCCAAATCAGGTCTTCACCATCACAGTTGGTTTGTTCGAAAGAGCTTTAAACTGGTTCACCACTTACCAGTCTGTTATCCAGGCTACCTTCAGCTCGGATGCCTGTTATGGCCTGAATTGTGCCCCCTGCCGCCCCAGCCCCTGGTCAAATTCATTATTTTGAAGTCCTAATTACCAGTACCTCACAATGTATCCATATTTGGAGATAGGGCTTTAAGGAGGTGACAAGTTAAAATGAGGTCATTAGGGTAGGTTCTAATTCAATAGGACTGGTGTCCTCACAAGAGGAAATTTGGACATAGGCATCCCAATAGAGGGAAGACCGTGTGAAGACACAGGGAAAAGATGGCCATTTACAAATTGAAAAGAGAGGCCTCCGAAGAGACCGAACCTGCCAACACCTTGATGTCAGACTTCCAGACTCCAGGATTGTAAGAAAATCCATTTCAGTTGTTCCAATCACCCAGCCTATAGAACTTTGTTAAGGTAGCCCTAGAAGACTAACACAATGCCCACTAGCTTCCTACACATAGATCTGCAGTCTCTTGTTTAAAACCCTGCTCTAGGACCCCTGGGTGGCTCAATGGTTGAGTGTCTTCCTTTGGCTCAGGTCATGATCCTGGGGTCCTAGGATGGAGTCCCACATCGGGCTCCCCGTGGGGAAGCCTACTTCTTCCTCTGCCTGTGTCTCTGCCTCTCTCTCTGTGTCTCTCATGAATAAGTAAATAAAATCTTTTTTTAAATAATAATTTTTTTATTGGTGTTCAATTTGCCAACATACAGAATAACACCCAATGCTCATCCCGTCAAGTGCCCCCCTCAGTGCCCGTCACCCATTCACCCCTACCCCCCGCCCTCCTCCCCTTCCACCACCCTTAGTTCGTTTCCCAGAGTTAGGAGTCTTTATGTTCTGTCTCCCTTTCTGATATTTCCTACCCATTTCTTCTCCCTTCCCTTCTATTTCCTTTCGCTATTATTTATATTCCCCAAATGAATGAGAACATATAATGTTTGTTCTCCAAATAAGTAAATAAAATCTTTTAAAAAACCAAACAAACAAACAAAAAACCAAACAAAAAACCTTGCTCTAGCTCTCAGACTTCCCATTTCCTTTGGGATCAGGTTCAAAGTCCTTAGCATGGCATATCTCGATCTTCCAAGCTCAACCTGCCTCTCTGAGGTCATCTCCTGCTGACCGATCCTAGCTCGTGCCATCATTCCTAATACTATGACACAACATATAAGCACAAGTGTCAGAACACACTGTGCCTGCCACCCCCCTGACCTGGCACATACTGTCAGCTGAGAGTCACCCTGACTATGCCTCCCTAGTCCTTCAAGAGATGCTTGTAATGTATACAATTGTTGAATTACTATGTTGTGCACCTGAACATTATATGTTAGCTATATCTCAATAATAAAATTTTAAAAAATAAACCTGAGGCAAAGAAATAATAATCTGTTAAAACTGTGTCATAGTTTACCTACTTGCTTATTATTTATTATCTTATTCTTCCAGAATGTAGTCACCAAAAGTCAAGTATTTTTGTCTGACTCATTGAGTGCCATAACCTTGGGCAGTAGAATAGGACTTACTAGACACTCAATAAACTTTTTTGATTGGGTGAATGAGGTCAGAAGGAAAGAGATGGCGAGAGGAAGGAGGGAAGAAGAAAGACAAAAAGAGGGGAAAAAAAAAAGAAAAATTGTTGCTCAGATGTCTCATACCCCTAATCCATACACCCCCAGGGAGAGCCTGTCCCTCATCATTGTGTTGTCCCAGCACTTTCTCTACTAGAACACTTATACCTTTGGGTGGTCACTGTTTGCTTTGAGTTCCTTGAGGCAGAGACAGGGTTTTATCCAGCACTTAGTAGGTGCTCAAAAAACATTTGTTGAATGGCCAGTGTTATGTATCCATTATTTGTCTTCCCCTCCAAATTCATGTGTTCAAGCACTAACCTCCAATGTGATGGTATCAGGAGATGGAGCCTTTGGGAGGTAATGAGGGTCATATGAGGTCATGAAGGTGGGGCTCTGGTCTTCCCTTATTTATTTTTTTAAAGATTTTATTTATTTGACAGAGAGAGAGAGAGAGAGAGAGTACGAGTAGGGGGAGTGGCAGGCAGAGGGAGAGGCAGAAAGAGAAGCAGGCTCCCCGCTGAACGAGGACCCTGATGCAGCACTTGATTTCAAGACCCTAGGATCGAGTCCCACTAGGATCATGACCTGAGACAAAGGTGAATACTTAACCCGCTGAGCCACCCAGGTGCCCTCTGGTCTTCCCTTATAAGAAGAGAGAACAGAGAGCTTTCTTCCTCCCTCCCTCCCTCATGCCTCCCCTACCTCCCCTCTGCTCCCTCCCTCTCCCCTCCTTCCCTCACCACACCCTGCCAAGTGAGGACACAGAAAGTAGGGAGCCACCCATAGGCCAGAAGAGTGTCATCACTAGCAACCAAATCGGCCAGCACCCAGCCTCCAGAACCCTGAGGAAAACGAATTGCTGTTGTGTAAGCCACCTAGGCTAGGGGTCTCGTTGCAGCAGCCTGAGCAGATGAAAACAGCTGGATGGCTGAATAAATGAAGGGGACACTTTTTACTTTTTTAACCAAGGGCTCTTCCCCAGACCTGGCCACTGTTCCCTTACGTGCTGTCTGCGTGACACACAGTCGTGGGCAGGCCCCATCCGTCTTGTCCTCCTGACACGGATGAACTGCCCTCGGGCCTCAGACCTTTTCTGGGTACGTAGCATCATGTGTGCTATATCCTCTTTCCATCCACTTTCTCCTTTCAGGGCTCAATAATGAATTGCCTTTGACTTTTGCTAAAAAGTATGAAATTGACTTTCTCCACCCTGGAAATTCCTTGTCCCCTCCTTCTCCCCGGAGCCTCTTTGAGTAAATCCACCTTTGCCAATCATCAGTCTTCCTCATCCAGGCTCTTGGCCAGCATCACCCGCGGTCACAGATTATTCTGTCCTGGAGATACGGTGTTTCTTCCGTTGGAGGTTTAGCTGCAGCCCAAGCTGCTTTCTTTCTGCTTTCCTTCGTGCAAACTCAGGACTCTTCACGTTCTTCTCTGGTTACGTAATTGCAATTTTCACAATTTTCACAGGCTTCCTCCTAAAGGTTCAGCATCGTGTAGTACCTTCAAGCAAACCTAACTTCTGTTAGTTCAAACTTGCATTAAAGCTGTAATGGAAATATCACGCACCGGAGACTGCAGGCACCCCATTTCGGGGTGAGCCACAGAAAAACCTGTTGCATCAACAAACAAAACGTTTGGCGAGGAACTAAAATTTTCTTACCACGCTCCTGACATTTCAGTAAGCCTTGCCCAACACACCCTCCCACCCTCCGTGTGGAGTCTGAGAGCTGCAGAAATTGCAAGGCAACCAGAGGAGTGTTTGCTTACTTCCCTCTCTGTCAAGGAGCCTAGGAGAGGGGTGCTGAAGCGTGCCTGGATCACTTACGACAAAAAAAAAAAAAAAGAAAAAAAGAAAACTACCCGAAGTTGGATTGGAAGGGTGCAGAGGAGGAGGAAAGCCTAGGAGGTACGTATCTGCTCTACCACAATGCTGTTCTACAGTGTGGCTGCAGTCACCTGCAGCTGGTTAAACTTAAATTAATTAAAATTATGTAAAATGTTGGGGCGCCTGGGTGGCTCAGTCGTTGAGTGTCGTGATCCCTGGATTCTGGGATTGAGTCCTGCATTGGGCTCCCTGGAGGGAGCCTGCTTCTCCCTCTGCCTCTCTCTGTGTGTCTCCCAGGAATAAATAATTATAATCTTTAAAAAAAAATGAATGAAAAATTATGTAAAATTTTAAGTATGGTTCTTCTGACACAGTAGCCACATTTCAAGTGCTCAAGGGCCCTAAGTAGTGGCTACTGTATATTGGACAATGCAGTTACAGAATGTTCCCATCCTTGCAGAAACTTCTTTTGAGCAGCTCTGACATCTATTGTAAGTAATGTGGTAAGGAACACCCAAATGAGAACGAAGTTCCTACTGTTGAAATGAGTGTTGGGAAAATATGCATCGGGAAAATATGGAATGAACTTTGGTGACTGCCAGAAGCATGATTTTTTTTCATCACTTGCAGGTTCTCTGTCAACACTAGAGGGAGAAAAGAATGAAAGGCAGAGAGAAGAAAGGAAGAACAGTCAGATGGTTATCAGTGCCAAGGTGTCTCACTGCAGATCAAGAGAACCTACAGTTTTTACACCAAAAGAAAGCCAGTGGCCGGAGGCCAACTTGTCTGAAGTACTGTCAGGAGGTGGCACACAGTGTCCCATCTGAAAAAGTGACTTCAAACGTCTCTGCGTGATCCTGCAGACATGGGTCATGGGTCACGCAGGTTTTTGATGTGGCAATTTAAAAGATGGAATTTGAAAGAGGAGAATGATGTCACCTTTAAACAGCTCCTAACCCCTATTCACACACCACTTCCTTTACTTCTTCTTTAAAAATAAAAAAAAAAAAAAAGACTGTATTTATTTATTTGAGAGAGAGAGTATAGGAGCAGGGGCAGGGGCAGAGGGAGAGGGAGAAGGAGACTCCTCACTGAGCAGGGAGCCCAGACAGACAGACAAATGTGGGCATCGATCCCAGGACCCCAGGATCATGACCTGAGCCAAAAGTAGATGCTTAACCAACTAAGCCACCCAGGTACCTCGCAGCACTTCCAGTCCTTAAGGCCACTTTGGATGACGGGTCAGTTGTGCAGTAACTTACGTGGCCACCGTTGCTGGGAAAGAACCCTCACGTGCCCAGGACCTGGCTGCACCTGCCTAAACCTGACAGGAGACAAAGCCCAAGGGTCTGTGATCCCAAGGAGGCTCTGATATTTGGATTCTGGGGCTCCCGACAGCGAGTGCACGCCCACATTCTTGGCTTCTCCGCTCCCCAGCCTGTCTCTCCAGGTTTTTAAACCATTGCTCTGTTTAGTAAGACTTCATTTCTTCCTCCACTGTCATGTAGGAAGTGGCCAGTGTGCATCCCACCACCGCATAGATTTGTCAAGACCTCATAACAGCAATCCTGCAGGAGGAGCCTCGACTTCTGGGCTTTGTGAAACGTCTGAAGCCAACCAGCTCGGCTGACACCTCACCCCAGCCACCCCATGTGGTGGGCCGGCCGAAGCGCGGAATTACCCAAAGAAGATCTGGAAGTGAGTGGGACCACTCGTGTGAGCGGCCACTCAGCCTCTCGCCAAAATGAGGAGCAAGGAAATGTGTCTGCACCCACATTCAGGAGCTGGCAAGCTTCTTCATCAGCCGACGCCAGAGCATAACCATCAACTCTTGGGGATTCCTCAAGAAGGCTGTGTGCCGGGGCGCCTGGGTGGCTCAGAGGTTGAGCATCTGCCTTCAGCTCAGGTCGTGATCCCCAAGTCCTGGGATCGAGTCCCGCATCAGACTCCCCATGGGGAGCCTGCTTCTCCCTCTGCCTGTGTCTCTGCCTCTCTCTGCGTTTCTCATGAATAAATAAATAAAATCTTTTTTAAAAAAAAGCTCCCCTTTTTTGTGCATACTTGTATGTGCGTGCACCATACGCAGACACGAACATACAGACACAATCTTCTCACACACACATTCACACTCACACATACAACATACACCATTCCCCCCCATTCACACATACACCTGCTCACACATGTACATGCTTTTGAGAGTCCAGCCCTCACCAGAGCCCTTTGGCCTGGACACCTAGGAGGCAGTAGCCACTGGCCTGGGCTCAGGGTCGAGAGGTGGTTCAGCGTTTTCAGCTGGACGCGCCACATTAGTCTAACTCTCCTGAAAAGATACGTACTATCTATTGATAGATTAGCTTATGGTCTGTGATGGTACAGCTATGGTACACACAAGGTTGATGATACACACAGAGAGGAGATCCGTGAACAGGCCAACAACCAGAGAAGAGGAAGGGAGGAGGAATGCAAAGCCTTCTAATAGGAGGACAACAACCTACTTCAGAAATCGGCCCACCCGCCGACCAGTCACGCTGCCTGGGCCCCGGGAGGGTTTGCAGTCGCATTCACACAGGCATCGGGCAGTGTGGCCTGCCTCTGTTGTCCCAGCGAGAGGCTCACTACGAAACCTGCAGGCATTCAGCTATTTCAAAGGAATTGAGAAGAAAGAAGGGATGATGGAACTGCAGAAATGTGTGTGTTTTTTTAAGGTGGTGATAACAGGCTAATAATATCTGAGTTTTCAGGGTGTGCTACACGCACTCGAAGCTTCTGCAAACATGAGCTAATTAACCTGAACTCAGAGGTAGGTGCACCTGGGAACTGTTAGCACTTGAGCTTGCAGAGCCACTTCTTGTAGCCACATGTCACACTTCTTGTAGCAACATGCCAAGTAATTGCCAAACACACAAGAGGTCTAAAATATCCGGATTTAAATGAACAGAGGGCTAGGCACCTCTGTCCATGGACCATGCTGTCCATGCATTTGCATTAGCGTTCTCACTCTCCCCTCCCAGCTCTGGGCTGTCGTGCCTTCATCTAGCCTCCAACACCACGCAGCTATCTTCCTCCTCTGCAAAGCCTTCCCCAGCTGTTCTTGCCAGATCCTTCTCTATAGCGGCCAACTCTCCCTGCTGGCCCAAGACTGTCTCCATTTTAGTGCTGAAAACCCCACATGCAAGGAAACCCCTTAATCCTGGGCAAATGGAGCCCATTGGTCACCCTGAGTCTCTCACAGCCCTATAGGATCGGTAGCATGTGATTTGCTATTAATGACACTGTATGCTGTCTAATAACCTAACCCATGACATTGACTGAATCTGTCGAAAGGTTATAACTGCTCAAGTCAACGGTCTTTTATTAATCTCCTTGGTATGCCTAATTTAGGTACCAAGAATTGCACGTTGACTTCATTTCTTTTCATACCAGGTCTCTGCTTTGACACAGTTCAAAATAAGACCCCTAAAACGCCCTTGAAAGACAAGATGAGTTTTCCCATCAAAAGGTGTCCTGAGCCCTGAGCTTCAAGGTTGAAGGTCTAGACCAAGAAGGATCTATGGGTTTTGCCCTGATTTTTGAAATTGGTCACAGTAACTTCTTGCAAGATACATCCACCAAAGCAAAAGAAACAAAAGCAAAAATGAACTATTGGGACTTCATCAAGATAAGAAGCTTTTGCACAGCAAAGGATACAGTCAACAAAACTAAAAGACAACCTACAGAATGGGAGAAGATATTTGCAAATGACGTATCAGATAAAGGGCTAGTATCCAAGATCTATAAAGAACTTATTAAACTCAACACCCAAGAAACAAACAATCCAATCATGAAATGGGCAAAAGACATGAACAGAAATCTCACAGAGGAAAACATACACATGGCCAACAAGCACGTGAGAAAATGCTCCGCATCACTTGCCATCAGAGAAATACAAATCAAAACCACAATGAGAGACCACCTCACACCAGTGAGAATGGGGAAAATTAACAAGGCAGGAAACAACAAATGTTGGAGAGGATGCGGAGAATGTAAACTGTTGCACTGTTGGTGGGAACTCTGGAAAACTGTGTGGAGGTTCCTCAAAGAGTTAAAAATAGACCTGCCCTACAACCCAGCAATTGCACTGCTGGGGATTTACCCCAAAGATACAGATGCAATGAAACGCCGGGACACCTGCACACCGATGTTTCTAGCAGCAATGTCCACAATAGCCAAACTGTGGAAGGAGCCTCGGTGTCCATCGAAAGATGAATGGAAAAAGAAGCTGTGGTCTATGTATACAATGGAATATTCCTCAGCCATTAGAAACAACAAATACCCACCATTTGCTTCGAAGTGGATGGAACTGGAGGGTATTATGCTGAGTGAAGTAAGTCAATCGGAGAAGGACAAACAGTGTATGTTCTCATTCATTTGGGGAATATAAATAATAGTGAAAGGGAATATAAGGGAAGGGAGAAGAAATGTGTGGGAAATATCAGAAAGGGAGACATAACATAGAGACTCCTAACGCTGGGAAATGAACTAGGGGTGGTGGAAGGGGAGGAGGGCGGGGGGGTGGGGGTGACTGAGTGACGGGCACTGAGGGGGGCACTTGATGGGATGAGCACTGGGTGTTAGTCTATATGTTGACAAATTGAACGCCAATAAAAAATAAATTTATAATAAAATAAAATAATAAAATGAAAAAAGAAAGATAGCTCTCAGGACACCTGAGTGGTTCAGCAGTTGAGCATCTGCCTTCGGCTCAGGTCGTGCATGATCCGGGGTCCTGGGGCTAAGTTGGGCATCAGGGTCCCCGGCAGGGAACCTGCTTCTCCCTCTAAGTTTCTGCCTGTGTGTCTCTCATGGATAAATGCATGAAAAGAAAGGAAAGAAAGAAAGAAAGAAAGAAAGAAAGAAAGAAAGAAAGAAAGAAAGAAAGAAAGAAAGAAAGAAAAAGAAAGAGAGAGAGAGAGCCCTCAGTGGCTGTTTCTTAATCAGTCCCTAGAAGTTTTATTTAAATACAGATTTCCCAGAACTTTGGATTCAAGACTGCAGCTCCTCAAGTAGTTCCTGACTCCACCAGTCCTTGAAAAACAGAGTAGAAACTCTTTAATCTAACTCAGGTGGAGGACATTTGGGTAGCTCAGGCCATTAAGCATCTACCTTCAGCTCAGGTCATGGTCCTGAGTCCTGGGATCAAGCCCCATGTCCAGCTCCCCGCTCAGCAGGAAGTCTGTGTGCCCCTCCCTCTGCTTCTGCGAGCTCTCTCTCTCTCTTAAATAAATAAATAAATAAATAATAAATAAATAAATAAATAAATAAATAAATAAAATCTTTTTTAAAAAGAAATCTAACCCAGGTGGGACTAGATGTTGGTTGCTAATCAAAAAAGGCCACCTACAGTGAAGATCCATATTAAAAAAGGAAAAACTACATTCTTGTCTTAAACACTTCAGTTTACCTTAAAATATGTAAATGTCCATTCCTTCACCTATTTTTTGATGAATGCCCAAAGCCCTTCTTGGGTAGGGACTTGCTGATTGGATGGCTTCGTTATTTTTCTTGTATAAATCACATCCATATATTTCTAGTTTTGATTTCTTTAAAATAGAACAAGAATTTAAAGATACTTGTGAAGTGTTCTGAGTGTGGAATCCTTCCAGATCCTTGCAATGTGTTTTCATATCTCTTTACAGTTGTCGCAACCACACCAAATTAAGCAGAACTTTTGAGCAACTCACATTTGTTGAGTCTCCTGGCAGCATGCAACTCAGTTCTCAGAGACACAACTCTCTGAGATAGATTATATCTTTTTGCAAAGAACATAAGTTACATAAAAAAAGAAATCTTGGGGATCCCTGGGTAGCTCAGTGGTTTAACATCTGCCTTCGGCCCAGGGCGTGATCCTGGAGCCCACATTGGGCTCCTTGCATGGAGCCAGCTTCTCCCTCTGCCTGTGTCTCTGCCTTTCTCTCTCTCTACCTCTCTCGGTCACTCAGGAATAAATAAATAAAATCTTAAAAAAAAAAATCTTTAGGGACACCTGTGTGGCTCAGTCATTGAGCATCTGTCTTTGGCTAAGGTCATGATCCCAAGGTCCTGGGATCGAGTCCCACATCAGGCTCCCCGCAGGGAGTCTGCTTCTCCCTCTGCCTGTGTCTCTGTCTCTCTCTGTGTCTGTCATGAATAAGTAAATAAAATATTTTTTTAAAATAAATCTTTGTTGCTTTGTTCACCAATTTATTCCAGGTATGAGGAACAGAGCCTGGCACAGGGCCGATGTTCAATTTGTTCTAAAAAAGATGCTTCACTGGGGGCCTGGGTAGCTCAGTCGATTGGCCGTCAGACTCTTGGTTTTGGCTCAGGTCGTGATCTCACGACTGAGGGATTGAGCCTCACATTGGGCTCCGTGCTCAGTGTGCAGTCTTCTTGAGATTCTCTCCCTCTGCCCTTTTCCCCACTCATTCTCTCTCTCTCTCTCTCTCTCTCAAATAAATAAATATTTTTTAAAAAAAAAGATGATTTGCATAATATTTAATTAAATTAATTACAGTAATAGTACAACCAGCATTAAAATGTTTGAAAGCTATTTAAAAAAAAAATGTTTGAAAGCTAACACAACAGACTCAGTAGGCACAGTAGATAAATCAGCAAGCAGGTCAAAGTGGTCAACCAGCTATGAGCATGAAACTTGCCTTGGGCATTGATTAGTATGTGTTTTGGGGGAGATGGGAGTGTCCACAAACTGGGGAGTCCATTAGGTGAAGATTTGTAATGAGACCCTTCTTTCCCCTGAAAAGTCAAGAAGCTTAGGTCAACTGAGGGCTCAGAGAGAGAAAGTCAAAGAAAGGAGTCACATAGAATTTTAATGACTTCTGGTTGTCAAGAAGGTCTTCTCCCCCCAAAAAATCATATGAAGTCTTTCCACCTATTTGAAATAACTGGGGGCTGCTATGGTTCCCAGGTGGAAGAAGACATCTCACCACTGCTTTAAGAGCAAGATATCCACCTGCTACCTAAGTTCTTTATTCATGCCTTTCTTCACCAATAAGGCATAAGGCATTTGAATAAAATCATTTGAAACCACATCTAGAATGGTGTCACGGAGTCAGACTGCCCTGTACAGATCCTATTGTTACACAGCAATGCTGATTCCTCAAACTAGGAATAAGTGCTTCCAAGAAGCTGGAATGGTAGCGAATTCTGTGTGTGCATTGCCCTTGCAGGAAGATTGAAGTGGGGGTGGCAGCAGCAGAAGAAGAAATGCCAAAGGAGTGGTGATTGAAGGCATTGAAGTCTTGGCTCCACCATGGGAGCCATGCTTCCAAGTGGGCTGTGGACCACGCTCTCCCCTGTGTGGTGTAGTGGTAGGTATTTTCCTCCTTGCTTCCTGGTGCCAAGCCTAGTTCTTCAGGTCTTGAAGTTTCCATGAGATATATACCTCCTTTGCTTGCAGTAAATTCCTTTTCTGCTTAAATCAACCAATCATTCATCTTTCATGCAACCAAGAATATGGACTGACTCAGCACATGTGAGATTGATAATCAAATACTCATTCTATAGCCTGACCCACATCTCAGTCCTGAGGACCATGACTAGACTGTCTCGAATTACTCCATCTTCCTCTTTCTTTTGTCACATTTCACCAATTGTCTCAATCCTGATCCTTGTCTCTGCTTATGCCCCTTTGCCTAATCCTTCTAGGGGCTCCTCCAACTCCTGGGCACCAGGGCATCTAGAAGAATACGACTTCTAGACTCTGACAACTCTGGTTAAAAATTGAGATTGCATTTGGCTTGAACAAGGCTCACAAAGTCTTAGCATTGTGCTTCTAAGTTTCCACCAAATGTCCTTCCTTTCTGTTATTTGCCATTTTTGTTCTTGTTTTCATTTTCTTCCCCCACTATCTGATGGCCTGGCTTTGTGCTTACAGTTTTGGCTACTGCAAAGTGACTAGCCATCTTCCTGCCACCAGTGTTGGTGCTTCCCAGCTTCTGCAAGGCTCTCACCACTGGTGCTGTCTTCTCTTGGTGGTTGTACATTTCCAGGGCCCCAAAAGGTAGCCTCAGTCTTTCTGACTAGGCCAGAGGTGATTCAAGGGTCACCAGCTGGTACTACATCAGCCACAGCGGCCACTGCACCAGAGCAGGAACCCCAGAATAACCTAGGCAACCCCAAGCCATGTTCCCTACTTTCCTGAAACACTTAGATGGCCCTTGACTATAGCCAAGGTGGTCAGGCTTTGCCTCCCTAATTTGAGCAGAATTGCCCAAGTAGGTATTCAGAGGCTCGACCACAAGTCCCAGGGATCTCCTTCCCATTTCTCCAAGGAGACGTGGAGTTCTCATGAAAACAGGACTTCTGGTAACCTTCTAGAATCCCAGCATCTTTAGGCAGGTAGACAGGTTAGCCTAGTTTATGACTCTCACGTGCAGTATGGTCAGTAGGGAAGCAAATTGTCCTGTTTGTGGCACCCAGGGCCATTCTGGTTTTAGTGTTGACAGTCCAGCATCCTAGGAAAATCTTCGTCTCAGGAAAACCAGGGCAACTGGTCACCCTAGCAATCAGCCAAAGTGAAATAAAGAATGTCTACAAGCTGAGGTCGACCACAGGTTAAGGCAAAATGATTTGATGCCCTTAATGTTGGCACAAAGCAGTTTTCTTTCTTTGTATCTACACACAGAGCGTCCTTTTAGACCTGCCAAAATGCTAAAGTAATTATGTTCCCTCTTTGTTGTAGCTTGAAAATATTCACAGAAGTCCTGGAGCCTGCTTTCTTCCAGCCGACTGACTACTTAGTGAAGCATTCCTTGCTTAGCTGCTTCAATCTTCCCTCTTTTCATCATTTTAGCTGATCTCTTCTGAACCTCTGCCAATTTATCTGCATCTTCTTGATACCATGGCACTCTGGATTGAACACCAAGTGCATTTATGTAGGCTTTCACCTCCTCGTCTCATTATATGCCCCAGGCAGCAAATGCAGCAAAACCATGTAAGCATCTTATCCAATTATTGTAATTGCTTTCAAGACACACACACACAGAGACAGATATACTCTGTTAGTCAAGAGAATTAAACACCTTCTGAAGGTCAAAAAGCCACATCTCTTTGGGTTAGAAAATGCAGGGCAATAATCTGGGAAAAATGATGAGCAGAGTGGTAGGGAGGGCAGTGGATGGAGCTCCGAAGACCTTGCTAGCCATCTATCTCTGCCCCCACCAGCTTGGACACTTTGGAGAAGTCAATTGCACCAGCCTGGCTCTCCATTTCCTCATGAATAAAAAATGAAGGGGTTGGACAGGTCATCACAAACGTCCTTTCCATCACTGCTATTTGAGGAAAGACAAAGATGGCTTCAGGGTAACACCTCACCCAGGGGATCTCAGTGGGAGCTGGGCTGAATCCGAATCGCCTGCAGCACTGTTGCGACATACACCTGCTTCTCCAGCTGGCCTCCTGCTGACCCCTTCCCCGCCCAGGGACATTTGGAGACATTATGAAAACTCGTGTGGTGATTATGATGGTGACTGTGGTAGGAAAATGTTCCCCTTCTACTCCCTGGAACCTGTGACTATGTTAGATTTGGGGGAAAAGAGGAACTGAGGTTGCATTGAGAATTAAGACTGCTAATCAGCTGACCTGAGGATACAGGATACTGGATTAGCCAAGGTGCATAGGCCAATGTAATCATGAGGATTCTTAAAAGTGGAGGGGGTGACAGAAGAGGGGGGCAGGGTGTGTAAGGTGGGGACTCCACCTGCCATTGCTGGCTTTGGAGACAGGAGAAGGAGCCACAAGCCAAGAGCTTGGGCAGGTCTCTAGAAACCACAAAAGGGAAAGAACAGATTTTCCCCTAGAGTCTCCAGAAAGAACACAGCCCTGATGTCACCGTGTTTGAGCCCAACGAGAGCCATTTTGAACCTCTGACCTCCAGAAATAGAAAATAATAATTTGTATTGTTTCAAGCCACTAAACATGTGGTCATCTTGTAACAGCGGCAACAGGAAAAATCAATCCGGTGACCTCTGAGGCCACTGGTGGCACATGTACACTCGCTCTCACCTACCATTCCTTACACTCTCACACATCCTCACATACTCCTGTGGTCATGCTCCCACACATATCCCCACTCGGCCACACTCTCTCACACACACACAGGTACACTCTCACACTCACATACACTGACACACTCTTTCACACATCCATACTCTCACACATGTACACTCACTCCCTGAATGCACCCCCTCACATACACATACACTCACTCCCCAAACACACCCTCATACACATACATATACTCCTCCCAAACACACATTCATGTAGACTCTCACACACAATCACATACACTGACACACATTCTCTCACACGTTCACATACTCACACACATGCCCACTCACTCCCCAAATGCACACACACTCACTCAGACCTATGCACATTCTCACTTGCCTTTAACCCATTCAACTGTCCTGGGTTGTATGGAATAACATCTATGGACTTTTCAATGTTCCCAAGAGAAAGCCCGAACTCTCTTCTAACCATATCAAGAAGCAATTTGCAATGAAACATGCTATGGAATGTGAGGGGGGCTCCTGGCAACCCCGACACCAGCGAGGCTCACCCGCCACCTCCCCAGATACACTGGAGACGCTCTTCCTGATACCAAGATCTGATTTTGTTTTCTTGGCTTAAAACTCCTTGAGGCAGTCAGTGCACAATTCTGTACTGCAGTTGGTGAGACTCATTGGGGTCAGCGGCAGCTGAACTGATGGGAAAAATACTGAGCAGGGAGTCAAGAGGCTTATGGACAAGTCCCGGCTTATCCTGTTATTTTTTGGTCACTTAATTACAAATATGTCACTCTCCACAAAGTAAGTTAGGCTGCAGGCCTCTGAACCCCACATGAAATGCTTCTTCATTATTAGTGAGTTTATTAGTGTGTTTTCATTCACAGGGAATGTTCCATGTACTCCAGAAATTAGAAGTTCCTTCAATGCATGAGGTAAGCCTCTATTTATTTTTAATTCACCCCCATACCTAGTAAAATGTGCCATACCCTGTGAGCATCCAGTAAATGTGGATTAGCTGATGGCTGGCCTCAAATGAACAAAGCCTGATTCGGTTCAAACCCTGCAGGTCGTGAACTCTGGCACAAATGTAGGAGTGTCTTTGGGTCTCCTTCCTAGCACCAGTGACATAGCAGGAATCTATCAAAATTTATAAAATAAATTTTGGCACGCTATAAAATAATTATTAGCATCATCTTATCTTCATACTACAAATATGTTTTTAAGGCAGAAGTTGCTTCGTGTGGAAATGACTTAGAAACATCCTTATTCTATTGAGAAGGATAGTCTTATGGACTAAAGTGTGCTCCCATCCCCCACAACTCTTTCCCCACCCTGCAAAATTCGTATATTGAACTCCTAACCCTCAGTTAGTGAGGAGTCAGTATCTCGGAATGTCCCTGTACTTTTGAGACAAGGTCTTCATAGGGGTGATTAAGTTAAAAGGAGGTCATTAGGGTTGGCCTAATCCAATCTGACTGGTGTCTTTGTAGAAAGAGGAGATTAGGACACACACACACACACACACACACACACACACACACAAGGAAAACCATTTGAGGACACAGGGAAAAGATCCTCATCTACAAGCCAAGGAAAAAAGACTCAGAAGAAACCGATCTTGCTGATGCCTTGGCCTTGACCTTCTAGTCTAGATCTGGGGCTGTGAGAAAATAAATGTCTATGACTCAAGCTGCCTGGTCTGTGGTACATTTTTATGGCAGCTCTAGCAAACTCATACAGCAATTGTATAGACTAGTTTTGTTTATTTTAGATGTTTGCGGAAAGCAGATTTTTTTTTTAAGATTTTATGTATTTATTCATGAGAGAGAGAGAGAGAGAGAGGCAGAGACACAGGCAGAGGGAGAAGCAGGCTCCATGCAGGCAGCCCGATGTGGGATTCAATCCTGGGACTCTAGGATCATGCCCTGGGCCAAAGGCAGGCACCAAACTGCTGAGCCACCCAGGGATCCCCCGGAAAGGAAATTTAATTTGAAATTACATACTTAATTGTTGCAAAAAATTTTTTTAAGATTTTATTATTTTGAGAGAGAGAGAGTGCAAGCATGTGAGTGCAAGCAGGGGAGGGGCAGAGGGAGAGGGAGAAGGAGAGGGAGAGGGAGAGGGAGAGGGAGAGGGAGAGGGAGAGGGAGAGGGAATCTCATGTGTGCTCCACACTTAGTACAGAGCCCAGCTCAGATCTCCATCTCATGACCCTGAGATCACAACCTGAGCTGAAACCAAGAGTCAGACACTTAAGCAACAGAGCCACCCAGGCATCCCCCAAAATTTCTGAAACAGAAAATAGAAACTTGATGAAATTTAAATTGTCCCTTCCCTCATTGCTGATGCATATCTTTCCAAAACTTTTTCCAAACAAAAATATATGCACGTAAATAGATTATTTTTTTAATTAATTAATTTATTTATTTTTTACATTTTTTATTTATTTATGATAGTCACAGAGAGAGAGAGAGAGAGGCAGAGACACAGGCAGAGGGAGAAGCAGGCTCCATGCACCAGGAGCCCGATGTGGGATTCGATCCTGGGTCTCCAGGATCGTGCCCTGGGCCAAAGGCAGGCGCCAAACCGCTGCGCCACCCAGGGATCCTAATTTATTTATTTAAAAGAGAGAGAGAGGGCAGCCCGGGTGGCTCAGTGGTTAAGCGCCGTCTTCAGCCCAGGGCCTGATTCTGGAGACCTGGGATCGAGTCCCACATCGGGCTCCCTGTGTGGAGCCTGCTTCTCCCTCTGCCTGTGTCTCTGCCTCTCTCTCTCGCTCTGTCTCTCATGAATAAATAAATAAAATTTAAAAAAATAAAAGAGAGAGAGAGAGAGAGCACAAGTGTGGTGGGGAAGGGCAGAGGGAGAGGGAGAGAGAGAGAGAGGATCCTCAAGCAGACTCTGCACTGAGTCAGAGCCCCACACGGGGCTCAATCTCACAACCCAGAGATCACCACCTCAGCTGAAACCAAGAGTCAGATGTTTAACCAACTGTGCCACCCAGGTGCCTCTGTATATAAATAGATTAAAGTTTTAAATGAATAATACACAGTCTATAATCAGCTTTTTTACTAAATATATATGTCAGTTTTATTCCCCCATTTTAATAAATACAAGTTTAATTTTAAATGGTTGTCTAGTTCTCCATTATGTAAATGTATAAAATTCACTGAATCAGTCCTCTATTGTTTAACAGCTAGATTTTTTTTTTCTGGTTTTTACTCTTATCTAATAAAAAATGCACCCTTATTTATCCGTCTTTGCCTTTTTATCCTGTGTTTTCCTTAGGGTAAGTACCTAGGAGATTGCTATATCAAAAAGGAATGCAATTTAACTACCTCAAAAAAATTTTTTCCAGGACTCCTGGGTGGCTCAGCGGTTGAGCATCTGCCTTCGGCTCAGGGCATGATCCTGGGATCCGGGACTGAGTCCCACATTGGGCTCCCTGCGGGAAGCCTACTTCTCCCTGTGCTTATGTCTCTGCCTCTCTTTCTCTCTCTCTCTCTCTCTCTCTCTCTGTGTGTCTCTCATGAATAAGTAAATAAATCTTTAAAAAAAATTTTCCTTTTCTAAATTTCATTTACTTTTTTTTAAAAGATTTTATTTATTTATTCATGAGAGACACAGAGAGAGAGAGAGAGAGAGAGAGAGAGAGGCAGAGACACAGGCAGAGGGAGAAGCAGGCTCCATGCAGGGAGCCTGATGTCGGACTCAATCCCGGGTCTTCATGATCATGCCCTGGGCCCAAGGCAGTGCTAAATCGCTGAGCCACCTGGGCTGCCCTAACTTTTATTTTTTTAAAAACCTTGTTTATTGGAGAGAGAGAGAGAGAGTGCGTGTGTGAACAGGGTGAGGGGCAGAGGAAGAAGCAGACTCCCTGCTGAGCAAAGAGCCTGATTCAGGGCTCTATCTTGGGAATCCAGGATCATGATCTGAGCTGAAGAAAGATGCTTAACCAATTGAGCACCCAAGCACCTCTTTTTTTCTTTTAGAGAAAGATAGAGCACCTGTGCACACTTGCAAGTGGTTAGAGGAGGGACAGAGGGAGAGACAGTCTCTAGCAGGCTCCACATTGAGCATAGAACCAGACGCAGGGCCCCTCTCATGACCCAGACACCACGACCCAAACCAAAACCAAGAGTTGGACACCAACAAATAGAGCCACTCAGAGTCCCCTAAATACCTTTAAAGGGACTCATTAGTTTTCTACCACATTCCTCATCCCTCAAACAAGGCCTGACACAAAATAGAGGCCAACCAATATTTGCTGAATTAATCAGTATTGCCAAATGAAATAGATGTATTCGTGACATGTTATTTCTAAATCTATCTGTAGATGCCATAAAATTAAAAGTGAATTGAAGACCTATTATTCTTGGTTAGCCAGCTAATGGTAAAAATGAGGCCTTCAACCACATATGCATCAGTGACTCCTACCCGGTACCTGAACCAGAGCGATGCCTCTCCCAGGTAACGTTGTTCTAAAAAATCTGGGCTTTTAGCAATGTTTGAACTTAAAAAGAGTGGAAAAATATTAATATTTTTTCTGATTGTGGCAACTGATTTAGTCTAACCCACTTCCACTCTTTTTAACCCTAATATTAAACACTAAACACACACCCTCACACCTACACACCCCACCCCAGCTCAACTTTTTACATCAAGATGTCAGAGTATGCCTCCGTCTCAGCCCATTCAGGCTGCTATAACAAAATGCCATAAACTAGGTGGCTTACAAACAACAGAAAATTATTTTCAACAGTTCTGGAGGCTGGAAGTCTGAGATAAAAGTGCCAGCCAAGTCAGTGTTTGCTCCCTAGACAGCTGTCTTTATGTTATTACTTCATATGGCTGAAAGAGGGACAGAGCTTTCTGTTGTCTCTTTCATAAGGGCACTAATCCCACTCATGAGAGCTTCACCCTTGTGACCTAATCACCTAATCCCGAAGGCCCAAATCCTAATGTTATTACACTAGGGTCAGGTTTCAGCATATGAATTTTGGAAGGATACAAACAGGGGCACCTGGGTGACTCAGTGGTTGAGCATCTGCCTTTGGCTCAGGTCAAGATCTGTGGTCCTGGAATTGATCCCCTCTGCCTGTGTCTCTGCCTCTCTCTCTGTGTCTCTCATGAATAAATAAATAAAATCTTGAAAGAAAGAAGAAAGAAAGAAAGAAAGAAAGAAAGAAAGAAAGAAAGAAAGAAAGAAAGATTCAAACATTCAGTCCACTGCAGCCTCCAACTTCCTCTTCAACAGAGACAAGAAAAACAACCCTTTGTCTATAGCAGTGGACCATCTTTACACCAAATATTTGAATCATCTACTTTACTATTCTGACATGAAATCCATACATAGCATGGCCAACCCAAGAGAAGACATCGGTAGGAATTCAGGTACTTATCTTCCATGTAAAACTCCGAGAACAGGACAATTACAACCGCAGACTAAAATGGGTGTGTTGCATTGGCACCTCAAGTCCCATGAGCAATGTTGCCATTAGCAACGTTTCCCACAAAACAGAATACAATGTTGTTTCAATTTGCATGGTTGTTCCCCCAACTGGGTTCATTACATATTAAATGTATATAAAAATAATAAAATAAAGAGTGGAGTTCAGATCTAGGATTAGATCACCCTCAACAAATTTTTCACTTACATAAATGACCAGTAATGCAGGCTGGGGGACACTTCCTCATTGTGAGAGAGAACTTCACACACTGTGGGATGACTAGCAATCCAGGCTCCCACCTGAAATTATTGTGACTGCAAAAACTGTCCCACAAAGATTTGGAGCAATTAGAACCCTTGTGTTTTGCTGGTGGGAATGTAGAATGGCATAGCTGCTATGGAAACAGTAGGGTGGTTCCTTAAAAAGCTAAACATAGTGGGGCACCTGGGTAGCTCCGTCAGTTAAGCATCCAACTCTTAATTTTGGCTCAGGTCATGATCTCTGGGTCATGAGATTGAGCCCTGTGTTAGGCTCCATGTTGAACATAGAACCTGCTTAAGATTCTCCCTCTCTCTCCCTCTGCCCCTGCCCCCTACCACCTTGTACATGCGGATGCACACACACTCATGCTCTCTCTAAAAAAATTTTTTTGAATATTGAACATAGAATTACCGTATTTCTAGCAATTCTACTTCTGAGTAAATCCAAAAGAAGTGAAACTAGAGTCAGATGCTTATACAGCCATGTTTATTAGCAGCATCATTAATGATAACCAGAAAGAGACACTTGGGTGGCTCAGTGGTTGAGCATCTGCCTTTGGCTCAGGGCGTGATCCCGGGGTCCTGGGATGGAGTCCCGCATCGGGCTCCCCAAAGGGAGCCTGCTTCTCCCTCTGCCTATGTCTCTGTTTCTCCCTGTGTGTCTCTCAAGAATAAGTAAATAAAATCTTAAAAAATAATAATAACCATAAAGTGGAAACAACCCATGTGTCCACCAACAGATGAATGGATAAATAGAATATGGTACATACATATACATACCATGGAATATTATCCAGGCTTAAAAAGGAAGGAAATTCTCACACGTACTACAACATGGGTAAGCCTTAAAGAGATTAAACTAAGGAAAATAAGCCATTCATGAAATGGCAAATACAGTATGATTCCACTCATGTGAGCTATCTAAAGTAGTCAGATTCATAGAAATGTAAAGTAGCGTGGTGATTACCAAAGGCTGCGGAAGTAGAACAGGGAGTTAATGTTTAATGGATATAGAGCTTCAGTTTGAGATGATGAAAAGATTTGGGAAAAGCTCAACAGTGTGAATGCCACTGAACTGTCACTTAAAAATGGTGAAAAAGTAAATTGCATGTTGCATATGTTTTATCACACACACACACACACACACACACACACACACAAAAATAAAACTGGAGGAGCTGATAACAGAAAAAAATAAAATAACACCAAAAAACATGCCTCATGGATTTCTAAAACACTCCAGTGGAACCACCCGACTAAGCATCACTGAATAAATATGTTCCTTAAAATAGGAAGTGCCAACCCTGTACTTGGAATGGGGAGTGATGGGAGAAGTGTGAAGTAGAACATCTCAGGGATGCCAGATTGGTTTTATCTCAAGTGCCATTGGCTGCTGGAAGGTGGCTGAAAGGCTGTATTGAGAAAACACCTAATAATGCCTTTGAACTCAGCAAGGAAGAACAATACAATCCATTAGCAGAGTCTTCCATGGGCAAGAGAAAGAGGGAAGGATGGCCCATGTGCCACATGTATGCAGGCCTTGAAACGTAAACCCTCTTATTCCAAACATCTTTTGCCTATGACTGGAGCCTAAAATCAAAATAGCCTTCTAGCAGTGTAAAAAAAAAAAAAAAATGCAATGGACACACCAAACTCTGTTTTCCCACATTTCACAAAACGTTTCAGAGTTTAGAGCAAAGAGGAAAACATTGGGTTCAAATTTTCAAAGCCATCTGTACTTCACTGAACGAGAAAAACTTTACTGTGATGAAAAAAGAGGAAAAAAAAAAAGGACTGCTTAGGAGATACATAGAGCATGGTCTAAGGAGCAGTCTGGAGGAATTTACACACAGGCAGCTCCCAAATTCAAGAACTGAATAAAATTCTTATATTTTTTTAACTTTGAGCACATTTTCCTTCTAGGCATAGTCTGCCCTCTGGTGACATTAGCAAGCAGCAAACTCATGTGAAATTGAAATTACTGAGGAAAAGGAGCAAAGAGATTACTGCCCTGAGATCTTCTGATAATGGAGGAAAAACAACAATGCTGTGGCTGCTACTGCTGATGACAGTTATGAGAGTGGTAGTGGGGGCAGTGATGGTAGAGGTGATGGCAGTAGCAATGGTGGTAGTGGTGCTAGTGATGATGATGATGATGGTGATGGAGGTGGTGGTGGTGGTGGTAATAGAGATGATGATGGTGGCTGTGCTGATGGCGATGGAGGTGGTGGTGGTGTTGGGGGCAGTCATACCTAATACATATGTAGCATTTCTCTATGCCAGGCTTTAGTACAAATGCTCTACATGCATTCATTAATTTAATCCTCATAATAACTTGGGGGGTGGGTGCTTTTATGATCCCCATTTAAATGCGAGGAAACTGAAATAGAGAGAGGTTATGTCACTTGCCCAAAGTAACACAGCCAAGAAAGAAACAGAGAGGTCACTGACACCCTGCTCTAAAGTACTGATGAAACAAATTTTCCTAAATAGGAACAAGAGTTCTATTTAGAGTTTCATTAAGATATTCTTTCAAGGGAAAGTACAACATGGTAAGTGAAGGCTATCTGTCATTCACACATGTGAATCAAACATTACTCCAAATACCTGGGAGCTTTCACTGAAGGTGAGAACAGAGGGGAGCCATGGGAGAAGACGTTTGGGGGTTTGGGGAGGAGGGAGTCGCTGTAGTTGGGAAGGCTTCTCTCTAGCATCCAGAAGGCAGACACATTTGAGTCAGGAATAGGATGTCCGAGGGTGCGAGGGTTGCAGGCATGAGGCCTGCCTCATGAATTTCCCAAGAGACTGCCAGTGGCATGTATGGCCTTGGTTAATTGTTCTCCACCTTGGATTCCCTCCTTAAATGGCTGGTTATAGCACTTCCTAAAGACCTTGTATCGGTTCAATTGGAGATCACGACCATGATCATTTCACCTTCCTAGTATTCGCAGCAGCCTCTCCAAAAGCCAAAACATGCCTTTAGGAATAGGCTTATAGGAGTTTTCACATCCTGAGTCTTAACAAAAGGAAGAGGGGGCAGGGTTGGGAGAAGGGAGAAGCCAATGCAGGGAGGCTGGCCCTAATATTACTTATTATAACTTCCCCAGCATTTGGCACAGCATAGATGCTCAGTAAATGTTTGCTGATAAATAACTAAAGGGATGAATACATGAACGATGCAAGGGATTTTGTTGTTCAACATTGATGACATCGCTGTTATGGTATCCCTGAATTTCCCTGAGTAACTCATTTGTAGCCATATTTTGCAAGGATTTTTCCCCAGACTCTGAAGTCATTGCGCCTCTAAGTGGAGTGACAAGACTAAGGGGTTGTGGATGACATCTCTGTTACAAAACAGCATATGCTTTTGCCTTGATATGGTTAATAGAATTACATCAGTAGTTGCGATTTGAATATACATGTTTTATTAAGGACGTGCTATGCTTTGTAGATGATCATTTCACTGAGCTGAAGTGGGGTGGGTGAAAAAGAGTGATTGGCTCACTATTTTAGATTGGGGAATCAGGGATGGCTTCCTGGAGGAGATGGCATTTGAGCTGAGAATCAGAGGCATGGAAGGAGTCAGCCACGAGAAGAAGGAGAGCTCCTGTGTGCAGTGTCTACAACATGGAAAGAAGGTGAAGGTATGGAGTATAGGAAGGAGTATGGTGAAAGATGAGTCTGCAGATGCAGGAAGGGCATGATCAGGTGGGTCTCACAAAGCCAGGGAAGGGTCTTCGTGGCTTTTAAGTGCAGTGAAGGGGGATCCCTGGGTGGCTCGAGTCCCACATTAGGCTCCCTGCATGGAGCCTGCTTCTCCCTCTGCCTGTGTCTCTGTCTCTCTGTCTTTCTCTGTGTGTGTGTGTGTGTCTCTCATGAATAAATAAATAAAATCTTAAAAAAAAAAAAGTGCAGTGAAGAAGCCTGTAGGGGATTAAGCAAGGGAGTGGCACGATGTGCTTTATTTTAAAAGAACACTGGCTATTTTGAGGAATGGGCTGAAAAGGCCGAGACAGGGGGTGGGGAGACCATGAAGAAGGCTCCTGGCACAGGTCCAGGCCAGCAATCATGGTGACTCCTGGTAGACTGGAAGCAGAAAGGGCAGGGAGAGAAGGGCAGAGTCTCGAAAGGAGAGTAAGCAGAACCTTCTTTGGATTAAAGGAATAGGAAAAAGCCGAATCAAGGATTTGATTTTTGGCCTGAGCATCTGGGTGAATATGGGTGCCCCTCAGGGAGATGAGGAAGACCGGGGCTGGAGTGAGAGGGTTTGTTTCTTTTAATTTTGTTGGAAATGGGATATGGAGCAGATCGAGCACTCTGTTTCAGTTTTGTTACTTATAAAACGTCTATTCCACAGTGGGGAGGAATTCCAAGCAGAAGATTAGGGATGCAGACGTGCTGAAATTCTGTAAAGGGGCCAGGCCTGGAGAAAGGGCCTCGCACCCCATGCAAGAGGGCAATAACACGCATGCATGCAAGCATCTTATGGCTTACAGCGCACCTGCTGTGTGCCGGAACTCATCAAGCTCATAGCAATCTCATGAGGTCGTTATTACTTATAGTTTGACCGATTAATAACCATATTTTGTAAAATTTTGTTTATTTTATTTATTTATTCATGAAAGATACACACACAGAGAGGCAGAGACATAGGCAGAGA
The DNA here is from genome assembly GCF_048418805.1 of Vulpes vulpes. Classification (NCBI taxonomy): domain Eukaryota; kingdom Metazoa; phylum Chordata; class Mammalia; order Carnivora; family Canidae; genus Vulpes; species Vulpes vulpes. The sequence continues at coordinate 12,792,551 of NC_132794.1, forward strand.
GAAGCAGGCTCCTAATGCGGGACTCGATCCCAAGACCGTGGGATCATGACCTGAGCTGAAAGCAGATGCTCAACCACTGAGCTACCCAGGTGTCCCATACCCACATTTTCATGTGTATCTCACCTTAGAGTTGCTAGAACACTTCCTCACAGGCTGTCTCTGTCCCCTTCTGCTCCTTTCAATGACACTAGGGAACAGAGAGGCATGGGTGATGGTGGCCACGAGCACAGGAATTATACCTGTTGCAACATATACCAGCAGAGACACACAGATGAGGACATACGGTTTGTGCACCTGTGCTTATTATGCTTTTCAAAAGCAGTTCAATTTTTTGTTACGTACATAAGAGCCCTCTGCTGTTCAGACTGAGTTTATCCATCAACCGAGATTTTTCAGCTGAGCAGAATAAAAGTATTCAGAGTTCTCTCTAATTTTTTGTGAAATGCTCTTGGGATAGAAATCCCACATGCTGGGATCCCTGGGTGGCGCAGCGGTTTGGCGCCTGCCTTTGGCCCAGGGTGCGATCCTGAAGACCCAGGATCGAATCCCACATCAGGCTCCCAGTGCATGGAGCCTGCTTCTCCCTCTGCCTATGTCTCTGCCTCTCTCTCTCTCTCTGTGACTATCATAAATAAATAAAAAAATTAGAAAAAAAAGATGAAAATTGTTAAACAAAAAAAAAAAAAGAAATCCCACATGCTGACCATCGACACTTTTTAGAATGGCTTAATTTGTCATAACTGATAATAGCTCCATATTAGAGAACTCAATCTTTTCTTGTTCGAGAAAGCAACAGTGAATGAGAAAAAAGGCACTTTTATGTCTGAGACCCACCTTCAGTGATTGGATATTTCAAAAAATTGTTGCAAAGTCTTGGCATATTCACCATTATGCCACAGCCATTCGTGCAGAGAATAGCATCTGAACGGATCCCAAAAGGCTGTAGAGGCGTAAAAGGGAAGGGAATGAATTGGTCTGGTCCCTGATGATGTGGAGGTGGCAAAAACAAGGTGAGGAGTATTCCAGACAGCAAGAATTCCCCAAAACCAAGAGAACCCTAGACTCAAGCTGGGATGTAAAGCTAGAGGAATATCCCAGTAGGGCTGGAGGTGGGTCTTCAGCACCCACTGTGTTTGGCCTTCGGTGAGGACCCCAGAAGGCTCATTAACTGGCCAGTGACCTATGTCCAAGCAGGTCTAAGCTTTATTTTTTTAATTAATTAATTTACTCATGAGAGACACAGAGAGAGAGAGAGAGAGAGAGAGAGAGGCAGAGACACAGGCAGAGGGAGAAGCAGGCTCCATGCAGGGAGCCTGACGTGTGACTCGATCCCGGGTCTCCAGGATCATGCCCTGGGCTGAAGGCAGCGCTAAACTGCTGAGCCACCCGGGCTGCCTAAGGTCTAAGCTTTAAAGGAAGCTTTGGAAGGTGTGTGTAGGGTGGTCAGAGTAGGGAAGGGAGGACAACAAATGGCCATCTAGGCGGCTCTAAAAGCTTCGTGAAGGAAAATCACCAGGTCCTCAGCTAGTGTGGTGAGAGAAAGAAGAGAGAAAACAGAACAGAATTGAGAGGAAGGAATGAAAAAAGACGTCTAGGAAAACAGAGGAATGGCTATATAAACTATTATAGAAGTTCCATTGTTGGGATCCCTGGGTGGCGCAGTGGTTTGGCGCCTGCCTTTGGCTCAGGGCGTGATCCTGGAGACCCGGGATCAAATCCCACACCGGGCTCCCGGTGCATGGAGCCTGCTTCTCCCTCTGCCTATGTCTCTGCCCCTCTCTGTCTCTCTCTGTGACTATCATAAATAAATTTTAAAAATTAAAAAAAAAGAAGTTCCATTGTTATTGATAACAAAACAAAAACAAATATCTTGTACTCCTTAGGCCTACCTGTATACACTCCATCTCCTTCTTCCTAATGCCGCCTGGCTTAGTGACCTGGGCTTATAGCTGCCCCTCAGCCTAGAACCCGTGCTAACCTTAAACAGGTGATCCCTGAGTAGTAATTGAGAGCATTACCACCCCACACAGGGATATTTGAAAATGCATGAGAGCATTTTCAATGGGTACAATGACTGAGGCAGGGTATTGACATTTAGGGGCGGGAACCAGGAAGGCTAAGCATCCTGCAATATCCAAGAAAGTCCCACACGATGCAGAATCAAACCATCCATAATCCGGTAGACCCATCACTGAGGAACATGGATGCCATCTGTCCCCGGGTCCCAGTCTGATAATTGGGCATCTGCTGTGTTCTCTATACTATACCTAACAAGACTGGATATAACAAGACCCCCTGAACACAAGTCTCCCAACTCCCAATTCCTGCAGTGAAGCCTGTGGTATTCTCAAGATACTCGGGATCACGGCCTCCTGTCTCCGTGTTTTGAGAATTTATCAAGTGCCCAGCACCGTAGTCACAGCTAGTAGCCAAGAGAGGCAGAGAAAGAGCCCAAGATTTTATCCCTCCCCACAAAGGATTTAACACTCCACTGAGGAATAAAAGGCTAGCCCATGAGAGAAATCCTTCAACCAGACCAGTTGTACACATATCAGCATATAACTCAGAGCTAAATTGCTCCATACAAACTAGAAGGACTTTGGAGTTTCAGAAAAGGGAATGAATGAAGACAGGAAAAGAGGAAAAAGGAGCAGATAAATGCTCTTCAGTATTTCCCAAAGTGGGTTCCTTGGAGCACTGGTTCAGTGAAGTAGCAAATACTGTGACTGGTGAGGGGGAAAGGTTCTGTGGTCAAATAAGCTTGAGAATTGCTGGTTTGAACAAAATTAATCAGCTTTCTTTATTCCAGGACATCTTAGATGGTCCAATAGCTGAGAACCATCACAATTCTCGGAGAGTGGATTTTACTCTTCAAAATTCACTTGGTTTATTTGACCATAGCTTGCTCTCTCTCTCTCTCTCTCTCTCTCTCTCTTTTAACACATTTCATGGTCCTGAGGTTGTATGGCATATACCTGGGAAAGACCGTTGTAATCAGAGTACCAGGCATAGGAAGGCAAGTGCAGGAAAGTCGGGAATGTGCATGAGATAGTGAGATGAACGGCACAGCCAGAGGAGAGGGGAAAGCTAGGCGAGAAATGAGTATATAGGTTCAAGTACTACCTCGGCCATCTACTTACCACATGAACTTGAGCAGGGCCTATTTGCTCACACATAATACACAGACAAGCTGTTGTTTGGATCAGATATAGTAATATAACGTAAAGCACTTAGGGCAGTTCTTGGCACAAAGTGACGTTATGTCTCAGAATATTACAGACCTGGAGGCCAGACAGTGAAGGGTCTTTAAATTGGACAGAGCAATGTAAGTGCTATGGGCAAGACAGAGTCCCATAGAAGCTTTTTATTTTAAGATTTTTTTTTATATATTTATTCAGAGAGAGAGAGAGAGACAGAGGCAGAGACACAGGCAGAGGAAGAAGCAGGCTCCATGCAGGAAGCCTGACGTGGGACTCGATCTGGGTCTCCAGGATCACACCCCGGGCTGCAGGCGGCGCTAAACTGCTGCGCCACTGGGGCTGCCCTAGAAGTTTTTTTATTTGTTCAGCTAACCAACCCTTGAACAGCACAAGATTGAATTGCATGGGTCCACTCATACAGATTTTTTTTATATAAATACAAAATAGTACCATAAATGTGTTTTCTCTTCCTTAGGATTTTCTTAATGACATTTTCTTTCCTCTAGCTTACTTTATTGGAGGAAAACAGTATATAATACATAGGATACACACAATATGCATTAATCAACAGTTTATGTTATGACTAATCTTTTGGTCAACAGTAGGCTATGAGTTGTTACATCTGGGGGAGTCCAAAGTTATACTGGATTAGAGCGCCTGGGTGGTCTCACTTGGTTGGACATTCTGACTCTTAGTTTTGGCTCAGGTCATGATCTCAGGGTTGGGAAATCCAGCCCCATGTCAAGCCCTGCTTCAGGCTCTGTGCTCAGCAGGAAGTTTGCTTGAGATCCTCTCCCTCTGCCCCTCCCCCCACACTTGCTCACTCTCTCTAATAAATAAATAAATCTTTACCAAAAAAAAAAAAAAAAACTATGCTGGATTATTTTTGATTGTGCAGGGTTGGTGTCCCTAACCCCAGCCTTGTAGCCTTGTTCAAAGGTTGATTATAGGAAAAAAAAAAAAAAAAAAGGTTGATTATAGGGGCACCTGGTGGCTCAGTTGATTAAGCAACTGACTCTTGATTTCAGCTCAGGCCCTGATCTCAGGGTCATGAGATTGAACACTGCATGGGGCCCTCCTTCTGTGCCTCCTGTTCATGCTCTCTCTCTCTCTCTCAGATAAATAAATAAATCTTAAAAAAAAAAAACCACAAAGGTAGACTGTATATTTTTCTATTACTAAATGTTTCATACAAAATGAAGGATATATGTATACATGTGGGTATGTGTATATATGTGCACCTTATGGACCCATTACCCAGCTAAGAAAATGACCATCACCAATGCCTTCTAATCCCCTCCTCTGTCTCCGTCCTTCCCCATCAGAGGGAACTACCAGTCTGATTTGGGTACTTGTGTTTCCCACATTCACCTTTATAGTTCAACTACATTCGTATATTCCTCTACATATACAACTTAGTTTTCTGTTTTCTGAACATTGTCTAGATGCAATCATATAGTGCTTATTTTTATGTGACTTTCTTTTCTTGTTCAATTTCATATTCCAGAGACTTACCCATGATGATGCATCGACTCTAGTTCATTAGTCTTCAGTGATCTTTAGTGAAGTATTCCCTTGAACACATTCCATACTTTTCTATCCCTTTTCTGGTTAGTGGACATTTGGAGTGATTCCCATTTTTTGCTCTAACAAAAATGCTGGCAAGGGCATGTCTCCTGTTGTACCCGTGCAAGAGATTCTAGATGTCAGTATACCTCCAGCTTTTCTAGGACCTCCCAAATTGTTTTCTGAAATGATCCATCTCACTGGCCCCCTTATTACATATTCCTTTCTTCACATCAGTTACCCTAGAAACTTCTAAGTGAAAAGGACTGACCAGGCAAAGGCTACGTTAAGGAAGATCTGTTTGCCAATGACAGAGGAAACCCCTGGCCAGCTAAGATGGATAAGAGAGCAGATGATATTGGGGTGCCTGGGTGTCTTGGTTGCATCTAACTTTTGATCTCAGCTCAGGTCTTGATCTCAGAGTCATGAATTCAAGCCCCACGTTGGATGCTACACTGGGCATGGAGCCTACTTAACAAACAAACGAACAAACCAGAGGACATCAACAGGCACATCTCTACAAAGACCCATGGACCCAGCAAGGAACAGGCTTCTTTGGGGGCAGAACCCCTATTGTCTCTCCTTTGTGTATGAGTTGGTATCCACCAATAAGTTCATGACCCTTAGAATGGACCTAGAAGTCTATATGACTTAAAGGAAGTCAAATACATAGCTGAAAACTGGGAATTCTAACATATGTTCCTGGCTCTCCTATAAGAATCTGGCCCCAGGCAAGGTACTTTGCATCTTCAAACCTCATCCTTGTCAAGTATAAATCAGGCATCATTACATGCACAATAGAATTATTATGTGGCATAATTAATTGATGGCAAAGGGTCCTTGGCACCTATAAAACCAGATGTAAATATGTAGTAGTGCTCTTAAGTAAGAACAGGTAATGCACACATTAGGATGGAAGTAGGTTTGACACAATTGGCTCATATGGTGCTTCCCAGTTACACCTTGAATCTCAACTAAATATTAAACTGCTTGGTTTTGTATCAGTAGGACTTTTCCCAAACCATTGGTTTCCTTTGTCTCCTGCATAACTATACAGCACAGCGCTGGAGAGGGAAGCAGGTTTCCTGAGAGGTCCCATGTCTCCATTCAAGCCTGCCCAACTCCCCCCGACCAACCCTCTACCCCTGTACAAAGGCCTTGGCCTCATCATCATCACTGGGAGTCCAAATAGATGGCTGATGCAAGTAGGTGTTCTCATGTAGCCTAATTGGGATGCTGTTGGAGCAGCAGTGAGCCTCTAATTTGTGAACAACCACAGAGCAAAAATGAGTGCCAAGAGATGTGATTGCAGGACCCTCTCACCCACAAGCACAAGGATGGCTGGACCAAGAGGTTCGCTGCAGCAGTGTTTGTCCATCCAAAAACCTCCAGGCCCAATCTAAACACCAAAACTTCAGTAGAGGAATAGATAAATAAAATGTGATACAGTCGTCAGATAGAATTCCCTACAGCAATGGAAAGGACGTTATTAATTAGACCGGGGAGGGAGTAGTGATTAGTTCTCAGAAATATAGTGTAGAATGAAAAAAAATTAACTTTCTAAATGAATATTTAGTAGAGCATGATCTCTTTTATAAACACATAAACTAATGTTCTATTTTGTTCATAGAAAATATATTTAAAGGCAGAAACACTTAAAGTTGTGTAATACAGATTTGTTATGGGCCAGAGCATATTCATCAAATTTATAGCAGAGATCATCTTTGAAGGAGAGATGCGGGGACTGGGGTAGGACCAACGGGACTTCCTTTCTACCTGCAATGTTTTACTTCTTATGTCAAAAAAGAGGGATGGGAAAGCAAATATGGATGGTTAGCCAGTGTCCATCCTGGTGGTGAGAGAAAAAGGCAGAAGAAGGAGAGTAAAGATCAAGAGCCAACTGCCTTAATTTGGTCAACAGGGCTCTGGACCAATCTGAGAGAAGCCCTTCTCCCCTGCCTATGAGGGCAGATGAACCTGTTCCCTCATCTGGGCCCAGGTGGAATGCGTCATGTAGCCTCCGCCCCATTTCTGCAGAGGCTCACAAGGATTCCCCCATCAGGCTGAAGGCCTGGCTGCTCCCACCTCCCTCCTCAAGGCCACACATGGCAACTTTGAATCAAGAACACCTATGATGTCAGCCCGGGGGTGACGTCTCAGGAAAGTCACAGAAGGCTCTTGTGGGCCCATGCATGCCCCTTCATGCATGTTTTCAATGATAAAGCTGAAGTCTGCCAACAGAAAAGAAAAATAACAAGCTCTGATCCTCAGGCCAAGAGTAGATCACAGCCCTTGCATCATGCATGAGAGTCACTGTGACCATGTCTAGTTACCCCAGCTCAGAGATCAGTCCCCCAGTTCGGCCTGACCTTGCTCAAGGGCAAGGTTTTCTTTCTGCCCCACCCACCTCTTCACACACAAGGAGCATACATGGTTGTCTGCCATTGTTTGACTTTGGGTTGATCCCAGCATGTCCCCTCTGCCCTCTCTGCTCCCTCCGCACCTGCCCCTTGCATCCCATATGTTCTCTGCTGCCGCCGCCTCCTGCTCCCTGCTCCTTCCCAGCCCTCAGCTGTCTTCCTCAGTGGAGAGTTAGCTTCCAGATCTTTTTTCATTGAGGTTAGTGGTAACCACGCATTTGTTTGTGCTCCTGGGTGGCCTGGGGACAACCGCAGCAGAGAGGAAGGAAAGTGCACAGAAAACCAACTGTTCTTCTGCTCTGATAGAAAACCCCCTTCCCTTGTCCATTAGCTCAGTTGGACCTTCTACACTTTGGGAGGTGGATTTTGCCATTACTCCTACTTGGCAGGTGAAGGAACCAAGGCTTTGACTCTACCCCATGCCTGTAATCACTAAGAAAAATTTCCATCTCTTTCCTTCTTCCTCCCTGCAAGGAGAATCTGCTGGGATGGAGACTTGGGAGGATATTGAGAGAGGAGAAGATAAATGAGAGGTGTGCAGGGGACGGGGCAGGGATGGGGCAAGTCTTTTGGGTGAGGTCTTTTGAGAACAGCTCCTGTGGTGTACCTTTTCAGTGAATGGGAGACAGAAAAGCAGGATTTCAGGAGCTCCTGGTGGGTGATTATGGCAGGTTTCCAGGTGTTCAAGAAATAGATAGAAACAAATCTGAGTCATTTTGAATTTATTTTGGGGTATTTAGACTGTCTTGTCTGAAGGGAACAGCTGAGCCACGAGGGTCCTACCTTTACAAGCTTTGTCGTATGAGGTGAGGGCGAGGAGCCAGCCTGAGGCCTCTCAGCTCTGGTACTGTATCCTTTCAGTGGTCCTAGGTGCCTGTTCACCATGTGCGAGGCCTCAATCCAGTCCCAGGGCAGTTGGCTTGCTAAAGAGTCCAATAGCTAATGTTCTGCCTCGGATGTGCAGAACCAGCCAGCAAGGCCCCCGCAGCATCTGCTGGTGACTGGGTGCTCCTGCAGGGTGGGGCTGGCCTTTAGCTATAGCATCTTCTCCTCTGGAAGAAATTCCACTCCTGGGTCCTGAGCCTCTTGTCTCCTCTGGTTCAGCTCTATGTCCCCTTTAAGGTCCTTCCTAACCAGCCAGAGGCCAGGGAACCAGGACAGGGCAGGGACATTCCTCACTGAGACTGTGTATAAGCAAAAAACAAAACAAAACAAAAACAAAAACAAAACACCAGAAAAGAGTAGAACTTAGAACTTAGAAATGTGTGGAAATAGGAAGCCAAGGACCAAGATGCAGAAAGGGAATCTGAAGAGCCAGAAGCAGGTCCCAGAGCTTACAATTCCAATAAGCCTTCATCCATCCGTCTTCTCCATTCATTCACTCATTCTTTCATGCACTCACTCCTTCTACAAATATGTCAGGCCCTGAACTATGTGCTGGGGACACTATAGAGAACTTCATGATGCCCCCAGTCCTTGAAGTGCTCATATGCCAGTGGAGGGGACTGACATCACACAGCCCCTTTTGTGAAATAAGGTCAAGCGATGGTAAAGGCTACAGAGAAAAATACATCTGAACGAGAGGATGAAGAAAGCCTGGAGGGAGGCTGGGTCCTTCAGGTTGGGTGATCAGGGAAGGCCTCTGAGAAGGTGACATGGCTGCTTGGATAAAGGTAGAGGATGTTCCAGGCAGAGGGAACAACAGCAAGTGCAAAGGCCCTGAGGCAGTACCCGGTTAAGGGATGCCAAGAAACTAGTGGTGTGGTTCACAGGGAGCAAGGAAAAGAGTGGTGGAAGATGAGAAGAAGAAACAGTAAAGTTTAGGCCATGGAGCCCTTGTCAGCCAAAGGAAGGACTTCTCAGATTTTTTTGTTTTTAAGTGAGATGGGAACCCATTGAACAGTTTTTTTTTTTTAAGATTTTATTTATTTATTCATGAAAGACAGAGAGAGGGAGAGAGAGAGAGGCAGAGACACAGGCAGAGGGAGAAGCAGGCTCCATGCAGGGAGCCTGACATGGGACTCGATCCTGGGACTCCAGGATCACGCCCTGCCATTGAACAGTTTTAAGCAGTGTAATAACACAAGCTGATTTTTTTTTTAAATGTACCATGAGCCCAGCCATACTCAGGTCAGCTTCCTCACTCTGGAGTCCCAGAGCCAGAGGTCTCTGAGAGTAACCCACTTCACAGCCCTCCTGCTAGATTCAAATTTTCTAACCCTGCTTTCCAGCTGTTTGCCCTGGTCTTCTTGTGTGTTGACTCACACTTCCTGCCCCTAAGCCCTGCCAGCTCCAGCTTTGGCAACTGTTCTGTCTCCTTTCTGTCAATCTGGGGCCCAGGAAACACAGCAAAGTCACAAAAGGCACATTTGCATCTCACCCGCATGAGTAGTGCAAAAAGGGGGGGGGGGAGCTCTAATAAACAAATATTTGGAGTAGGAAGCTCTCAAGCAAAAAGAGAAGGGAAAAAATGATCCAAATACAATGAAATAAAGATTCCCCTGCTGGCCACGTTGCTGAGGTGCTGACATGGATAGCAGGTGTTCACTTCTGTTTAAGACTCTTTGTGATCATTCTGAAGCCATACAGCAAATGGGCCCTTCAGGAAAAGGCCCTGCCCATAGCTTTGTATATGGGAGCTTGAGAAGCAGGGAGGTGAAAAACTCACCCACAGTTACATGGTTGCATGCCATTGTCAGGGCTCAGCTCCATCCTAGGCTCCAGACAACCAACTATGGCTTCTTTCAGCAACCCCATGTTGTCTCTCGGCAAAGATTTATGAAAAGCTGGACGGTAATAAAATTATCTTATGCCACACTTCCCCCTAATGCAAATGAAGAAACTGATTTGAGGAACAGAAACTCGGTTACGATTTGCCCACCAACAAACAATGTTGAGGAGAAAGTTGAATGCCTAAAATAGAAGGACATACAAGAAGAAAATAGCCTCTCATGTGACGGAGAGCATTATTTCTACTCTGAATAATGGAAATGCTGCCTGTGAGAAGTCGTATCCTCAAACAGAGAAAGTTCAAGGTCTGATGCAAGCCTCTTCGCTTTACCATAAAATCACTGCTATTTGTAGAGTGTTCAGTATTTTGCAAAACATGAGCATCACACTCATCCTCTCATTTGCTCTTTGCAATAACCCTGAGAGGAGCTGAAAGTCAGTATCGTCATATCCCCATCCTAAAAATGAGGGGACTGAGGCTCAGCAAAATAAAATGACTTCCCAAAAGAGCCTTGAACCTGGGGCACTGGGGTGGCTCAGTGGTTGAGCATCTACCTTCAGCTCAGGTCATGATCCTGGGGTCCTAGGATCCCCCGCAGGGAGCCTGCTTCTCCCTCTACCTATGTCTCTAACTCTCTCTGTGTCTCTCATGAATAAGCAAATAACCTTCAGCTCAGGTCATGATCCTGGGGTCCTAGGATCGGTCCGCATCAGGCCCCCTAGAGGGAGCCTGCTTCTCCCTCTGCCTATGTCTCTGACTCTCTCTGTGTGTCTCTCATGAATAGGTAAATAAACAATCTAAACAAAAAGATCCTTGAAACTTAGGCTGCTGAATTCTTTCAATGAGGTATAGTAGAAGGAAGGAAGCATAGAAAGAAGGAAGTTAGGAAGTCATGGGTTGGAATTCCGACTTCGCTACATACTTACCATACCAAGCCTCAGTTGGCTCATCTGTAAAATAGGGAGAATAAATAACACCTACCTGGCAGCCATGGTGAGGATCAAATGGGGAGATATGTGAGAAGCACTCAGCTCAGTGCCTGACACAATGTAGGTCCTCATGGTTATTAACATATACAACGTCTTCTTTTTCTTCTTCTTTTTATTAATTTCATTTTAAACACATGACTGGCAGACACAGAGGGGAAGCTCTTTTCCTACCTATGAAGTCACTCCTGCACTGATTGGCCTGGTTTCTTATTGAGAAAGATGTTGGCTTAGTTTAAGCAGAGATTCATTTAACAAAAGAATCCATTGAGGGGGGTCACCAGAAAGGAAATGTACAGGAGAAGATGGCCAGAACTTCATTAAGCACATATTAATGAAGCATTTACCCAAGTTGAGCTTTATGGAGACCACGTAGACAAGGTGGGGATAACCCTGAGCCTCAGGGAACATCAGTTATTACTCAAGTCACATATGACAAATTTAAGTTATATATGATAAACATCAAGCAGGTCATTTGCATCACCAAGATGGCTGTCTTTGTTTAAGTTGCTATAACAAAATACAATATACTGAGTGTCTCATAAACAATGGAAATTTATTTCTTATACTTGTCAAGGCTGGGAGTCTCAGTGTCTGGCGAGAACCCCCTTCCTGATTCATAGACAGCCATCTTCTTGCTATATCCTCACATGGCAGAAGGGACTAGGCAGTCCTCTGGGGCCTCTTTTATAAGGGCAGTAATTCCTAATCACCTCCCCAAGCCCCATCTCCTAAGACCACCACCTTGAGGATTAGACTCCAATATATGAATTTTAGGGGACACAATCATTCAGACTAGAGCAATGACTTAGATACGTCTGGTCAACCCTGGCTCTCTGAGAGCTCAGAATTAATAAACAAACAGAAGCACTTTCTTCCCCTCTGTTTCCTCCACTTATCTATAAAATCCACTCCCGTTAAGTGAGCATCCGATCAAGGCAGAGAAAGTAATAGTCCTTGGTGATTCCCATCACTGCTGCTCATGTTCCATTACTGAGAACTAGTCACATGACTATACCTGGATGTAGTCCTTGACGGGGCAGTCACTTTCCACGCCAGGCAGTGGGGAGCAGGAAGCTTTGGTGGTCGATTGGCCACCTCTGCTGCAGCCAGAAAGGAGGCTGACCATACCAGTAATCATAACACCTAATGAAAATAACACAGGAAAGTCGAATAGAAAGATATGGAAAGAGATAGAAAAAAGTATGCCAGATTCATACTAACACTATTCATTTCACACAAAGTAAAATTCAAAATGAAAAGCACTAAAAGGAATATCTCATAATTACAAAAGTACAACCTACTTAATATGTCACAAACCTTTTTGTACCTAAAATCTTAGCCTCAAAATGTATAAAGCAAGCCCTGATAGAAATGCAAGTAGATGCTAATGAGTTCTCATAATGGTGACTATTTTTTAATTAAGTTTTTATTTTAATTCCAGTATAGTTAACATACAGTGTTATATTTGTTTCAGGTTTATATAACATAGTGACTCAATAATTTCATACATCACCTAGTGCTCATCATGACAAGTGCACTCCTTAATTCTCATCACCTATTTCACCCATTCCCCACCCACCTCCCCTCTGGTGACCATCAGTTTGTTCTCTAGAGTTAAGAGTCTGTTTCTTGGTTTGTGTCTCTCATTTTTCTTTTTTCCTTTGCTGATTTGTTTTCTTTTTTTTTTTCATTTGTTTTGTTTCTTAAATTCCACATATGAGTGAAATCATGTGGTATTTGTCTTTCTCTTACTGACTTATTTTCTAGCCACTGTGGAAAACAGTATGGAGAGAAACCAGTATTACACTATACTTCGACTTACCTGGAATTTAAATAAAAACTTGAAACTATGAAAAAAATTAAAAATAAATAAAATTTTTAAAATAAAAAAAAAACAATATGGAGATACCTCAAAAAGTTAAAAATAGGGATGCCTAGGTGGCTCAGCAGTTGAGCCTCTGCCTTTGGCTCAGGGCGTGATCCTGGGGTCTGGGATTGAGTCCCACGTCGGGCTTCCTGCATGGAGCCTGCTTCTCCCTCTGCCTATGTCTCTGCCTCTCTCTTTGTCTCTCATGAATAAATAAATTAAAAATCTTTAAAAAACTTGTTAAAAATAGAACTATCCTGTGATCCAGTAATCACACTACTGGGTATTTACCAAAGAATATAAAAACACTAATTCAAAAGAATACACGCACCCCTATGTTTACAGGAATATTATTTACAATAGCCAAACTATGGAAGCAGCCCAAGTGTTCATCCATAGATGAATGGATAAAGAGGTTTATATATATATATATAAAATGTTGATATATATAAATGTTGATTATATAAGAGATGATATATACATATAGGTAAAACGGAATATTATTCAGCCATAAAAAGAATGAAATCCTGCCATTTGCAACAACAGGGATGGAGCTAAAGAGTATAATGCTAAGTGAAATAAATCATGATAAGTGGTGACTTTAAGCAAAGTCAGAAATTAGCTGATCAACTATTACAGGAAGGAATAAGGCTCAAGAAGTCCGGGCTAATAAAATGAACAATTATGACATAATAGATACATGGAGAGAAATAACTCTATATCCAACAGAGATACCTTCTTTTCAAACTCTCACCAGACATTCTGGTGTATTAGGTCACAAAAGCACTCACAACAAATCCCCAGAAGGAAAACTCTGGTAGTATAAATTCATGAACTATAATAGAACATTAGAAAATAATAGCAAAAGGGTAACTAACAAAAATCTATTGTCTTGTGTATTTTACATGACTCATGAGTCATAGGCTTGAAAGAAAGTAAAGCCAGAAATGACAAGCTATTTAGAATCACATTAAGAACAGTGTATATGTATAAAAACCCATGGGCTATGCTGAGGCAGCATTCAGAAGAAAAATAGATAGCCTTAAATGCTTAGGGTGGAAAACCAGAAGGGTTAAAAATAAATAAATCAACCAAACTTTCAACTCAAAAAGCTGAGGGCAGAGATGAAAAGGGGAGAGAGAAAATAAATATAGAGAAATTTGAAGGGGGGAGAGGGAAATCAAGGAGGATAAAGGTAGAAATTAAAAACAGAACATAAAGACTCCTAACTCTGGGAAATGAACTAGGGGTGGTGGAAGGGGAGGAGGGCGGGTGTTGGAGGGGAATGGGTGACGGGCACTGAGGCGGACACTTGACGGGATGAGCACTGGGTGTTTTTCTGTATGTTGGTAAATTGAACACCAATAAAAATTAATTAAAAAAAATAAAAAATAAAAACAGAACAGAAAAAGGAAATAGAATTGATGAGTTAAACTGGTTATTTGAAAGAACTGATAGAAAGACAAATCTTTGCCATACCTGTCAAAAGAAAGAAACAGGACAAAATCATAAGTCAAAAATTATAAGAACGTAAATTACAAAGTTAAAAAATTGTAAGAAACTTTATGGCAAGCACTTTGAAAATCACTAGTTGAAGTGACTAATTTCCTAGGAAAATATTTATAATAAAGATTCATTCAGGGAAAAGTAGGAAACTTGACTAGCTGCTTAACCATAGAGGGGTGCCTGGGTGGCTCAGTTTTTTAAGTGTCCAACTCTTGATTTCAGGGTTGTGAATTCAAGCCCTACGTTGGGCTCCAGGCTGGGATTGGAGGCTACTTAATACAAAAAACAAAAAACAAAAAAAATAAAAATAAAAACAAAAACAAAAACAAAACTTAACCATAAGAGAAATTGAACAGATACTCAGAGATCTACCTCTGAAACAGCATCAAACCTAGAGGGCTTTTCAGAAGGTAGATTTTACTAAACCTTTAACAAAGAGCTCATTCTATTTGAACCATCTCAAGAACCTAGGAAAAAACAGGAATCTCATCTAAGTCACTTTACAGTTTCAATACAGTATAGATCCCTGATATATATCTTTATTTTTATCTCTCTATCCAAACACATATATATACATATCACTTTAAAAACAAAGATGCAAAATTCCATATCCAGCAGTGTAATAAAGGGATAACACAAAATGGTCATTCTAGGAATGTAAAGATGTTTAAATATTAACTATCTATTAAAGAGGGGCACCTGGGTGGCTCAGTTGGTTAAGCATCTGCCTTCAGCTCAGGTCATGATCCCAGGGTCCTGAGATTGAGCCCCATGTCAGGCTCCCTGCTCAGTGGGGAGCCTGCTTCTCCCTCTTCCTCTGCCACTCGGCCTGCTCATCTTTCTCTCTCTCTCTCATGCTCTCTCACTCTCAAATAAGTATTTTTAATTTTTTAAAAAGATTTTATTTATTTATTTGAGAGAGAGAGCAAGCACAAGTGGGGGGCCAGAGGGAGAGGGAGAAGGAGAGGGAGAAGCAGACCCCCCTGATCAGGGAGCAGGACACAGGGTTCAATCCCAGGACCCTGAGATCACACCTGAGCTCAAGGCAGACACTTAAACGACTGAGCCACCCAGGCACCCCTCTCTCAAATAATAAATAAAATCTCTTAAAAAAAGAATCTATTAAAGAGATGAAAGTAGAAAAACAGTATGATCGTATTAACAGATGTTTTAAGAGCACTTGCTGAAATTTAACACCTAGTCATGATAGCAACCCAGGAAAAGAAAGGCCTTAAACCTGAAAAAGTGTGTTAGTAACCTAAATAAGAACCATTTTAATGTGTCAAATATCATAAATCCCTCCCATAAAAGTCAGAGATAAGATGGGATTCCTATTCAACATTCTACTGCAGTTATGAGATATTACATTAAGAGGAGGAATAGCTCACACTATTCATCTTTTTTCTTCTCTTTGGATTAATGGAAACAATCCTGTTTGCACTTTACAATTTACAAAAGACTTCCATAAGCCTTATCTCCTGTGACATCCACCCCTCATAACCAAATGAGATCAGGTCCAAGTATTGTCATCCCAACTTTGGAATGAGAAACCCAAGGATCATAGAATTTTTATATTTCCCTAAAGACACATAGCTAGTAAGCAGTGTTGGGGAATAGACCCCAGGTTTTCTTATTCTTAATCACATTCAATTAGGGATAAGAAACCAGGGATGCCTGGGTGGCTCAGTGGTTGAGCATCTGCCTTCTGCTCAGGTCATGGACCTGGAGTCCTAGGTCGAGTCCTTCATTGGATTCCCCAGGGAGCCTGCTTCTCCCTCTGCCTATGTCTCTGCCTTTCTCTCTGTGTCTCTCTTGAATAAATGAATAAAATCTTTAAAAAAAAAAAGTAATAAGAAATCAGACTTTAAAAACAATACAGTTAACCTTCGAACAACATGGGTTCAAACAGCACAGGTCCACTTATTTTTTTTTAAATCTTTTTTTTAAATTTTTATTTATTTATGATAGTGACAGAGAGAGAAAGAGAGAGAGGCAGAGACATAGGCAGAGGGAGAAGCAGGCTCCATGCACCGGGAGCCCGACGTGGGATTGGATCCCCGGTCTTGAGGATCGCGCCCTGGGCCAAAGGCAGGCGCCAAACCGCTGCGCCACCCAGGGATCCCCACAGGTCCACTTATATGCAGTTTTTTTTTTTTCAATAAATGCAGTGCAGTACTTTATTTCTTTAAAGATTTTATTCACTTATTTGAGAGAGACAGAGCATGAGCAAGGGGGGGGGGAGGAGTTTGGGAAGGGAGGATGGAGAAGGGCAAGGGAGGGGCATTGGAGGGGAAGGAAAGGGGGAAGGGGGAGCGGGAGAAGCAGACTCCCCACTGAGCACGAGCCCAACATGGGGCTCGATCCTGGGACTCCAGGATTATGACCTGAGCTGAAGGCAGACAGGCACTTAACTGACTGAGCCACCCAGGCACCCCAAGAGTACAGTAGTTTAGATGCATTTTCTCTTTCTTAGGATTTTTGCCAGCCTACTTTACTGTAGGGATGCAGTATATAATACGTATAACTACAAACTATGTGTTACTCCACTGTTTATGTTATCAGTAAGGCTTCTGGTCAACAGTAGGCTATTAGTTGTTAACTTTGTGGGGAGTCAAAGTTATACATGGATTTTCGATTGTGTGGGGCTCAGTACCCCTAACTCAAGTATTGTTCAAGGGTCAACTGTATATCTAGTTACTACCGGTGATCGACCCTGACCAGGTCACTGTGCCTCTGAGCAAGCTACGTCAGTACCCCAGGAGCTGACTGGGGTGAGGATAGGGGGACACTGCACAGTGAATAAGACAGAACGAAGAGAGGGGGAGCACTAAAGACAAACTTCTTGGTACCAGGGCATATGTGCCTGGATGCCATTTGATGGGGCTGGCCAACACTCATGTTTGTGCCAATGATGCTACTACCAATGATGATACTCTTCTGAGTATCCATCTATGTCAGCTCATAGACCCTCACAAAAACTCTCATGAGGTCAGCCCTATTACCATTTACCCTCATTTTACAGATGAAAAAAGTGAGTAATATATCCCAACTTACAGATTTAATAAGTGATAGTGCCAGGCAGCCTGGCCCCAGAGTCTTCGCTTATAATCACTACATTACAATGTCTTTAAGCCAGTACCCTGGTTCTAGGAGTGAGAGTAGAAACCAACCTTTCACAGGCATGTTATAGATATAAAAACATTTCTAAAAGAAAAAAGCCTTAATTTGCTCACTAAGTTTTTTTTGATATTGAATGAAACCAGAGGGGGGAAAAACGGTTCTAACACACACACACACACACACACACACACAATCTGCTTAGAAACATCCGTTTTTATTAAGTATCTGGTTTGCTGTTTCCTAAAATTAGACTTAACTCAAAAAAGAAAGGAAGAAATGTTCTCCTTGGCTCATTTCCTTCAGTCTGTAGACCTGTACGCTAAGAGTCTTACTCAACAGAACTGTAAAAGAAAATCAGAAAAAAAAAAAATATGATTGCCCAATTAAGAATCTAGATAGAGGGATCCCTGAGTGGCTCAGCGGTTTGGTGCCTGCCTTTGGTTCGGGGCGTGATCCTGGAGACCCAGGATCGAATCCCACGCCGGGCTCCTGGTACATGGAGCCTGCTTCTCCCTCTGCCTGTGTCTCTGCCTCTTTCTCTCTCTGTCTCTCATGAATAAATAAATTAAATATTTAAAAAAAAAAAAGAATCTAGATAGGGACCAGAAAGAAGTGTTATTCTAAAGAATTACTTACATAATTATAATTCATTGCTCTAAATTTCTTTTATCTACTGCTACCCTTTTTTTTTTTTTTTTAATGTCAGAGGTCCTTGGTCTCTTTATTGGCCCTGCAAACTGTTCTAGACCTTGCTTCATCTCCTTCAGAGGAAGCATATTAACACTTGCTTTTCCCAAAGCACATATATTTATGACTGCGGAGTTAGCTGGTCTGTGTTCATGTGGACCTGCTGGAGATTACCCAAACAGAACTACTTTACTTGACACAACCCCTTTCTTGAAACCTATCCCAACCTAGCAACAGCCTGCTTCCTTTAGGACCTATTTCACCTCTTCTAGGACGCCCTCCCTGATGATGCCATTGAATGCACTCCAGTAAAACCTATAGAACTCACTCAGAAGAGTGGTTTCTTTAGCACTTCCCATTTTGCTTTTTCTTTTTTCTTTTTTTTTAATGAACTCCATGAGGGTAGGGACTCTGCTCTATTTAGATCTGGGTCTCTACTGACTTTGGATTAAGAAATAAATTAGTATTTCAAGCCTAACAATTTGTTGTGAAAATTGAAGATCAGTGCTTTCAAGATATGAAAAATACATTATAGTTTTGTTTTGTTTTTTTTACAAATGGGCCTTAAAGTTTTAAATTTCCATAAATATTAAATGTTAGTAAGAGGCATCTTGGAAACAATTTATAATGCTTCTAATAGTGACATTATAAATAATGTTTATAAGGAAAAAAATAAAACAATGGCCCTTTATCATTAGCAATATATTTGGACACTTCCTTAAAAGTTTGGTATAAAAGTCCATGAACTATCTCAATAAATCAGCATACGGACAGGGATTGAGACAGCTACTGTCTTGTAGGTAATAATATTTCATTACCAAAATCGTGATTAGAGAAAAATATCCTTCAAGGAAATAGGTTAAAAAGAAAAACCTTTGAATTTATACTTTGCACAGGGGGAGAGGGAGAAAGAGGGAGTTATGAATGATTCTGATAGATGGATGGAGGAAAGATCAGGTATTAAATCTTACCCAGGCTGGGATGGCAATAATGTCACTTTGCAAAAGAAGTCAATGAAAATGTCACAGATAATAAGTACAAAATCTGTCAATCTGAATAGTAACATACATTAAAGATTTATGAAGCGATGTCATTGCATTATAGAATGATAGGAATTATGTCTAGGGGAGAAAGATTCTCAGAATGGCAGGTACTGCAGAAACCAAGATAATTTTAAGAAGCTTTAAAGACAAATTGCTGAAAATGATCTGTGAAAGGCAATTCGACTAAAAGAACTAGTGTGGGACGATTTTACCGCAGCCACTATCTAATAGATCATTTTAAATCATGAAACATCAGAACGTTAAAAATACACAATGTTACAGCCACATGCCAGGCACTTATAGTGGGTCTGTTTATGCAGGAGACACGTGTCATGTGCCCCAAACTATTTTCCCAGGGGAAAAATCAGAAGGGATTTGACATGATCCATCCCAATTCTTCTCAAATCTCTTATAAGCACAGATTTAGAAGACCAATACCCAAGATGAAGGGGGTGGCTGCAATCATGAGAGAGTAGAAAGCTGAGTGGTATAACCCAGGATCAAACTTGAGAGCTGCTCTGCTGCAGGAAGTATCAGCGAAGTGAGGGGTGGGGAGGGCACGAGACCTAGGCCCCCCACTCTGGCTTTGATCTGATCTCAGGGGAAGATGAATCACTCCTTTGATCTCAAGGGAGAGCTTCTGATCATAAGACATGATTAAGAAGAGAAATGAGCCTCCTCACATACAGAAGAGCTGAATCCACAAGCTTCTTGGCAAGCATGAGCAAGGCAATGACAATCTGTACTTGACATAATAATAATAGATTGATGATAACAATAATAATAATTGCCCCTTATCTTTGATATAGGAAAGGTGGGTGAAGTTTTGTGGGAATCATTTATAATTGTGACATAATAGGAACAAAACATTTACTTTTTTTGAATTTAAAATGTGTGAGATTTCCTCTCTTGAAGACTTTAACACTGTAAATGTGTCCCTAAAAAATATGTATCTAAAACAGGAGTCAGCAAATGTTTTATGTAAAGGGTCAGATAATAAATATTTTAGGCTTTCTGAGCCATACTGTCTCTACTGGAACTATGTTTGAAAGCTGCAATATGCAAATGAATTGGCCTGGTTGTGTTCTAATAAAACTTTATTTATAAAAACCTGTAGTGGGCCTGTTCCAGACAAGGAAACTAAGGCATGAAGAGGCTAAGTCCTTTGCCCAAGGTCACAAAGCTAATCACCATAGAAATATTATCAGAAAACAGGATTAAAATTCTCCTTTCACCAATAACTGGCCAAACTGGTCTGCACACTTCTCCAAGTACCAGTTTTATCCTCAGAAAGTTTTGATCATAACGCAGCCCTCCCTCCTGACTGCACAGAGTTCCTGCACCTCTCAAACATGATTATGCATTTGAAGGTGCTTTATTCCTTCCTTCTGACCCTCACAAAATGTTAGTTATTATCAGTCTTCAGTTATCTAACAAAAATATTGAGAGAATATCAATAATAATGCACTGAGAATATAAAGTCACGCACCAACAGATTTGCTAGCTTTTTCAAATATAGAAGCCAGCAACCAAAATAGGAAATGAAGTATATATACTAGAACTAATATTCATGGATTGGTGTGACCCATCAGTCCCTGCAGGATCCATACAACCATAAAACCTGTCTTTTCACTGCCCTGAGCTCTAGAACAATTTTTCACCTATATAAATTAATTTGATACTAACAATTGTTCTGCAGACTAGAAATCTAAAATTCAAAGAACCAAATTTACATGCCTCAAGTCATATTAGAAACCAGTTCCCCGGACTCTTTCCAAGACTCATAATAATAAAGTAGTTCAGTGAGAGAGAGAGGGGTGTGAGGTAAGGCATCCCCGGTTTCTTATTTTATTTTCATAAGCGTTTTCTAAATGCTTAAGAGTGCCTCATTTATTTTATTACTTGGAACTGAATTGTCAATACGCTTCAAATTTTTGGTAACTAAAGTGTATCTCTTTCATTATAAAAACTACACAACTCAATCTTCAATCAATATTTACTTCCTTTCATATCAATTTCACATTTGTTTCATTGCCTGTTTAGTCTGGGTTTCAGCCACTCCCATCTTGCAAGACAGTAGTGATTATTATAAAAGAACACCAATTCTGGAGCATGCCATTAGGACTTAGAAGATTCTATATTGAAACAATTTGGATATTTTCAATCATCAAGAACAGAAAACCCAACTCAATCAAACTAGCTTTAAAAATAAGGAAATGGGGGATCCCTGGGTGGCGCAGCGGTTTGGCGCCTGCCTTTGGCCCAGGGCGCGATCCTGGAAACCCGGGATCGAATCCCACGTCGGGCTCCTGGTGCATGGAGCCTGCTTCTCCCTCTGCCTGTGTCTCTGCCTCTCTCTCTCTCTCTCTCTGTGTGACTATCATAAATAATAAATAAAAAATTTAAAAAAAAAAAAAATAAAAATAAGGAAATGGATTGGATTTCATAACAAGATCAGGAGCAGTACGGGCTGGTTTCTTTTATTTATTTATTTTTATTATTTTTTTTGTCATTTGTCACTTCCCATTTTTTTTATTTAAATCCAATTTTATAAATAAATAAATAAATAAATAAATATCCAATTAACATATAGTATATTATTGGTATAGGCGACTGATTCATCAATCTTATATAATACCCAGTGCTCATCACATCATGTGCCCTCCGTAATGCCCATGACCCAGTTACCCCATTCCCCCCACCCCACCGCCTCCAGCAACCATCAGTTTGTTTCCTATGACTAAGAGTCTCTTATGGTTTGTCTCCCTCTCTGATTTCATCTTGTTTTATTTTTCCCTCTCTTCCCCTATGATCTTGTTTTGTTTCTTAAATTCCACATATGAGTGAAATCATAGGATAATTGTCTTTCTCTGACTGACTTATTTCTCATAGCCTAATACCCTCCAGTTCCATCTATGTCGTTGCAAATGGCAAGGTTTTTTTTTCTTTTTAATTCAGGGTTGGTTTAATTCAGCAGATCCAGTTCAATTTCTCTTGGACAATCTTGGTTCTGCTTACTTCCCTATGGTAGCTTCATACTCAAGCAGGTATCAAGATGGTTGTAGGCATCCTATAAAGAAGATACTACTATCTTTTCTAGTTCTCTGGAACACAAGAAACTTTTCCCTCAGAATCCCCCAGAACACATCATTTTGCATCTAATTAGAACAAAATGTGTCAGATGCCTATACATAAACCAACTTTTGAGGTCAGAGGAATGCCCTGTGCTATTTGGCTTAGGTCTGAGTTTCTGAACAAATCACTAGCAAGGAAGATTACATTATTAAACTTGGCTTGGATAAAGCATGGGCTACATTTGGAGCTGGGATTAATCTTCTAAACCACATTGTTGTTAAAAGAGGGGTGAAATAGATTAGGGAAAGCATGTGTCATTGTTTTTGGCTGAGCAAGTTCTGAACCTCTGTCTTATGTTTGGGATAAAAATCTGGATTTATTTCCCCAGATTATAAATCCTGGTGGAAAGCAGACTCTACTTCCCACAACTGAAACTGAAAAACAGATCTGCGACTCCACAATTGCTTTTACAGCTGGGATGTGAGCAAGTGACCCAGGCTTGACCAACGTAATAACTCTCTTCACCCAAAGCCACCCTTAGCGAATAGGAGTAAGTGACCCAAAGAAGCAGGGCCAAAATAGAATCATAATGGTCTGCCTTGCAGGGATCTTTCACCATGGCTAATTGACCATAGAATCTCTAGGACCAAAATCATGAGGAGCTCACTCAGGTCTGATAAAGAGAGGCATAATCTATGCACTGCAGTAGATTCTCCTACTTGGCTCGAATAAGTTCACAGACGCAGAACCTCTTGGATGAAGTAAAGACCAGAAACTCTTGCTGAAAAATACTACAATAAGATGGCAAAGATACATTGTAAATCTTCATCCTGATCTTCCTCCAAAACAGATATCATCATTTCAGGACAAATGTGTGCTATGGAAAAGGAAATACCTAGATCTTTGGAGGATTAATGGAAACTGGGTTTATGGCTAATGCTAATTCCCAAGGGCCCAGAATGCCACCGTTGTCCACCAGTCGGTAGAGCAATTCTGTAGGGAATGAATAAGGCAGTAAACTGAATTTTGACTTAAGTTTGTCTTCAATAGGATTAAGGAGCCCCCAAATCTGTGTTTATGTCCTCAGTTCATGAAAGTGTAAGTAGAAGAGATACACAGAACAAACAG